>NC_034591.1:48522756-48528394 GCF_900095145.1 Mus pahari
CTTTCTTTCTTTCTTTCTTTCTTTCTTTCTTTCTTTCTTTCTTTCTTTCTTTCTTTCTTTCTTTTCTTAAAGATAACTATTAAGAGGCTAGAGAGATGGCTCTGTGGTTAAGAGCATTGACTGCACTTTCAGAAGTCCTGAAAGAGTCAATTCCCAGCAACCACGTGGTGGCTCACAATCATCTGTAATGGGATCTGATGCCCTCTTTGGGTGTGTCTGAAGACACCTACAGTGGACTCATATACATAGAATAAATAAATAAATCTTTTAAAAAAAAGATTGCTATTAAACCCAGCATTCTATAAGGTGCTAACTGATCAACATTTCTCCAGAAATGTCACATCCTGGCCATGAACTTGGAATTATAAACATTTTTTTGCTCTGCCCCTTTGGACTCCTCAATTCGGCCTCTGGAGGGAAGCTCCCTAGGGGTGCTACTCAGGTCAGACAGGAAGCAGCCTTTGATGCCTTATAACCTTTGTAGATAGATAGATGATGGATGAATGAGAGAGAGAGAGAGAGAGAGAGAGAGAAGAAAGAGAGAGAGAGAGAGAGAGAACCCACCACTAGCTTGGGCAGCATTGGGAGCTGTCATCAAAGTATTCGTTAAACATTGTGGATGATGCTCAGGGGTTATATGTGAAAATGGAAATAAAAATGTGAGATGGAGCCGGGGTGGGGGTGGGGGCAGGATGGAGACAGATTGGGTAGAGTCAACCTTGTTTTGATCCAGATCCGAGATCGTACCCTGGCCCTGCTTAAAGTTTGTCCACTGGGTCCGGAACTATTCGAGGAATGAGCAAGGGTATTGTGCTACAGACCTCACAAGACAGGGACTGTTACCGACATTGTTATTGCTGTTGTTTTCACTATTTTTCTTCTTTTTGGCGGGTGAAATTATCCAGATACACATGGCTTCTCCTTCAGGGCTGAGCCTGGGGTCAGAAAATTGGCGTTGTGTCTAGCAAGAAGAGAACCTTCTGGAAACAGAGCTTTGAGGACTCTTTTTTTGTTTTGTTTTTCTGAGACAGGGCTTCTCTGTATAGTCCTGGCTGTCCTGGAACTCACTCTGTAGACCAGGCTGGCCTCGAACTCAGAAATCCACCTGCCTCTGCCTCCCGAGTGCTGGATCAAAGGCGAGGGCCACCACACCCATCAAATACTGTTTTTTAAAAAAATCACTTTTATCATGGGGAGAAACTCCATTCTGACAGGGGAGACTCACTCACTGAGTCTTTTAAATTTAAAAGCTTTATAGCTGAAGTGAAAATTGCCTGTAAATGCTGGGTTGTGTGCAGCTGCAGAGTCTGCAGCGATGGGCGGTGGGAAGGCCTTTGTGTAAGTCTCCTTGTTATGTGGTGTGGCTTCCAGGGACGGAGCTGATGTCTGCATTATAGCACACTACGCCTGTTGCTTGGAAGCTGCTGTAGTGGACAAAGGTTGTGGACAAAGGAAGTGGGCAAAGGTTTAAAGAATCTATGAACTATGTCTCTCCAAAGTGTGTGTGTTGACACCTTAATCCCTGGTGTATCTTTATGAGGATTGTTAAGGGGTAGTTAGTGCTACATAAAGTCATAAGGATAGACCTTTATAGAAAGAAGAAATGCAGACTTAAGGATACCAGGTATAGGTGCGAGAGATGGCTCAGCGGTAAGAGCACTGAATGCTCTTCCAAAGGTCCTGAGTTCAAATCCCAGCAACCACATGGTGGCTCACAACCATCTGTAACTAGATCTGACTCCCTCTTCTGGAGTGTCTGAAGACAGCTTACATATAATAAAGAAGTAAATCTTAAAAACAAAACAAAACAAAACAAAATAAAAACAAAGCGATACCAGGTATGAATGCTTACAGAGAAAGAGAAAGGGGAGGGTGTGTCTGGAAGCTCAGCAGAAATGCAGCCTCTGGGCCCCTCCATGCTGGGCATCAGCCTCCCTGTAAGGGAGCAGAGCTTGGATTTCTACTGTGGAACCATCGGCCCCTGGGGTTGTTACGGCAGCAGCTGACAAGGCAGGCTTCGATCCAGACTGCCTATGTTCTGTTCTTTTCAGCTTATTGGTTAGTTCTGCAGATAATTAACACCTCCCTCAATTCTGCAACCCCCTTCCCCCCCATCAAGCCTGCCTGAGGTTTTTCCACATTGCCCAGTCATCTGGTTAGGAAGCCAGAAATTTGGGCCAGGCAGAGTGAGTCAGAATTTGGCACATTTCTATAGGGGGTAACAGTCATATCACACATGAGTGGGACTCAGCTCTGCCAGCTTCTACCTGCCTCCAGCAAACGTGGAGGAAAGTCTTTACTCAGTCTGTGCCTTGCTGTTCTCATCTGTAAAATAGGGCAAGAACATCGCCTTTCCTTGTAAGATTACAGCGATGTAAAAACAGGCAATGAAATGAGCAATGTGATCATCTCACATTGTGCTCAGGGAGCACGGCACTCAGGGAGCACAGCACTCATAGAGCACAGCACTCAGGGAACACAGCACTCATGAAGCACAGCACTCAGGGAGCACAGCTCCTAGGGAGCACAACACTCATGGAGCATAGCACTCATGGAGCACGGCTCCTAGGGAGCACAGCACTCAGGGAGCACGACACTCATGGAGCATGGCACTCAGGGAGCACAGCACTTAGGGAGCATGGCACTCAGGGAGCATGACACTCATGGAGCATGGCACTCAGGGAGCACAGCACTTAGGGAGCACGGCACTCAGGGAGCACGGCACTCAGGGAGCACAGCACTCAGGGAGCATGGCACTCAGGGAGCACGGCACTCAGGGAGCCTGCTGCTCAAGGACCAAGGGAGCCCAGGAGCAGCCTAGCTCAGAGACAGGCTGCTCACTTTGGCCTGAGCTGATAGAGACAGGGATGGATAGGCTCTATCCTCTCTGGATGACACAAGAAATGGCACCAAGCTCTTCCCCCAGGTGAATCCCTGTCACCCCGTTTCCTAAGCATGATGGTCTTTTAAAAGAGAATACTGTGCATCTTGATAAATAAGATAATGAAGTCAGGTTTCCCAGAGAGCCCAGCTGGCAGCAAGCACTCAATAAATGGTAATGAGCTCTCTATGTAAAGCATTTTTCTATGTCACCCCTCAGAGCCACCGTGGACACGGAACTGAGGCATAATTTGGACACCATTGATAAGAGCAGCATTAGGTAGCCTCATTAACAAACTTGGTTTGGGGCTGGAGAGATGGCTCAGTGGTTAAGAGCTTTCTCAAAGGCCCTGAGTTCAATTCCCAGCAACCACATGGTGGCTCACAACCATCTGCAATGGGATCCGATGCCCTCTTCTGGTGTGTGTCTGAAGACAGCTACAGTGTACTCATATACATAAAATAAATAAATATTTAAATACATTTCAAAACACAAATTTGGTTTGAGAATCTGGCACACCCCAACAACTGGACCTTCCTGACTGGATCTTCTGGCTATGTGGTGTTTTTCAACTTCTTTGTTTCCTGTTTTTCATTTTTTTTTTCCCCTTTCAATGTGCAAGAGCACTGGTGTACTGGAAAGGAGTGGGCACCAGGCATAACTGCCAATGGGAGGGTCCAGATGGGCAGTGTGGCCAACAGGGCCCTGCCCACAAGTGGAAGCTGAGCTCTGGTGCTGTGAGTCTGCGTGAGTCTGCTTCCTCAAATCAGCTCTGTGACTTATTCCCAGGGCCTCTACCTTCTTTGACAAAATTGGCTTCAAGGTCTCTATTTTCACATTCTCCAGGATCTTGATAATGGGAGACTCAGGGAGTGGTCACTTTGTGTCTCTGTCACCTTCTACTTAAAAAGTACTACATAAGCTGTTCTCTAATGGCCTGCTTTTCAAAGTCGGATGAAACAAGGGTCAATACACAATTTAACCTTATCACAACCCTGGTTGCTAGGGAACCTTTCTGCAGAGATTAGTGATAACAAATGCCACTGTCTTAGTCACCATCCTATCACTGTGAAGAGATATCATGACCAAGGAGACTTTTTATAAAAGAAAGCATTTAATTGGAGAGACTTGCCTACAGTTTCTGAGGTTAGTTCATTAGCTTCATGTCAGGGAGTGAGGGAGTGTGGCGGCACACAGGAGAAATAGCCAAGTTTGGGGGGGGAGGAGAAGGAGGGCAGGGGAGGGGAGAGGAGAGGAGAGGAGGAGAGGAGAAGAGAGAGAGGAGGAGAGGAAAAAGGAGAGGGAAAAGGTGGGAGAGGGAGGGAGGAAGAGAGAGAGAGAGAGAGAGAGAGAGAGAGAGAGATTGACTGGGTCTAGTGTGGTCTTTTGAAACCTCGAAGCCCACCCCCGAGTGACACAGTTCCTTCAACAAGACTTCACCTCCTAACCCACTCCACGATGACCAAGCATTCAATATCTGAGCCTGTAGGGGCCATTCAGAATCAAATCACCACACCCACAAAGATTGAGAATGAGAAAGGAATTCAAGAAAAAAAAAATCTTCTCCCACTGGCCCAGGAAAACAGGTCATGAGTTACAAATGTTCTAGAAACCTCATACCCAATTATAATTTGCTTTCTGTTCCTCTCTACAGGCTACAAGAAAGTGAGTCCAAGAACCAAGAAGAGAGAGAAGCCTCCTTTAGAGGTGTTGGAAGGGGTTGAAAAGGGTCCTTAGACATCAGAGATCGAGGCGAGAGCAGCTGTAGACAGAGTTCTGGAAAAATTGACACATACCTCAGGAAGTTGAAAGATTCAGAGTCGATGGACTCTACCTGGCTGAAGACATATACAATAGGACTCGAAGATCCTGACTGACACTCCCTCGCCCATGTGTCTGTGTTTTCTTCAGTCTGCAGATCCTATTTTGAATTGATATTTGAGTTTAATATTCTTTGTTTTTAGTTGCTTTAATTAAAAAGTTCTGTTTCCGTTTACTTAAATAGTACCAATGCCTTAATTATGACTGCCTTTGGAGAGAAAAGCAATTCAAACAGGGTTGGTTCTTGGTACCTGGCTGTTTCAGGCCCAGTTAAGGCTCTGCAGAGAAAACAGTTTGTAGAGCATTAGTGATGGGATCTATGATGTTCTTGCAACTGTTGATCAACACTTACGAACAAGACACATTCTAAGCACAGAAAGCTTTAAAAGTCGGCAGACACAGAGCACCAACGTCCTGGAGATGAATGAGCATCAGTGAGAGGGGCATCAAACAACATTCCACAGAGATGTCACTAGCTTTAGGCACAGGGACAGGTGCTTCAGCTGCTAGTTGCTGAGATGGGTGAAAACAGAGCTCTCTCTCTCTCTCTCTCTCTCTCTCTCTCTCTCTCTCTCTCTCTCTCTCTCTCACACACACACACACACACACAATGGTGGAGACATCCTGTTCAGTGTAAACACAGACCCTTTGAAGTTTCTAAGAGCCCAAGGGAGATCCTTGGAGTTCTGAGCTATCCCGAGACAGTTCCTTTGGTTCAAAGGTGGACAGCAGTGTTGCAGTCTCAACAAAGGCGACAAATAACTGTATCAGAAATTCCTGCCCATCCCTCATTCCCAACCATATTCTAGTAGTTGGGTGTCATCTGACCTGAAGGAAATGTTACAGTTACTTCTCATCCTAAACACATTAAGAGCTAACACCCAATCTCTCTCTCTCTCTCTCTCTCTCTCTCTCTCTCTCTCTCTCTCTCTCTCT
>NC_034591.1:48528423-48571781 GCF_900095145.1 Mus pahari
CTCTCTCTCTCTCTCTCTCTCTCTCTCTCTCTCTCTCTCTCTCTCTCTCTTTGCCTCCAGAGCCAGAAGCCACAGCACAAGCTGGGCAGAATCTGAAAGCAGCACTCCCCTGAACTCTGTGTGAGAACAGCCAGCAGCGGGGAGGGGTGGAGCCCCAGTGCTTTTACTCAGATGCTCCTGCAGCTCAGCCACCAACATCTTCGATTGCTGTGTCGGTGCCAATAATCACAGCAGAGGGGAAAGAACCTCTGTGAAGCTGGGTCTCGAGGAAGTCACTTTTCTCTGGGCCATTTTCCTCAGTTGAAAATGTAGGGAGTTGGAGACATTGTCCTCTCTGACCTGCCGTTCTACAGTTCTGTGTGTTTATAAATAAATAAATAAACATTCGTTCCAATAAATACTAAATGAAAAGTTCCTAGTTGCCAGTAAGGATTTTATTTTGTTTAGATTTCTAATAGGATCTCACTGCATTGGCCTGGGCTGGCTTGGGGGACACTATGTAGACCAAGCTGACCTCAAATTTCTGATGATCCTCCTGCCTCAGCCTTCTGTGTGTCTGAACTACAGGCAATTACATGCTGTTGCCAGAAACTTCCTATCAGTCAACTTATCAGCACGCCCATCCACCCACACACCAGCCCCTGATGCCTTGTAATATCTGGGATGACTGAAGTCGTATTTGGATTCCCCGGGTCCTGGAAAGAACCCAAGGACCCTTTACTATAGTGATTAATGTCATGTGGCCATGGGGTCCAGACTGTTGGTCGAGCATCATTCAGGGTGTTTTTGTCGAGAGGGTTAGAGAGGTCAACATTTCAGTCAGTGGGCTTTAAGACGACAGCTTGTCCTTTACAATGTGGGTGGGCTTCATCCAGTCTGAATGAAACAAATGAACAAAAAACCAAGCCAAGCAGCCCTGACCCTCCTGAAGTATGAGAGGAGTCTACAGAACACTCCTTCCTGTGTTGACAGAGCACCCTGCAGATTCTGAACTTCTTAGCCACTGTAATCTCAAAGTCAACTTCTATTCATATAAATCTTTATATACATGTGAGTATGAACATGTACCTCCTGTGATTTCTCTAGAATTCTAACTCCTATATTTACCCATAGAATTGTAGAGCAGATCTCTAGACCCACTCTCTATACAGTACATAAGTATATAAGTGTAAAGAGGGGACAGTGGAGCAGAGCCAAGGTCATCGCAGAGCAACCAGATGCCAAGTCCATGTCTGGACCCCTTCTATCCATTTTCTGTAAATTTATCACTCACTAATACACACATACACACACATACAACACACACATATACACACATACTCATATATATGCATTCACAGACAACACCGACACAAATGCATACACATTCACCACACACATACCACACACACTTGCATACATACAACATATACATACACACACATACACATACAAACCACACATATACATAAAACACATACACACATGCCCACATATCACACATGCACACACACACACACACACAGACACACACACACAGAGTCATCTAACATCTTAAACTCTGCGTGTGTGTGTGTGTGTGTGTGTGTGTGTGTGTGTGTGTGTGTGTAAATCAGAAGACAGCTCTTGTGAGATTCAGGACTCTCTTTCTTCCAGCTGAGCTCTAAACTTGAACTCAGGTCATCAAGCTTAGCAGCAAGCACATGAACCATCTCATCTGTTGCCAGCTTCCTTTCTAGCACCCAAGGTTGACATATTTGCCTTATTAAAGGGAAAGTTCTTCTGAGCTAGCTTGGCCCATATTATAGCCACGTAGCCTTGGTTTCTACCTACCTGAAAGTACCCAGCTAGAGAGAGGCCAGGAGGCATGGCAACAGAAGACCTAGGAGTTTGGAAACATCTTCTTCAGTCCAGTAGGGCCCACCAAGGAAATGGAGATAGGGACACCTTCCTCTGCAGCTTAGCTGAGAGGCCAAGAAGACAATAAACACAGTAGTGTGCTTGTGGAATAGAAACATGCCAACAAAGTGTGTGTGTGTGGGGGGGCTCTTCCGCAACATCCATTCATTTTACAAGCATACTTCCAGCCAAGAGCTGCACTAGGGGGCAAAAAGCTCAGAGGAAGTATGTAGCCGGCCCCCTCGGACTTGTCAGTCTAGAGGGTGTGAGGCACAGGGGGTTTAGAATAAAATATGGCTAAGTTCTACTATAGAGGTATATCCAGGGTACGTGGAGCCCCAAGGGGACTCCTTCCTCACCCCGTGGAATTGGAGAAGGTTTCCTCCAGGAGGTGACACTTTGAAGGCTGCACAGCTTTAGTTACATAAGAAAGAAGAGAGGGACTCTGGGTAGAGGCCTGCTATGTAAAGAGCATAAAGAGAAGTTACTTCCGGATCGGACTTGCCAGGCTCTGGGCAAAGAGAGAAAGTGATGGATAAGGGGCAAGGCCATAGAGTGGTGGAGCATGCCCTGTCAACTTACCACCCCAGCTTCAGCATTGCTCTCCTCCACACACTGCCTAGAGCTGCTAGCTTGGCCTCGGCTCCAGCACTCCAGGCACAATCTGTTGGAAACTTATCCCTTCTGCATACCATGTGAGAACATATATGTATGGGACCCTTAGACACATGTAGATCTAGGGATGTCTCAGTTACTTTTGTAGTGCTGTGAAGCAACACCATGACTGAATCGTTTAGTGGGGACTTGTGTACCACGTCAGAAAGGAGAGCCCATGACCATCATGACAGAGGACACGGCAGCAGGCAGGCAGGAATAGCGCTGGAGCAGTAGCTGAGAGCTCACATCTGACCCACAAACAAGAGGCCTGGCATAATTTTTTGAGACCTCAAAGCCCTCTCCTAGTGACACATATCCTCTAACAAGGCCACTCCTCACAATCCTTCCACAAACAGTTCCACTAATTAGGAACCAAGTTAAGTATTAAAAAATTCGGGCCTACGGGGATCATTCTCATTTAAGCTACCACAGTGGATGTGCAGAAACCGTAGGATCACACCCTTGGTTTCCTAGTGGGTGTCGGTGAGATGGCTCAGCTTGTAAAGACACTTGACAGAAAGCATTCCCACGTGAGTTTAATCCCTAAGACCAACAAAGTTAGAGAACCAATTCCTCCAAGTTGTCCTCTGACTTCCCACCAGGTATGTGGGTTCGAATGTGAGCCCGTGCATACACGTATGTAGAGAGAAAACAAATAAGTGGAGGGTACATGCCACATGCACGCACACACACACACACACACACACACACACACACACACACACATACACAATGCTTGGAGTTGCTGGCACAAAGCTGCCATAGCCCCTGCATAGCAGTACAGATTCTCACCACCTACAAGCCCCAGCCTACCCAGAATTGCGCAGGGCTCCTGGGCCAGTCGGCACAGCCTGAGTGGATCTTAGCACTACTCTTTGCTTCTTACTGCTTGGCTCTGCCATGATTTTTTGAGCCGTGAATGCTCAGGAGTGCAGACCAAACAGCAGTTGACCTGTGCTTCCATACCCTGCCCCACCCCCGCTCTCCAACTCCTTTCTTCATTTTTTTTTTCTCTTTTTCTTTTGAGAACACTTAACAGCAAAGGTTAATCTTTGAAGTCCCTAAAGATTTGAACTTTCCGCAGAATTGGCTGCAGCGTCTAGTGGGTTAGAGTCTAATTGGAGTAGAGCAGAAGCTAGAAGCTGTGCTGGGGAGGGGTGGGAAGAAGAGGCCACAGCAGGAAGCCACCAGTCAGGCCAGCATCCTCTAGCAGACAGGGAGCAAAGAGGTGACACCCAGAGTGTGCATGCCGGGTAGGGAGCAGGGCAGTGTGACCCAGGGCAGATAGAAGAGAACCGGGAAAACTCAGCACTGTGGTCTGAGAGACTGACTGTGGTTGGGTGGTCCTTCCATCAATCCTAATATCCCAGGCAAACCAGGAAACTACCCAAGCTCCCCAAAGCACCTCAAAGTCTCCCTTGCCACCTCCCAAGGTCTCTAGATCGGATTCAGCTTAACTCTGCTCTTTGGATTTTATGTTACAGTCAAGCCAGCCAACCACACTGCCCTTGGGGCCAAACATTCCTATCCTTCTCTGGCAGGAACTGCATGAAGGCCAAAGCTGAATTCTGTGAGAACAAATGCACATGAAAAATAAGTCTTTAATAATGGAAGCAAATCTGGTGATACTTGCTTGTCACCCCAGTATACAGGAGGCCAAGGCAGGAGGAAGGAGACCTGGAGAGCTAACCTGGGCTACAAAGTAAGGCAAATAACCAATCAAAAGTGCTTTCTCTTTGTTCTTGCCAACTCTTTGAAATAGGTACATATTTGTTTAAAACTTCAAAAAGCAGCCAGTTCCACCGGTAAACTGCTTGCTGTGTAAAGGTGAGGACCCCAGCACCCACATAAAAGACCAGCATGGCAGTGCACACCTATAACCCCCAGTGCTGGGTGGTAGGTGGGCATAAGTGGATCCTCAAGGCTTGCTAGCTAGCCAGTCTAGCTGAAACTGGGAGCTCTAGGTTCAGTGAGTGATCCGATTGCAACAAGAAAGGTGGGGATTAATGACAGAAGACACCTGAACTCAACATCTGCTCCTACAGACATGTGCACAAGAGTGCAACACACACACACACACACACACACACACACAGAGACAGAGACAGAGACAGAGAGACAGAGACAGACAGAGAGACAGAGAGAGACATTCAGAGACACTCAGAGAGGCAGAGAGACTGACAGAGGCAGAACTCAGTAAGCCGCTTTCACCAGTCTCTTAGAGGCGTGGAGATTACTCCCTCTAACTGCAAAGCAAGATGGCATCCCGACTCCTCGTTCTAAGGTGAAAGAGAAATTTAGCTATGAACCAAAGATATATGAAGCTTATTAGCTGGGGTTAAAGGTGTGGATCAGTGATGGAGAACTTTCTTACCAGGTGTGACATTTTGAGTATGAACCCCTTATCATAGCAAAAAAAAACAAAAACAAAAAAAAAACAAAAACAACAACAACAAAAAAAACCCAACACAGTTAGGAAATACATACAGTTCTGGGATACACTGTAACAAATGCTGACAGGTGCAGCCTGAGGACTCCTTTCCATGGTCCTGAGAACAGGTTCAGAGTGGGGTGGATCTGCTGCACTGTGCTGAAGATGGGACGGCCAGCTGGTGTTGTCTTAGTGGATTGGCAGCACTGTGACTGGGCCTCCCACTGCTGAATTTTTCTTAGTGAACAATAAGCTGTTCTCTTCCTCCTTTCCTTATGTGGGAAGGCTTCCGAGCTGGGAAGATTTTTGTTTTTAAACCCAATCCCCCAAGGAGTCCCATGGTACCCTACTCCAAGGATAAACAGGAGCTCCCAGGGACTTCAGAAAGAGAAAGGCAGGGGGAAGATGGAGAGAGCTGAGGGGCAGGGCATGCAAGCCAGGCCAAGGTCAGTCAGATAAAGAGTTGGACACCACCTGGAAGAAACAGCCTAAGTTGGCCCTGTCCTAGCTCCTGAGCAACCCCCCCCCCCCAGGCCTTCCTCACTGCTCTGGCCCAGATCTCTGCCAGGTCTCCATTATGCTTTGATTGTTAAATCTCTTCAACTAATTCTTGTCTCTCTGCATACAGAGCCGAGTGCCATCAGCCCACTGCAGAGGTTCCACATGATGAAGCTCATTCATGTGGAGCCATTTGTGACAGTTTTTAAAGAAGCATTTTTATGGGCAAAGACTAAAGTGTAATTTTATTTTATTTTATTTTATTTTATTTTATTTTATTTTATTTTATTTTTTAGTTTTTCCTACAAAGAAATAAGATGTCAGATAAATGTTTCTGTGAATTTGCTGGAAATACTGGATTGGCTTAAGAGCAGGAATTCTTTCATTTGGCATCTGGGCAAACTGGGGTAGGAAGTGTTGATGGCTAGCTCCTTCATCCTTGCTCCCTACAGCTCCATAGGATCCCACAGAGGATGAGCCACACCACCCCGAACTCTGTCCTGATCAGTTGGGGTGCATTGGCTATTTGATTTGAGCTTCTAGACTGATTCTCAACCCAGCCTGTATTTGGACCCCTTAGGATGCTTGAAAGGGATACAGGCTAATGAGCAAACCCCATACTAAGGTGTCTGCCTTAAATGATGCCCCAAATATGAGGCAGCATCTTTCCTTAAAGAGCCCAGGGATTTTAAGGAACTTCTCCATGGGTCACTTAGTCAGCAGCTGTCTGTGAGTTCAGAAGCCTTGAGATGATGGCTGTGAAGTCAAGACCTGGTCACTGTGACACCTGGAGGATTCTTAAACCTCTGATACCTAGTACCAAGCCAAGGCATTCTGATCTGATTGGGTAGGGCTAAGACTAGGGTCCCAAAAACTTCTACAACATAACCAAGGTAAGACCAGCTGGGTCAGCAGGAAAGCCCAGACTGTCGGAGACTCAACCTGGGGCTCTGCTGGACAGAGTGAATTCACTGACACCTGTGAGCCCCTGCTTTCTCACTTTGAATATGAGAATAGCATCGACCACCTTGAAGCATTGCGCCTGGCTTCCTCCCCTAGTATAGTGTGGGTTAACGTCTTAATCATTCTTCCAAATTTACCATCAGTAATTAACTCAACTATCAATAAAAATTCATTTCTTATTAATGCAGAAGTGCTGCTTCCGGAACCGTGGAAGAAGATCTCAGGCTTGCCTGTTCGCCTTGCTTCTGTGGCAGGTGTCACTCCAGTGGAGTCAGTCTCTCCTTATCTCATAAACTCCTGTCTCCGGAGGCCAGCTCCTTCGAATCAAATTAGAGTTAATTAAATCCTCTCTAAAACTCACTAGGGGAACTCATAGCATATATTGAAAGTCCTGTCAGGCGTGATGGCACACACGTATAATCCCAGCATTTGGGAGGTGGAGGCAGGGGGACCAGGAGTTCAAGGTCATACTCTACTACTTTGTGAGTTTGAGATCAATCTGAGCAACAGGAGACCCTGAAACAAAAAAAGTCTTGGGTGCAAGAGCCTATTACAAACAAAGGAGTCTTTTCTGTTACACACAATCACATTTGTATCATAGTGTAAACAGGAACCCATTTATTAGCGGAGGAACTGAGCCTCAGAGTTGATACTTAGTATTCTAGACCCACAATGTGCCTTTGGCCATGCCCCCTTTCCTTCTCCAGCCTCTGCGGTCAACGCTACTTTAGATTGCTGTGTTTGAAAGGTGTGCTTGGAAATGCTGCTATTGCCTCTCCGAAGAGTTCAATTTCATAGCTCACTCTTGCCACCAGTCTCAGCTGCAGGGGGAATGTAGATTCATGGTACCTCTGGGTGTGCCTGAATCATTTAAAGAAGCTCCTTTCCCCAGAGTGCTATCTATCACACTTTCTGTACCTGCTCTTGACGCAGCACTCTGTCCTCTGACAGGTGTGGAGCAAGGTAACAAAATGGATGCAGATTCTGCCTGCTTGCTCAGAAGCACTGGTTGCGATGTTCAGATAACTCACATGTGTAACTGACTCCCACATGCACTGTAGAAGATACCCTACTGGGGCTCAGGGAAGGCAGGCTACAGATGCTAGTATGATAACTGCATTAGGAAGAGCAGGGATGGGTAACAGGGACAGGAAATGTCCTCCGATGCCTAATGGCTCAGGGTGTGAGAAAGCAAGAGTTGGTTCCTAGAAACCTTGGGTTACTTTCAAAGTAAATTCTTCTTTAAAAACAAAAAGAAAATTTATTTATTTATCATTTTATGTGTATGAGTACACCATTTCTTTCTTCATACACACCAGAAGAGGGCATCAGATCCCATTACAGATGGTTGTGAGCCACCATGTGGTTGTTGGGAATTGAACTCAGGATCTCTGGAAGAACAGTCAGTGCTCTTAACCGCTGAGCCATCTCTCCAGCCCTCAAAGATATATCTACAAGTGAGGTCTTCGGTCATGAGGTGTGCTTCTTTTGAGCATTTGGCACATGTTGTTCACAGTCTTCCAGAAAGGATGCTCGATGTACCCTTGGCCAGGCAGTACAATGCCACTGTCTTAATCAGAAAACAGGAGCTGGAACTGGAGTAGATCATTTGTACCACCAGCTTGGTAAACATTTACTCTGCTCCACTTCTCCCCTTGGGGTGGGGTGGGTGTGTAGACACAAGAGCACCCAGCGCTGCCTTCTGGAGCTCAGCCAGCTGAAAGAGGCAGCCCACAGTCTAATAGATAGGGCAAACCAGGGCTCCCTGAAAACTATAGCAGGTGTCTGTCCTTCCTAGTCCCCTCTGTGAGGCGTTCACCCCCATGGGATGACTCACACCATTCTACTTGGACTCTGGGGACAGGGATGCCCCTGACTCTTTCAAGGGGCAGCTAAATGCTTAGCTGCTCATGGACCGACCACATTGTTCAGCCTGCTTTCATACAGAATCCAGGACAGCCAGCCTAGGGTGGTCCCCTCCACAATAGGGTGGGCCCTCTTCATTAATCAATAATTAAAAAAATATGCCCAAAGGCTTGCCTACAACTCAATTGTAGGGAGGCATTTTCTTGGTTGAGGTTCTCTTCTTCCAGATGACTTTAGCTGTGTTAAGTTGACATAAAACTAGCCAGCATAGCAATGGAGGGATTTCCAAGCTTGGTGACCCACCTCCCAGATTGCTACGCGTGGCTTGACTGGGCCTCTGCAGGACCTTGGGTAGGAAATCTGTTCCTGGGAGCTTTATCCAGGGAGCTCTAGCAGGAAGCATCTAAGGCCTCAAAACTGTGCATGTCTGTCGGATGGTTTTTAGAAATGATCCTAAAGAAATAAGCACAAATATCTGCAGAGATTTATCTGTGAGATTATGCACGAGAGCCTTGTTTATGGGAAGAAAGAAGATCATTGAAAATGTTCTCAAGTTTCAACCAAAGGGATTGGTTAAATAATTTATGGCACATTGGTACAATGCAGGCATCATAAATTACAGTAAGGAAAGATACTTAAAGTCATAGTAAGAAGCCCGAGACAACTGCAAATATTATGTACTATGTGATCCTATTCTGATGGAGAAGAGATACATAGAGAGATGCAAGATGAGAGAGAAGTTATGAATCAAGAATATAAAATATTTTTTAAAAGAATATAAAATATTTGTGATTACAGGGTAGTGCAATTATCAGAAATGTGAATTCTCTGGATATTCCTTACATGCATATCAGAATAACAGGCACCTTACTTTCAAACTCAGTATCTCCCTGGGACATACAGAACAATGATATGCACAAAGCAGCATCTTAGGTACCGGGGAGTCACACCTTCTGCAGGAGAGTGCAGCTCCTGACTGCTGGACCAACTGCTCAGCCAGAACTTCCCCCTCCCCTGCCACCCGGTCATGCAGCAACCCCACTGCTTATGTAACTGAGCTGCAGAAGAAATGCACTTGGCAGCCTCAGCCCTGGGCAGACAGATCTTCTGACTCCTCAGCTCCATAACAGACCATAATGGGACAAACCAGAACGGATGGTTGCGTAAAAGTCGGTAGGATGGACTTTTTTGGCCGCTGAGTTCCACTCTGCTGAGCAGGCACATCCCTGCCCTGCTGGTTACCCAGCACACGAGTAGCTAGCTGTGCTTTGCTTCCAACTCTCCTGCTCTGATGAATAATTAACTTTTGCAGAGTGCTTCGCTTGTAATAACACAAATGATGCTCATAGCACCATAGGTGTTCCTGCAATGTCCCATTACAGAGGAGGAAAGAAGACAAGAGAGAGCGAGGCAGCTCACCCCAAGCCATGCACCAATAGATGGAGAAGACAAGACTCAACCCAGGCAATGTGGCTCCAGGTCTGCCCTCAGCAGCGGTGGCTAATAAGCTCTTTCTGGTATTGTTTCCATGGTGATCTTCCCCCCCCCCCCAGGAGTGCTGAATCCCTTTAGGATATGAGCTACATCCTTCATGTTTATGGGACCAAATAGAACCCACTGTAGTAGTGGGCACACCGTACGTACATTCCCAGGAACTTGCACCCTGGGGACTTGCAGCCTGCCTTCCCTCCCTACCACTTCAACGGCCCACCCTAGCAGCTGACAGCTCCTCTCTGGGTGACTGGAGGATGCCCCCGATGTGTTTTCTCAACTTCCAAGAGGGCTTAAGGCTTCTTGCAGCATCTCTAGAACATCTTCCCCAATGACTGCTCAGTCCTGGGTTCTTGGAGTCATCTCCGCATATGTTCATGGCCCAGAATACTCCGACAGCAAAGGCTGACCAGTTGGCAGTATATGGCTCAGATAGGAGGCAGCTGCAGCTCCCTTCTTGATGCTTGAAGGCTGCTACCAAGTCAGGGTTTATTGGTGGAGACACACAAGCTGAACCGCCTCGGCATGTCGGGACATTGGGTGATTTTGCTGGTGGCTTGCTTCCCTGCTTTTTCCAACTCTCTGAAACAGACATGAAGGTTTTGGGGTAAATTAAATAATGAAAGTGAGAAAAAGTGACTGTTGTTACTTTGTCCCTGGGCAGCACGCAGGGGATTAGGTAGGGGTGGGGCTTTTCTCCCAACCTTGTGTAAGCAGGCAGCATCCTGTGACTTCCTCAGACTCCTGTCTGAAGTCCCATCTCCACTTCCTTATTTAATACCTTCCACTGTAAAGTAGTGTGCTGGTTTTCACAATTCTGGCTTCAGGAGAAGTTGATCACACCTTTTTGATGGTGCCTGGATCTACAGCTCCCTCCTAGGTTCCTCACTTGGACTTCAGTCCCATTGACTGTTTAACATCTAGGAAGCATCTTAGCCCCGCCCCACCCTGCCCCTCCCCTTTACATTCACCTCCACACTCCTGTATCTCTGAGTTCTGGGTTTTTCCTTCCAGGTGGGGGACTCAGCTATCAGGGCAGGTGTTCTTGTCTTGAATGGTTTGCATTTTCTTCTAATGTAGCATTGTTTTTATTTGCTGTATCTATTTGTCAAACGGTACTCTTTAAATGCCTTAATTTCAAATGATCTGAGTAATTTATAAAGAATAAAAAAAAATCATTCAGCTCACCATTCTAAAACTTTTTCAGATCCCATATTCCCACATTAATCAGTTAATAATTCACCTCTTACATGTCCTGCCTGGTGTGTCTCTCTTGGAATCTCATAGTGGGAGTGTGGTTTCAACAGAAGGTTTGGTGGGGCTGGTCAACCATAGTAAATCTCTTTTCTTCGTCTCCAATGTCTTTGCTTATTGGCCTGAGCACTGCTGAAGCACTGCTTGTATGTGGCTCGCTTGCGTTTGCAGCTTTGGGGTCTAGCTTAGAACCCAGTGCACGGCATGCCCTCGATGAAAGCCCTTGGATCCAGGGATGGAGAAACAAAACAAAACAAATCATTTTTCATAATTAATCATCTTGATTTTAGGGTCTCATCCCCAACCATCGTCCCCCATCTCTCTCTGCCAGTTGACTCTTCCAGAATGGTGGTTTGAGCACAGGGATCCACTCTTTTGCTTTCAGATGTTCCCACTGGCTGACTACCTGGCACCCAATGCTGGCGCTTCCTGTTATCTGCCCAGTACAGTAGACGTTCCTTCGTGCGATGGCATGATTACAGGAAGAACCCCAATCTCTTCACAACTCGCTGCGTGGCTACAACTGAGCAGTCTCTTTCCCTAGCAACCTTGGCCTTCAATAAGAAGCCTCAGACGTGCGATGGATAGGCAACACTGGGCAAGTGGTTGCCTCTGAGGCTCCACTCTCGTCTGCTGTTCTGTCACTATGGAGACAAGCGCAGGCTAGTCCAGTTACTATCTTGATTGCAGCTGGCAGCTAGTTGCCGCTCAGGAATAAAGCCTTGCCATTGATCCACTGAACCGTGATCTGGAAACTTGGCTGTTGTTTCAAGCCTTGGGGCCAGTTTGTGGTGTTACTCGTAACTCTAAGATTGTGTGCTTGCTGCAGGAAGAGACAGCGAGAGGGCTACGTTTAAAAAGCCCCGAGTTTAGCTATGGGCAAGCTAACAGGTGTAAAAATACTCACTAGTAATGGGCTGATATCATGGAGGTAGCATTAGTGAGATACTGTAGCTGTTTCTAAAAAAAAATCACTAAAACGTTTCATTGATTGCTCATCATTTTAAAAAGGAAATTCCTCAGTGGAAGAGGAAGAGAGGAGAGGGGTAGCTCACAAGGAAAAGACCAGAGGGAAGGAGGAGAAAGCAAGCTCAATGCTTCATGAGCAACTTGGGGTACCTCCTGGGGAGCATCTCTCAGAGTCCAGGTGGGAGAGCAGCCCAGGCTAAAATGTCTACAGTGGCCTGCTGGAAAAAGGTGAAACCATTTGTCCAAAGGACCCCCTTCCACCCTCACCTCTTGTTGTTCATTAAACAGGTACACATTCTCTCTCACAAGGCCAGCCAGGACCAGGGCATGGCCCAGATACGCCTGTGTACTAAACATGAAGCCCTACACTTGTCATCATTCCAGCACTCAGTGACTAGATCTAGCATTCAATCAATGTCTGTGGCATTGAGGGACAGCTGAGCTGACTGGCTTGCTGAGAAATGGAACCCACCCCTGACCACCTTGGCTAGCCCTGAGGCCCACTCCGAATGACGAGGAGACAGTAGAGTTAGCATGCTTAGCAGCTCTGGGGGTTCACAAGCTAAGCCTCACTGGCGAACTCTCTCGTGAAGAGAGCAGCCCCTAAGTGAGGGCAAAGGTGAGTAGGACAAGGCTTGGTTGGCATCAGTGGTGCCTTTCCACTAAGAAGGTTTATTCAAAGCTCAGATCACCCAGGCAGAACAGGATGAAGTGGAAATTGGTTTCAGAGAGAACAAAAGAAATTAACGTATCGTCTGTGAATGAACAAAGACATCAGACAGAACTAGACAGAAACCGGTGAGACCTGGAGCCAGGAGTAACCCCTGAGTGTATGGTTCCATGGAGGCTAGCAATCTGACATCCCTGCCCAGACTTTAAATATCGCCTACTAGTTTGAGGACCGGGTGCTTGCAAGGTACCATCCGTTTTGCAACCTCGGGGCCATAAGCGCAAGGACACAAGAAAACAACATCAAAAGGAGAGAATTCACAATGAAGCTGCTGTGTGAAACTGCACCTGCCTTCCTTGGGGCTCCTGGCGAGGAGAGATAACTCAGTATCCTTAGTGCTTAAACCACCGGTTACTTGCAGTCAATTGCATATGCAAATTGGTACAATCTCTAAGGAGTGTAACTTGGCAATATATTTCTATTTTGAATGCACATACCCTTTGAATGATAATTCTACTTATCAGAATTTCTCCCGCAGATATACCCTCACAGGGATCAAAGAAGTGTATTTAAATATATTAGCTACAACATTACCTATGTAACAATGTGGTTAGGTAGATTATGGTACATCCGTAAAATGGACTACACACTGACTGTAAAAAGAAAGACTCGGGCCCATGTACAACAGAAAGAAATTATATTCTAGATATATTAAGGGAAGGAAGTAAGATTAGTAATGGTTGAGAATAGATGATGGGAATGTGAAGATATTTTAATGCCTTTTTTTTTTTTTTTTTTTTTTTTTTTGGTAAATGTATAGTGGAGATTTAAATTTTTCCAAAGTATAAAAGAAATTAAAGACAAGAGTTAAGAGTAGTAGCGTGGATTGGTATGGATGTTTTGTTGTTCTTATTTGTTTGCTTATTTATTTATTCACTTTACATCCTGATCACTGCTCTTCAGCCCCCCTTTCCCCTCTGAGAGGGTGGAGCCCCCCCCCCATTATCTCTCCATCCTGGCACATCAAGTTTCTGTAGGGCTAGGCACATCCTCTCCCACTGAGGCCAGACAAGGCAGCTCAGTTGGGAGGATATGTCCCACAGACAACTTTAGGGATATACCCCGTTCTAGTTGTTGGGGGACCCACATGAAGGCCAAGCTGCACATCTGCTACATGTGTGTGGGGAGGCCCAGTTCTACCCGATGTATGTTCTTTGGTTGGTGGTTCAGTCTCTGAGAGCCCCTAAGGGGTCCAGGTTAGTTGACTCTGTTGGTCTCCCTGTGGAGTTCCTATCCCCTTCTGGGCCCTCAGTCCTTTCCCCACTCTTCCCTATGAGTCCCCGAGCTCCATCTACTGTCTGGCTGAGGGTGTTTGCATCTGTTTCAGTCAGCTGCTGGGTGGAGCCTCTCAGAGGACAGTTATGCTAGGTTCCTGTCTGCAAGCATAACAGAGTATCATTAATAGTGTCAGGGATTGATGCTTGCCCATGGGATGGGTCTCAAGTTGGGATGGATATTAGCTGGCCATTTCCTCAGTGTCTGCTCCATCCCTCAGTACGGATGTTTTTAAAAGGAAATATATATGCAAAGGTAGAACACTAACCTGGAAAGGATAAAGTGGAATCGTGTTACAGTAACTAAGGAGGGGTGGGGCTTAGAAGAAATCATGTCTTTGTATCTCTTTGTCCCTTTTGAGGGTTTATTTAAAGTTGGGCATCGTCTCAATTGTAGTTCACACTACTCAGGAAGCTAAGGCAGGAAGGCTGAGAGTTCAAGTCAAGACCAGACAATTCAGGGAGACCCTGTCTCAAAAAACTAAAAAGGGCCAGGCTGCAGGGAGCTCACCTTTAATCCCAGCACTAAGAAAGCAGAGGAAGGTCAGCCTCTGAGTAGGCCAGCCCTGTCTACAGAGTGAGTTTCAGCACAGGCAAGGCCACACAGAAAATCCCTTTCTCAAAAACAAACAAACAAACAAGCAAGGAAGGAAAAAACCAAAAACCAAAGCCAAAACAAAACAAGAAACCAAAAACAAACAACACAACAAAACAAAGAAACTAAAAGGGACTGGGCATATAGCAAAGTGGCATGGTGTTCATCTACTGTGCCCGCAGCCCTGGACTGAAATCCCAGTACCACATAAAAAAGAGAAAGGGAGACAGACAGACAGACAGAATATTGAAAAAAGTTAACTTTCATCTAGATTTTTAGTGTTAGATGTCATTTCTTTCTTTCCTCTTTATTTTATTTTTTTAGGGTTGGCTCTTCCATAGTAGCCTGGCTGACCCCTCTGGCCCTCTCGCCTTAACCCCTGAAGGCCTTGATTGCAGCTGTGTGCCCACACGCTCAGCTAACTTACCTCTTTGTCAGCATTGCTCAGTTCAGGCAGGGTGCCTAGGCAGCAGATCCCCTAGTGTCCTTTAAGAAGGTGGCATTGGGGGCTGGAGAGATGGCTCAGCGGTTAAGAGCACCGACTGCTCTTCCAAAGGCCCTGAGTTCAAATCCCAGCAACCACATGGTGGCTCACAACCATCTGTAATGGGATTTGACTCCCTCTTCTGGGGTGTCTGAAGACAGCTACAGTTGTACTTACATCCAATAAATAAATAAATCTTAAAAAAAAAAAAAAAAAAAAAGGTGGCATTGGGGTGGCTTAGCTGGAGACTGTCACACCCTACCAGCAAGCTAAGCCTTTTCCTAGAGCAAAGTCACAAAGATGTTGGGGACAAGGAAACTTGATGATATATGAGTGCTAAGGCCTATAGACAAAACTTAAAATGAACTCCTTCCCATAGGATAAAAAGCTCTCTCTTTAAGAAACAAGTCCTGGATTGGAACTTGCTCAGGGGTAGAACACTCACGTATCCTGCTCAAGGCCCTGGCTCCAACTCCTTGTCCAGTCCTGAGGGAGGTGGGATTGCCCTTGTGGACATTTTCCTCAGCATACAGTAATTGTGCAGAGTGGCATGTTCATATATGAACATATTTTGATCATAATCTCCTATGTCCTACTGTCTTCTCTTCCCTCTTTCTCAAATTGTGTTTATGGATATTTTTAAAATCATCAAAGCCTGGAAATGAGGTAAAAGGTCAGAGTCCTTCCTAATTACACTCCCAGCAGTACATTGTATCTCCGTGTAAGCGTGCGTACCTGCTCATGCGTGATCTGGAAACACATGCCATTTTGTAAATTTTTTGAGTCAAGGTTGTAGAACTATGTTGGCCCAGCTCTCCTGGAGCTGTGTAGACCATACTGGCCTTAGGCTTATAGAGATCCACTTCCCACTGCTTCCCACCCCCAAGGGCTGGGCTGATGGCGTGTGGCGCCATGTTTTGCCTGTTTTGTAATCTAATCCATTGTCAGTTACAGTATATCATGTTGCTGCATCATGAATATTATTATTTCACATGTGGCTTTAAATGTCTGTATATTGCACTGCTTGTCAGTAATGTTACTAATTCCCTGGGCTGAACATTCGGCACTATTTCCCTTTCTTGGTGGCAATCAATTTCTAAGCCACTGCTAACGCTAATGCTAACCCTTTCTGGTTTCCACACATACATATCTTAATTTTCTCTTTCCTTCTTACTCCTTTATTTCCTTCAGTAAATACCTGCGGGGAATACCGGTGTGGTTCAGTAGTGGAGCACATCCTTAGCACCAAGAAATAAATACTTATTAGGAGTAAAACAACCAGATTCTAACAAAGTGATTATATAAGATAACATTGAGACATTTGGGGGAAATACGATGTATACTTTCATGATCTTAAAGAATTGCTATTGTTTGATAGTGATCTTATGGTTAAATAATAAAAAAAACCTTACTTTTCAGAAAATACTCAAATATTTAGGGGCATGATAATGTCATAGTGTCTGCAATTTGCTTTAAAATAATTTTGAAAACCCGAGGCTAAACTGTGGGAAATAGCAATTATTACATATGGGTAATAAGTATAACTCATTATACTATTTTTCACTATTGTGTTTGAAATTTTCATTTTAAAAAATGTGTGTTAAATCCAGAAGACCTGGGTTATTAAATGAAAATCATAGAGCCAGGCTTGGGATAACTCCTTCCAAGTTATTGGCCCGTGGAGATCTCTGAAACAACTCAACCCTCGGCTCTCTTCCAGAACAAGACAGTGAGATCCCACGGCTGAAAACATAGCATACTTTGGATGTAGGACATAGAAAACATCAAGCTGGACTGACCTGGGAACATCTTCCTTGCTGTCTAGTTTACACAGCGCTAGCAGGCGCTATCTATGCACAGGAGAGAAGAGCCACCCGTAGTGTTTCCCACTGGCGGGCCCTGCACACTCAATACTACCTTGCCAGGCAAGATACAACCACAAATGCAAAAGCAGCACAATGATTATGGGCGTAACCGATTGATTCTGGATTGCACTTGAGGCCTACTTCACAGAACAGAATTGATGCCTAATATTATACATCTGGCCAAAGCCCAGCTTAGAGACATTATGACGTTATAGGCCCTAGTGGGGAACCTTCTACTGGGGCTATGCTGAACGGGCGTGTTGTCGAGCTGCCTGCTGAGCATTTGTGTTCATACTCGTGGATGAATGCCGCCCTCCCTCAACCTCAGCCAGAGAAGTCTCTTCTCTGAAGCGGCCAGCAGTTAACGCAAAAGCTCACAGCAGGCTAAAGTGCTGAGAGTGAGTGAGGATGGGATACCTATGTCAACATCCCCTCCCCAGACCTAGGGAAGAATACAGACGAGGGTAAAGAATGTCAGAGTGGGAGGATAAGGAAGAGCGGTATGAACTGCCATCTTCTGGGCATGATACGACCATTTACTGCAGCCATGGTTACTTCTGCCGACTTATACAAGATCAAGCCAGCACGATCAGTCAGCATTCCAACATGGAGTACCAGGGTGTGGAAAGGGAGTGGGGGATGGTACCGTCGGGAGTGTCTTCGGGATGGAGAGGAGTTGGAGTATGTATGATCAATCTACGTTGTTTACATGTTTGGAATTGTGAATGAATAAATAAAAGACATTCTAGCTTTGTGCTTAGGTGGGCTCTGAGCTCTTAACTTGGATACAGCGATGAGCAAAGAAACCTATAGCCTCCCAGGGTGGGCTGTCTTTGAGGAACATGCTTCCGCTAGAAAGTCTCAAGGACACTATGACCGTTGCCAGGGCCCCGCCTCGACCCTGGTTTTCCTGGTTTCTTTCACATCATTACCGCAAATATATTTCCTCAAGTTTAAAAGAAGTACCCCCTCCTTTCCAGTGCCTCAAATCTAGAAGACTATTCATAGTGATGTGCACTAGCCTGACAGCTGGGTGGTGCGTGGAAATCCGGAAGTCACCTCTGCAAATCTTTCCTGTTGGTGCTGTGAAGGCACCAGGACTTCAAGAGTAAATGGCAGAGCCCCCCCCCCCCCCCCGTCCTCTGTCCATAGTCAAGCAAGCCTGCTAGTGATGGAGAGCAGGGCCTATGCAAAATAGGGGGGTTCTGTGGGCAGAAGGGATGGACCTGATTCCAGGCATGCCCATAAGAGGCTGGCAGGACTGGGAGCCAGGAGAAGCCAGCGCATGTGTGTGTGTGTGTGTGTGTGTGTGTGTGTGTGTGTGTGTGTATGTGTGTGTGTGTGTGTGTGTGTAGATTTCATAGTTTGAAGGTTAGCAAACAATTTTTGCTTGGCAGGCCAAGAGGGAAATGAAGGTTACCCTGTGGGTACTTAGACAAGAGAAAACAAGACAATTTTTGGTTGACCAAATTCAGAACTTTATTTGAGGATGCTAAAGTTTTAATTGCTTAAACTTCTCACGTCAGACCTATTGTTCTTGTTTGTTTCCCAGCCATTTAATAATGTTTTTTAAAAAAAAATCATGCTATTTCTATTTTGGTACCGGGTAATACCAAACCAGGCAGTCAGGATTTAAGGGTTAGTCAGGGTCTTTCTACTCAAAGTACCTGTCTGGCTAGTTCTGAGGGTGATGGTTTATTTTCAAAGCTATTTTCAGTTGGGGTGACCTCAATAGGCCTGATCCAGTTGTTCACACCTGGATCCCTGGCTATTTCTAATCCTTAACAACTAGCTGAGGTTTTAAGACAGAAAGCTGAACTCTTCTATATCTATTTCCTCCCATTAGGAACCCAAGGATATTCTCCCCCTAATGAAAAAAAACCAAAACAACAACAACAACAACAACAACAAAGCAAACACTGTTTGATTGGGGACAGGCCCTTGCCACCTGCCCCTGGGACTGGTTCAGAGCATCCCTAAACACACTTGTGACCTTCGAAGCAGGTGCATTCTGTGATGTCACAGGATGAAATGAAACGACTGTCCTCCGGGTACCAAAGGAAGACAAATTGCCCTGAGCTTGGGACCAGTTTCTCCCCTGAGCAGCCAGGTTAGGTATGCAAAGAGCTGTCGGAAGAAGCAGTCGCAGGAGTCCTGGCTCACTGACCTCCCTGTCCCCAAGCCGGCTTTCTGTTGCCTCTAGGCCAGCTGTTCCCCGCGGTGCTGGAAGCACCATCCCAAGGGACCAGTCCTTAAACTACCGCTGCTCAGTAGCTGCTGGCGCGACCTCGAGGATTACCAGCTCATACCAAGCGCCCCCAAACTTGCACTCGAGGGCGCGGCTGAAGTCCTCCCTCGAGGCGCCTAGAGCCAGACCTGGCTTCTGCATGGAGCACTAGGTTGCCGCTGCCACCGTCGCTGGCCCGCTGGGTGGGGCGGGAGTTGGCACTTGCAGGGACTGGGGCTGGCCGGGCAGTTGCGCAAGTGGCACTGGGACAGCTATAAGAGGGGCAGGCAGGCATGGAGCCCCGGAGGGATCCCTGCTCCAGCAGCTGCAAGGTAAGGCCCAGGGCGCTCTACTTTCTCCTCCGCCAATCTTTCTGATAGCACCCCATCCAGCTCTGGAAATTAGAGAAACTGAGGCAAGAAGGAGGTCTTGGGACAGCTTGGTGTTGGGTTAAGTAGTTTTGCAGCGAGGGACTCTGCAGACAGAGGGAAGGCGGCTGGGAGCTGAAAGGCATTAGATTCCTGGCTGGGCCGGCCTGTGCCCACAGGGCACCAACCTGTTCTTGCAAAGCCAACCAGGACTCCAAGCCTGTCTTTGCTCTGCAGACTTGAGATGATTAGGGAACTGAGATGAACAGATCCCACAGCGTCCAGATGGAAAAAGCAAGGCTGGACGTGTAGTGAGGCAGCCACAGCTTCCCGCCTTCCTGAAGGCCAGATACAACCTTGCTTTGCTGTTGAGAGTTCATTTTCTAGCGAGGGCCTACCCTAGTACTAAAACTACTGTTGAGTACAGGTGGGTAGAAAAACTGACAGGAAGAACCCAGTCCCCTCCCACCTTCACCCCCCAACTTGAGCGTGTGTGTGTGTGTGTGTGTGTGTGTGCGCACACACACACACACACACACACACACACACACACACACACACACACACAAAACCATCATCAACAATAAAAAAGCTAGGGCTCTCTCCACATCTGTCCCAAAGCCATTCAAATTATCTTCTTTGGGGAACAGAACAGCAGCTCGTGGCAAAGGCCTGTAACCTGCACAGTTTTTGCTGGTAGGCATTTCTATCCAAGATGGTTAAATACACGTTGCCAGTCTGAGGTCCCAGCATGCCCCTCCTTCAGCTTTCTTTCTCGCTGGGGTTAGTTAGACTGCATTGTGAGCATGGTGCCCTTACACTCCTCTATGTCTTACTGGGTGCATTAGATATGCCACGATGCCCTGTGTGCATTGCTGCTTGGGGGAGGACAAAGAAATCCAGTCATTTCTATTGGGAGTGTGGAACTCAGGAGAGGTAGGCAGAGGGCGGGCACTTGGTGGCACCAGCCTGGGAGCTAGGCTCTCTGGGCACCCTTTGCAAGGTGGGAATGGAATTCCAATAGTGAGAGTCATGTTTTTCATAGAGTTCATGATGGGCAGTGGTCAGCTGGGGCTGGGGGAGCATCTCTGACCTTTTCCTGATCTGTACAGCGCATGGAACCAAACTTGAAAGGGGGCATGTCCAACAGTCACTCTCCTGGCGACTGTAGGGACCACGCTGATCATATATTTCATTGAGGCATGAGAGAAGCACCCCTCTCTCCACCCAGACTTCTATTTTTGGTTCTTTCCTTTCTCAAGCACTCAAGATACTGGGCTGAGGGGAACATGCCCGTGTTGGCTAAAGAAGCATCCTTCTCATATTTGGTAGATCTCAAACCCAAATAACAAGCTCTTCTTGGTATCTGGGGGGAATATTTTCCTCCCCCCCCCCCGTGTTCCAGGAAAAAGCCCAAAGAGCCAAGGACAGAGCCAGGGATGCTGTAATAAATTCTTGTCCATCAGCCCCAGGCAGATGCCTCACATGTCTGAGTGACCCGTGTGGGATGCAGAGATGGCTGCCGGAGACGATTCCCTTTACAGAGCACCAGTCATTGTTGCACCCCGCACCCTGCATCCCTCTAGAGGCACATAGGAGACAGGGAGATAGGTCAGGATCTCCAGGAACATAGAATTCTTGTGTGTGTGGGTGTATCACTGAGCATTCTGGCCCATGGACACAGCCTTGAAATTTTCTCTCCCTACAGTTGCCTCCCAGAAATGCAGAGGTTAGGTTACAAGGAAAGACAAGGCACTCAGATACGCCAGGCAGCTCAGCGCTTGCTCCCCATGCCCTGCTCTACAGAATACGGCATGGTCCCATCTCTCCTGCTGTCCGTGAGCTCTCTGAATCTATAATCATGTCTGTGCTGACATTTCACCTAAACCAGAGACTAAGACTCCATCTGTGTGTGCAATGTCTTTGCCCTCAGGAGTGCCACAGAGTTCTGCAGGGAAGCCACACAGTAGGCATGGGGAGCTCAGTATTGGGTCCCTTGGCAAAGACAGGGCACCTAGAGTGCTGGAAATGGACAGGCACATAGATGGGTCGGTGGTGGGGAGTCACTGGGCATAACAGTGCACACAGCAGAGGTAAGACTGAAAGGAATCAGAACGAGGTAGGCTGGGGATACAGAAGAGATGTGGAGGCAATCCAACGCTTTGGAGGGAGAGAAAGATAGGCACAGAAGCACTTTAAGACAGCTTCTTAGGTATTTCTGTGGGGCAAAAATAAATTCTAAAATGGCAGGCCATGCCTGTAATCTCAGCACAAGGAAGACTGAGGCAGGAGAAGAAAGAGTTCAAGGCCACTCCGGTCTACGTGAGGGCATCTCAAAACAAAGAAAGATGATTTTTCAGAGGGAAGCCACCTTAGGGACAGCTTAGCCTGGTCAGCAATGAAGGACGGGGAATACTTTACTTATTCATTCAACAAAAATTGAATGAGCATCTTCTCTGTGTCAGGCCCTTAGTAGATGCTGAACCAAGAGCAGGCATCTCTAATAGGGTGTGGTGCCCCTCCTCTCTGAGTGCATGGCAGGAGCTCCGGATCCCTTCTGGACAGTGCTCCTGGACAGTGCTCCAGGGAGCCACTGAAAATTAATCAGAGTTGATGCAGGAGTTGAAATCTATTTGCTTTCCCTAATGGGAATGAAAAGAATATAACCCCCTCACCCACACTGTGCCTACCAGCTAAGAATGTCAGCATGATTTCTCAAGCAAGGCCTTTGGTTGCAGAGAAGAGAAAATTGCTCCTGCTAAGCTCAGTGATTTTCAAATTGTATACGGTGGCCAGCACTTGAAGAATGAGCTGAAATCCCCTAGAGATCACCTGCAGCAAGGGCAAAGCCTTAAAAGAAAAAGAAAAAGAAAAAGAAAAAGAAAAAGAAAAAGAAAAAGAAAAAGAAAAAGAAAAAGAAACTTTCTAAAACACTGTGTGTGTGTGTGTGTGTGTGTGTGTCCAAGAGAGCCATGGCACATGTGTGGAAGTCAGAAGACAACTTTCAGGAATCAACTGGTTCCTTCTACCATATGGGTGTGGGAATTGGTCTCAGGTCACCAGGCTTGGGAGAGAGTGCCTTTACTCTCTGAGACATCTCACCAACTCTTACTTATTTGTTCATTTGTTTGTCTATTTAGTGCGTGTGTGAGGGGTGAGAGGGAGACATACACATGCAACAGAATGCACATGAAGGTCAGAAGACAAGTTGTGGGATCCAGCCTGTGGGCCCCAAGAATAGAATTCAGGCTTGCTAATAACTGTCTTTATCCACTGGGCTATCTTGCCAGCCCAAGAGAAATACTTTCTAGTTCAGTTAGATAGCTATGAACCATAATTAACTGGACAATTATAGCTCATATAAAATCAGTATTGAGAAGGCAGAAGAAATGTGTCAGTGGGTAAAGTGTGTGCTAGTATACACACACACACATACACACACACTATATATATATGTGTGTGTGTGTGTGTATATATATATATATATATATATATGTGTGTGTGTGTGTGTGTGTGTGTGTGTGTATGCAAAAATTTAATTTAAAGAAAATTGTATTACATTTAATAAATGGAATAAAATAATTTTGTTATTTTTTTAGAGAAGGGGAAAGATAGGCAGAAAGACAGACAGACACAGAGAAAGAGACAGAGACAGAGACTCAGACATAGGCACAGGCACAGGCACAGGCACACGCACACACGCACACGCACACGCACACGCACACGCACAGGCACAGGCACAGGCACAGGCACGGACACGGACACAGACAGGCACAGGCACAGGCACAGGCACAGGCACAACACAGGGACAGGCACAGGTACAGGCACAGGCACAACACAGGGACAGGCACAGGTACAGGCACAACACAGGCACAGGCACGCACAGACTCACACAGACACAGACACACACAGACACAGACACAGACACACACACACAGACACAGGCACAGGCACAGACACAGGCACAGGCACAGACACACAGACACACAGACACAGAGAGCATGAGTTAGATGCAGACACAGACACAGGCACAGGCACAGGCACTCCTGGCAGCTGTGAGCAACTTGATGTAGATGCTGAGAGCTGAACGCAGATCCTCTGGAAGAGCAAGCAGTGTGCTCTTGGAACCACTGTGCCATCTCTACCCTTGATAAAGACATTTTAGAAGAAGTCACACCCGCTATCTAACATTCCCTGTACTCAGCAGTAGCCCCCCCCTCCCCACACCCCTCTGAAGTTCTGAGAGTTGTTATTCTCTTCTCTATGGTTTGGGATCAGCATAATCTCCTCCAATTTCATTCATATTACATTGACGGCAATATTTCATTCATTTTATGGTGAATACTATTTCATTGTGGATATGTACCACATTTTATTTATTCATTCATACCTCAATGGGAACTTAGATTTGATTCCATATCTTGGCTATAAACATGGAAGCAAAATATCTCTTTGACATACTGGCTTCTTCTCTCTGGGTATATGCCTAGGAACTGGATTGCTGGATCATAAGGTAGTTCTATTTTTAGTTTTCAGAAACATCTCCACACTGTTTTCCATAGGGACCGTATTCATTTACAGTCTCATTAGCAATGTATGAGCATTCGCCTTCCCCACACCCGGTCCCGGCATCTGCTATCTTTTGTCTTTTTGACAAAAGCCATTCAGAGGTGAGATGATATCTCACTGTGGTTTTGATTTGCATTTCTCAGATATTTTCATGTGCTCCGTAGGCAAACATTATCTGAATTTAATTCATAGTAGCATACCAAAGACTATCAGGGAAAAAAAAAAACTATTAAAAATCTGATGGCTGGAGAAGAGAAGAAAGAAGAGAGAGTGTGTGCTTTGGGTCTCTTGCTAAGTCTTTGGTATGGTCAACCAGGGGAAGTGAGGCTAAGCCCAAGGATGGCAGCCTTAGCCAGCAGATGCCTCTGTCACCCAGTGCTTCCCCAATTGCCAACATTTCCCCCCATTGCTGCATGCAGGAAATGGCAGGCCTGACCCGGGCTCTGCTGCCTTCCAGTCTGAATCTGAAGAAGTGGACCGTTGTGCCCATCCCCACCCATCCCCTGAAGGGTCTGCCCTGTCCCCTGAATGGAAGAAAGCAGAGGGTGCTCACACCTGAGATGACCAGTGTCTTAGGGGAATTAGGGTGTGATCTTGTCTGCAGGGAATGTGGCAACATAGAACTGCTCTCTGGGGATATAGGTGAAAAATCACCTAACTGGGCGTTAGGAAAGGCTCTGTCCAGGATCCAGGTGAGATCAGAAACAGGGGTTGGGGGGGGGCTGTCCTGGTGCCACCCTACAAGCCTCTTGCACCAGTCTTGAGCCTTTTTCTGAAGATGTGTCACTGCCTGGAGCTGCCTCGGGGTCTCCCCTCTCTGTTCTTTTAACCTCTCCAGTGTGCCCTTCCAGGGAGTCACAATGGAGAAGGTGAGGCACATGGGTAGATGGCAGGGGAAGGCAGGCAGCCGGAGAGGAGCTTTCCAGTGAGACAACCTGAATATAAAACAGAAGTAGAGGGCAGGGAGGTTGCCGCCCAGTGCCCACCCTGTCCTTCCAGACGGTCTCTCTTCTTTCCAGGCTCTGCTGCAATAGTCCCCAGACGTGAGGAACACAGTGTACTGCATCAGTATTTTAGCAATTCCTCTGCCAGCTCCGAGGCTGTAACAACTCGTAAGTGGTTAAACTCACTTCAGGACCTTCTAGAAAGGTTTATTTTGTGGCCAGGTAGCTGCCAGTAGCCTTTCTCCTTGCCTGCCCACTTCCTCACTCCCTGGAATCACAGCCATGGCCCCTTTCTCTTGAGCTCCAGCGAAGCCCCCAATTCTAACTGGCAACTAGAAAGAGTCCCACCATCCTCAGAGCTAACTATGGCATTGGGTCAATTTAAATGTTCCTCTTTCCATTGCGATTAGTGACATACATTCTCATAACAGAAGAATACTGTTTTGCTCTTTAATTCTATGAGCACTATTTATTTATTTTGAGGTTGTTTTTTAAATTATTTTATTAGATATTTTCTTCATTTACATTTCAAATGCTATCCCGAATGTCCCCTATACCCTCCTCCCACCCTGCTTCCCTGCCCACCCACTCCCACTTCTTGGCCCTGGCATTCCCCTCTATGGGGCATATAAAGTTTGAAAGACCAAGGGGCCTCTCTTCCCAGTGATGGCCGATTAGGCCATCTTCTGCTACATATGCAGCTAGATACTCGAGCTCAGGGGGTACTGGTTAGTTCATATTGTTGTTNCACCTACAGGGTTGCAGCCCCCTTTAGCTCCTTGGGTACTTTCTCTAGCTCCTCCATTGGGGGCCCTGTGTTCCATCCAATAGCTGACTGTGTGCTTTTTTTTTTTTTTTTTTTTTTTTTTGCCTTTTCTGAGACAAGGTCTTGCTCTGTAGCTCAGGCTGGCCTGGAATTGACAAGAAACTGCCCTGCCTTAGCCTCATAAGTGCTAAAGTGACAGGTATGTTGAGAGCTGCCCCATGGATCTCCTGCGTTTACTTAATCCATCAGTATTTGGCTGCATAACTGTACCTAATGGTAGATGCAAGCCCGGCAGGTATTCTCCATGGCCACACGTCTCCCTTAGGACTTGGAGTGTCCTCAACTGAGACAGAAAGAAAAATAAGACACCGGGAGCAGCTAGCAGTCTCCCCAGCATGGCTATGTATCTTGATGTGTTTGTGTATGTGTGTGCTTGTGTAACATAAGCAAGTTATGTGCTGTTGGGGCATTGGCTCTTAGCATGACTTTGATCTCAGATGGATCTGTGACCACTTCTTTCTGCAACCCCCGATGCGTGTCCCAGAAGCCTGGCCTATCATCTTCCGCATACTTCCTCAACGACAGCATCCCAATCCTGTGTTTCCAGAGCACTGTGATTTATTGCCAGCATCCACTGAGGCATATTATCCACATCGACAGAGAGGCCTTGTAAACCTGCTTGTCTGTTCTGATAGTACAGGGCAGCCATTGTGTGAAAATAGCTACGATCCGACCATCGTTAATGTGCTAGTAAATTTGGTCGGGAAGGAGGGTGTCGTCAACACATAAATCTTAGAAATGAATGCCACACATTCTTGTGCTGCAGGGGGGAAATCCACAAGCACCAGGTACCCATTTGGGATGCCCCTGGGGGGCAGTGGGCCAAGGGCTTGACTCAGAGTCAGCTGCAGGTGCTATGGCCCTGAGCATTTCAAGCTCTGCCCAGTAATTCCAATAATTTTTAAGTAGCTGGCATTTACTCGCTCAACCCTGAGCCGGACACAAGCCAAGATAGGCAGGGATATAAAAAAAAATTCCTCTCGTTTACCCTTTGATGCCAGTGCTTGCGCTAGCTCCATTTCTCTGATGGGACCAGATGAAGTTAACTCTCCTTTACAGAGACAGAAAACAAACAACAGCAAAATACAGAGCCCGCAGCTAAAGCCTAGGGCCTGTTACACTTGCTTCCTTGGTTGGGGTTTCAGGGAACTCAGTGAAGGAGATCAGTAAGCAGCCCTGCTGATCTGTGGAGAATGTAATGTGTTCCATGACTTCCGGTAGACCCCTGAAAACTTGTGAGAATACTAAACCATTTACATTCATGTATTCCTTAGAGGGACCCATGCATGGACCCTTAGCACTCCAATTCATCTCTCCTCGGATGCTTATGCCTCCGTTGACAGTACACTTCTTGCTTTAGGACCATTAGTAAATGAAATAAAGGTTAACAGAAAACCAACACTGTGATTCCAAGTCAGTTGATCTGATGTCCAAGCAGTTCCTGTGTGGCAAGTGATGTGCACAGTGTAGACCACCCCGGATGAGGACAGGCAAGTGATGCGCACAGTGTAGACCACCCCAGATGAGGACAGGCAAGTGATGCGCACAGTGTAGACCACCCTGGATGAGGACAGGCAAGTGATGNGCACAGTGTAGACCACCCTGGATGAGGACAGGCAAGTGATGCACACAGTGTAGACCACCCTGGATGAGGGATGAGTCACACCCCAGGAGGGACAGGATGAGACTTCATAGTCACACTCAGCATGGCACAGTTGAGAGCTTGTGAATTATCCATTTCTAGAATTTTCCATTTAGTTTTTTTTGGGGGGGGGGCATCACAGATGACCGTGGGTAACTAAGGTCTTGGAAAATGAAGCTGAGGATGGGGTGTGTGGGTGACTGTATTTCAATCTGTCCTGTGCACATCTCAGCCTGACACTTACCTTTTTTGACTTTGGGAAAGTTTGCTCATCATTCTGAGCCTCATTTGTTTTCTCTTCTGTAAAATTCAGATTAAAAAGAACGTACCTTTACGCAAGCACTATAAATAATATATAAGCAGACTGCTCATTTTTCCGTACTGTCAGAGGGTGAGTTATACTAATATTACCACCGATGGAGGACAGCTATATTACCTGTTCCCACCAATGCCCAGATGAGGAAGAACAGAAAAAGAAGAAGTTAGCTTTTTTGCCATCTCCATCCTCTTCATCCTAATATTTATGAATGTCTTTATTATTCAAGCTCGTACGCACACCCTTAGCATGGATCACTGGCTACAGGCTCGCATACATTTAACTTTATTATCTTTTTGCCTCATGCATCTCATCAGGCCTGTGTTTCTTAATCAGGAATCTGCACAGTGTTAATTTAAAAACTCGTGGCTCCATGACTGGAAATCCCAACACTCTAAGTAAACGTACTGTGCTCTCTCCTGCCTCCACACCTTTGCACTTCTGGCCTCTTGGTCACTTGTGGTAACTCTGCTGTACTCTCCCAACCTGGCCTCAGTCTTCAACACCAGCCAGGGCAAACCCCCTCTGGATTTCTGTGCTATCTTACACTTGTCCCCTTGTGAAGCGGCATCTTCCTGCATTGACATAGCCTACTTGTCTGTCTCTCCTGTTACCCTGTGCTTCTGGAGGGCAGGGAGTATCTTCCCTCCTCCTTGTTGTACTGAATCTGACAGGTGGGTAAATGCTGTTTGGATTCAGATTCCCATGGGGAGAGGAAGGAAGTTATAAATCAGTAATGAAGACCTCAACAGACAGAGCAAGAGGCTGCTGCTATGAGACTAATGGGAAGGGCGAGGCAGCCCTGGCTCCCTAATGATCTTCTGCATGCATTAGCTAATTTGATCTTCATAAAAGTTTGGAGATGGGTAGACTATAGGGAAGAAGGTAGAGTTTTGAGTGGTTATGTGGCATACCTGCAGCTAGGCAGCAAGTAAATGACTACATTCAACCTAGACCGTAAGAGTTGGTTCTCTTTCCCTTGAAGTACGCAACAAAGCCCCCGTCACCGTCAAATCTATCTGACAAGTCCTGCTCCATGATCTACAGGACTCATTGCTGTGGTTTTATTGGACTGTCAATACTCTTCCTAAGGGTACGCATTTCACTCATCTAGGTTCCATAACAAATTGTCTTTGACTTTGGCAAGATAGTAGCTAGCTAGGGAAGATAGCAAATTTTATCCATCCACATCCTACAGCAGGTTGGCAGCAGGACCATTGGATGGATTCATATTGAGCTCTTGAAAAGTGTCATTCATTCTGTTCGTAGGTCCAAGAAGAAGAAGATCCCAGGGAGAAAAATGTGCTGGAGACCCCTGTGCCGGTTCCTGTGGCTTTGGTCCTATCTGTCCTATGTTCAAGCTGTGCCTATCCAGAAAGTCCAGGATGACACCAAAACCCTCATCAAGACCATTGTCACCAGGATCAATGACATCTCACACACGGTAGGAGTCTCTTGGTGGGACAAAGATGTAGGACTAGAACCAGAGTCTGAGAAACACGTTGAGCAACTTCTGAACATCATGCACCCCTTAGAAGCTGAGAGTTTATAAGCCTAGGGTGTCCATTCTCTCTGGTCATGGCTCTTGTCACTGCTGCCTGCTGGAGTACAGGGCTGAGTGGTTACAGTTCTAAACCCAGCACCTAGACTGCTCAATTGCACTGCCTTACTGCATGATTCTAATCCTAAGCCACCCTAGGGAATTTAACTTTCTCCTATATTCCCATTAAGAAGCCATAAGGTTCTTTGATATCATAAGGCCATGCTCATTTTCCCTCTGCCACAGGAAACCCAACCCTCGGTGGCTAGCTGAGCGTGTAAGGCACACATCAGGCCTGGGACAACCTGGGACCCTCCCTGTTTCCACAGACCACTCTCTCCCCTTCCTTAGCCCCCTGTTTCTGCCTCTCTCATTCTCTTTCCTCCATGAAACTACTTCCTTGCATTTAATACCCAGGGCATAAGAATCCCTAAAGGTCACGGTGTCTCACTGACACCTGACCAGCTTCCCAGCAGTGTCTCCGCCGGGCAGGGGAGCATTAGGTTTCTAATGGTTTTTAGCTACCGCTTGTTCTGCCCACTGCCCACCCTCTTTTCAAAGTCACACAGAAGACAACCTTTCCCTCCTTTACAACTAGTCCTTGTGTAGTTGTTGATAGTGATCAGTGCCTGCCGTGGTCTTTCTCTGAGGCCCAGCAGCCTACATCTTCAGCCATTTCCTCAGATGTATCTAAGCTATACGCATATCACCACATCTGCTTTCCATCTGCAAGATCTTAGGCCAGTTCTTTGGTGGTTTTTAAACCTTGATTTTACCATCTTGATAAAGGTGATATCATATCATACCACCAAGTTGTTCTAAGGCTTGCATGGGGTACTGTGAAAGACTTTCTTGTGGAGCCATCTGGAGACTACCATATCTCCTGGCCAGAGTGCATGTCTCACAGTGTGACCTGGGCAGCCAGGAGAAGTTAGATATTCAGAATCAAGGACAGCTTAATATAAGAGACGTGTACATTTCATGGAGACAGTTCTCATCATCTTTCAAAAAGAGTCACCAGCGCTGCACACAGAGAGACCCAATTACCCAAATGTGGGTGGAAATGAGAGGAAGCCCGTGGGGAAAGCCCTTCCTGGTAACCAGACTGGGCAGAGTGGAGAAGGGGCATGGCTTTGACCCTAATGAGGGAGAACCACATAAGAATATGACTAGGAGGGAGAGATCTGATAAGAGCAGGAGGCTAGAGAGAATATAAGGAATAGGGAGCTATGGCTGGTTCTTCACCAATGTCCTTTGGAGAAAGGAATTGCTCCAGGTTAATCGGAAGTGAAGGGTGGAGTGACTCAGAATGAACAGAAAGTCTGGAAGACCAGTTCCGTGGCTCCCAGTGAGCTGACGACAGGAAATAAGGGCCTGGATGGGGAAGGTGAGAAGGAAGGAGGTAGCCCAGGTTCACAGACGTAATGAAGGGCTCTGGAGCCCGATCTCCCTGCCACTTGCTAAGCACCTCTTGTCCTTCTTCCTCCTGCATAGCAGTCGGTATCCGCCAAGCAGAGGGTCACTGGCTTGGACTTCATTCCTGGGCTTCACCCTCTTCTGAGTTTGTCCAAGATGGACCAGACTCTGGCAGTCTATCAACAGGTCCTCACCAGCCTGCCTTCCCAAAGTGTGCTACAGATAGCCAACGACCTGGAGAATCTCCGAGACCTCCTCCATCTGCTGGCCTTCTCCAAGAGCTGCTCCCTGCCTCAGACCAGTGGCCTGCAGAAGCCAGAAAGCCTGGATGGCGTCCTGGAAGCCTCGCTCTACTCCACAGAGGTGGTGGCTCTGAGCAGGCTGCAGGGCTCTCTGCAGGACATTCTTCAACAGTTGGATGTTAGCCCTGAATGCTGAGGTTTCAAAGGCCACCAGGCTCCCAAGGATCATTTAGAGGGAAGAAACCTTGGCTTCCAGGGGTCTTCAGGAGAAGAGAGCCATGTGCACACATCCATCATCCATTTCTCTCCCTCCTGTAGACCGCCCATCCAAAGGCATGACTCCACAATGCTTGACTCAAGTTATCCACACAACTTCATGAGCACAAGGAGGGGCCAGCCTGCAGAGGGGTTTCTCACTTAGTTCTTCAGCAAGTAGAGATAAGAACCATCCCATCCTCTCTAGGTCCCACCCCGTCTGGGTACATGTTCCTCCACGGGTACATGCCTCGCTGCAGCCCAGGGGAGGTGAGGTAGGGATGGGTAGAGCCTTTGGACTGTCTCAGAGTCTTCGGGAGCACCGTGAAGGCTGCATCCACACACAGCTGGAAACTCCCAAGCAGCACACGATGGAAGCACTTATTTATTTATTCTGCATTCTATTTTGGATGGATCTGAATTTTGAAGCAAGGCATCAGCTTTTTCAGGCTTCGGGGGGTCAGCCAGGACGAGGAAGGCTCCCGGGGTGCTGTTTTCAATCCTATTGATGGGTCTGCCGGAGGCAAACCTATTTTTTGAGTGACTGGAAGGAAGGTTGGGAATCTTCCAAACAAGAGTCTACGCAGGTAGCTCTCAAGCTTGTCCTCTGGTGACTGGTTTTGTTTCTATTGTGACTAACTCTATGCAAACACGTTCGCAGCAGCATTGCCTGGAGCGTAGGCTAGGTTATTATCAAAAGCAGATGAATTTTGTCAAGTGTAATATGTATCTATGTGCACCTGAGGGTAGAGGATGTGTTAGAGAGAGGGAGAAGGATCCAGAAGTGTTCTCTGAATTTCTTATGTGTGGTAGGCTTTTCTGAAAGGGTGAGGCATTTTCTTACCTCTGTGGCCACATAGTGTGGCTTTGTGAAAAGGACAAAGGAGTTGACTCTTCTAGGGACATTTGAAGTGTACCAGGCACCCTTGGAGGGGGCTGAAGCTACAAGCCTTTTGTTGGCATATTGCTGAGCTCAGGGAGTGAGGGCCCCACATTTGAGACAGTGAGCTCAAGAAAAGGGTCCCTGGTGTAGGTCTCCAAAGTTGTCCAGGGTTGATCCCACAATGCATTTCTTAAGCAGGTCGATGTTTGCATGCCAATATGTGGTTCTCATCTGATTGGTTCATCCAAAGTAGAACCCTGTCTCCTACCCATTCTGTGGGAAGTTTTGTTCCAGGGGGAATGAGAAATCACTTAGCAGATGGTCCTGAGCCCTGGGCCAGCCCTGCTGAGGAAGTGCCAGGGCCCCAGGCCAGGCTGCCAGAATTGCCCTTCGGGCTGGAGGATGAACAAAGGGGCTTGGTTTTTTCCACCACCCCTGCACCCTATGTCACCATCAAACCGTGGGGGGCAGATCTGGAAAGCAATACACTTTACGACTGAGCACAGCTCCGTGCTCAGCCCCATCTGGTGCTGTGAGCTAGAGCAGCTCACCAAATACACGGAAAAACCAGAGGCTCATGTCTCTGCGGTTAGACCCTACTCCCGGCAGTGTGCCAAGGTGTGTACTTCACCACAGCAGTCCCGCACAGCTGGAAGTACAGTGCTATCTTCAACGGGTGTGAAAGGACCCAAGCTGAGGGTGACAGTGCCCAGAGGAACCCTGCTTGCAGTCTATCGCATTTACATACCGCATTTCAGGGCACATTAGCATCCACTGCTATGGTAGCACACTGTTGACACAGGATAACTGGGGTCATAAAAATAAGAAAATACAGGTTGACTATTCCTTATCCAAAATGCTTGGGACTAGAAGAGTTTTGGATTTTAGAGTCTTTTCAGGCAGAGGTATATTTGAGTATACATAATGAGATATCTTGGGGATGTGGCCCAAGTACAAACATGAAGTTCATTTATATTTCATAATACCGTATACACACTGCTTGAAGTGTAGTTTTATACAGTGTTTTAAATGATGTTGTGTGCATGAAAGAAGTTTTCACAGAGTGAACCTGTCTCAAAATCCTTCGGGTTTTGGAGCAGTTTGGATCTTGGGTTTTCTGTTAAGAGATGGTTAGCTTATACCTAAAACTATAATGGCAAACAGGTTGCAGGACCAGACTAGAGACTGGATCCTCTGTCCTGAAGCGTGTCCTTCCAGCCAGGTCATACCCTGTGGAGGTGAACAGGATCAGGTTTTGTGGTGCTGACTAAGAGAGGATTTGGAGGTGGATTTTGGAGGAGCTGAGGGGTGATATGATGTGTTTATTGGACACTTGGTATGTGCAAGGGATAAAAGTCCAAACAGGAAATGACAGGGAAGACTGAAGAGACCGGGAAAGAGCAACAGGAAGTGCTGAAAGGACCTTATGAGCCACAAAAGTGGCTTCTGAAAGAGTCTACGCCCCACAGTCTGGAGCGAAGGCTTGTGGTGGCTAGTGTCAGAATGCTCAGGGGCTGTGCTATGTCACCTTGGCCACCTCATCAAGCTGGAATGTCCTGAGTCTTTTGCTCAGAGAACCTTGCACTATGGCTTGTTCCCAGATTGTGAAACTTCCCATATGCAAAAATGCTTGGTTTGGTTTTTTTGTTTTTGTTTTTTGTTTTTTAAATACATATATATATATAACAACAGCAACAACAAATTTTTGTTTTATTTTGTGTAAATTCAAATAAATTAATGACGCCTCCATGCCTCGTCTTCTGCCTCCTGTTGTGGAGGGGCTTTCAGAGAGCTGTTTGTGTGTGACAGGGCAAGGCCTGGCTGGCGTCCAGCCATCACCAGGGTCAGCCCCACCCGGGCTTGGCCACAGTCAGCTACCAGTTATTCAGGCTAAAGGATTACCCTAAGGTCCAGGGCCAGGCAAGGAGCACATTGTGCACCAGAGGCTGCGCAGTTCTGCAAACCAGCCTTGAGAAGCACCCGGTTATTTTTAAAGCCAGAGCATCAAAAGCATCAGCAACAAAGCCCCAAGCAAATAACCAAACCCAAACCTCACAGGATAACGGCAGACTAGCCAGGCATACAGAGCCAAAAAAATTAAAAGAATCTGGCTCATGACAGTCACAGAACAAACAGTCAGCCCTTCAGCCCATACAGGACCTGGCATGCTCAACTCCTATCCAGAGAGACTGTGGGACTGACTATCAAAGACTGTCATTTCCATGGCAACTTAAAAGACCATGTCCTCATCAGAAATGTCACAGGTGTCTCTAGAGATGAGATGCTAAGAAGGATCCCATGAAATCTGAAGTTAGGCAAACCTTCCTCCCTCCACATCACAATTAGCAACAGGCTTGGTTGTTAGTTGTCTGCTGGGAGCACAGGGGCGTCAGCTTCCCCACCAGCTGCTACAACAGAGGACCATGGCTGCGAGGTATGAACAACAGACATCTATCCATAATTCTGGGGCCCAGATGTCCAAGATCAAGACCCAACATGGTCAGGTCTGGGGAGGGCCATCTTACAGACTGCAGCTGCCATCTTAATGTGGTTCCCTCACATGATAGACAAAGGAAGGGGCCTTTAAGGACATCCCTTTTGTAATGACGCTAGTCCTACTCCCAGAGATCTTGTGAACTAACCCCTTCTCCCAGACCTCATCTTCTAACACCATCAGTTTGGGGATGAGGATTACAACATATGAACTTGGGGAGACGTGTCGCTCGGTCTGTGTACTTGGATACAACTTAAGGGAGGGGCTGGATCCAAAGTTCCTCAGTGAAGGTGAACCACAGAGGGGTGGTGCAGATGTAGCTTCAGCAGCCTCCTCAAGTCCCTTGAGAGTTTGGGGACATGGCTGCCAATTTGAAATCGTCTATCTGCTAGTGTCAGAACACCAAGGCATTACCCTGCTGGAAGAGACACCGCGTCTCAGCCCACAGATAAGAAATCCAAGACCATGTCAGTCTTGAACACTTTCCCCTGCATTTCTGTCTTCCTCTGCCATCCTCATCTTCGCATAGGGTTTGCAAAGATGGCCTTCAATATCTCCAGGCTTGTGGGGTCCTTGGTGTCCATCGTAGCAGAAGATGGGCATCTTTCCCATTCGGTGGTACCAGTGAACACTGTAAGGAGGGCTCTTTAGGCAGGCCTGAGCCACTTGCTTCCCTTGTTACTAAGGACAGGAGAAGTTCCATGTGTACATATCTGAGAATGAGCAAGCAAAGGTCCTACTTCTTAATTCACAGAAATACAGATGAGTTGATAAGTGAGACAATTTGGTTTAACACACACACATGCACTCATGTGTGCAATCTCAAGCATAAACACACACACACACACACACACACACACAGAAAACCAGAAAATATATATCTGCCATAGCATTTCAAACTCGGTTGCGTTCCATTATGCGCATACCTTGGCTGGGGAAGAAGTCCTTGATCCCAGCCTGGAAGTTCCTATTACAGCTGCCTGTAATTTTGTCGCCTGGGACCCACACCTAGTAGACAAAATTCAGCAGCTAGACGTAGAACCATCACCACACAAACTCTCTTGGAAGAAAAAGGTCATTGGAGACTCTAGTTCTCCATCCTGTGGATTCCTGGCAGTAACATCTCAGGAGGAGAAGGAGACTGGAAAATGGCAGAATGACGAAGTTTAGGTGGCACTTCGTGAGGGGGCAAAGCTCAGTTCTTGCCCAGAGGCATAGAAAGGTTCAGCCATCCCCTGTCAGTCTGGGGTTGGCACAGGGATCTGGAGATGATGAGATGATGTTCCAGGTCCTTGGTGGCTGGGACAGATTAAGGCCATCTTGTTTCTGAGCAGCCATGCCAAGAAGGCTTGGAGAAACTGTCGATAATCAAAGGGGTCCCCAGAGCACAGGCCTGAAGGCATTGTTCCACCTTCTGTGCTTGTGCTGCCCAGACCTAGGGAGAAGAGATTCTCCTTCAAGTCCCCTTTTCTGAGCCTTTTCCACTCTTGAGCATTGTGGTGGTTTGAATGAGAAATGTCCTGCATTTGAAACTTTCAATCCCAGTTGAAGCCCTGCTTAGGGCTATTTAGGTGGTACAGCCTTGATGGAGAAAATATGTCTGTCAGTGGAGACAGGATTTAAAAGCATAAGCCTCCCCAGTTCCAGTTGGGGCAGTTCCAGACATAAGCCCTCAGCTTCCCGCTTTTGCTGGTATGTCTGTTGCTTGCTGTCACGTCTCCATTCTTCCATCATGGGTTCTTATCTCTGGAACCATCAGCCAAAATATTCCTTAAATTGCCTTCGTTTGCAGGGTCCTATCATAGCAATAGCAAAATAACTAATATGGGCATTCTGTGTGTCTTCCCCACGGCAATAGCTCACAGCTGCCAAACACGTGGCAAAAACTCCAAAGAACGCTGGCCACAAAGAACCTTCAGTGTTAGGCCTTTGCCCTTGCCGTGTTTGGTGAAAAGGGGGCCAGATTGACTGAGCAGCACCTTGCAGAAGATCTGATCCCGAAGGTTTTCTGCATAGAAGTAACAATCTTCTGAAAAAAAGTTTAGGGCAGTTCACTTCAGGCTTCTATCTATCTATCTATCTATCTATCTATCTATCTATCTATCTATCTATCTATCTATCTATCTATCCATCCATCCTTGGTTTTATAAGACAGAGCCTCTCTATGTAGCCCTGGTTGACCTAGAAGTCCTATGTAGACCAGGCTGGCTCAGAACTCACAGAGATCTGCGTCAACCGCTGAGATTGAAAGCATGCAGCACTATACTCAGCTTGACCCTAGATTGTTAACATCCACATCCAAGTCTAGTACTGATGCTCACCCATACAAATCCACCAGGGTTCCCAGTACGTTACCATTCTCAGCCCCACAGGCTCCTTTACCTGAGAAATCACCCTCTTAGATGAGGGAGAATAGAACCAAGTGAAAATACAAAGAAAAGTAACAGGGCTTCCGGTGCGACCCTTGCCTCATCTCTGTCCTCCACACGTCTCACCAGCAAGTGCTCAGTGTTGAGGTCAGTTGCCATCTGCACAAGGAGAAAGGTCTTCAGGTGGTGAGATGCTGGGAAGACACGAGGTCCAGGCTTGGCTATAGGAAGCAACCAATGTATTACGTAGTCATTATTATCATTAGCAAGTCAGAGCAGTAAGAAGAGGGAAGTTGCTGCGGCAGATGCTGCAGAGCCCTGATGTGCCTGCAGCTGGACAGCAGCTCCTCTATTCAGTGCTCTCTGAAGCACAGCGACATGGCTCTGCCCTGAGGAGCCCTCTCAGCCCCCACACAGCCTGCAATCCTGAGTGTCTCTCCACGAGTAGGAAATGGAGGTCTGTGGGTATACACTTGGCTTCCTTCTGTCCCTGGAGATCATGGGTTACTGCCTGCATAGAACTGAGGCGCGCACTGTAGCGCCCACGTTAATAATGCCCTCTCTTCCTGCCCTCACTCTCCCTGTTCTCACTCCTGCCTCCCAGGGACACTTGTCCATTCACTTCCTATACTGGAGTCTACACACACTCACACAAACACTCACTCACACACATATTAGCTCACTCACACACACATGCACACACTCACTCACATACACATATACTCATATACACACACATATACTCATTTATATACACATGCATACACTCACACACACACTCACACACACATATACTCACTCATATACATGCATACACTCATACAACACTCACACACACATACACTCATACACACACATGCATAAGCCATACACATGCATACACTCACTCTCATACACATACACTCATATACACACACATATACTCACTCATATATACATGCATACACTCATAGAACATACATTCACTCACATATACATACACTCATACACACACTCACACACATATACTCATATACTTACATATACATTCACATTCACACACATATACTCACTCATATATGTATGCATACACTCATACAACATACATTCACTCACATATACATACACTCATACACACACTCACACATACTCACACACATATACTCATACTTACTCACATATACACTCACATTCACACACATATACTCACTTATATGTGCATGCATACACTCATTCAACATACACTCACTCACATACACTCACATATACACTCACACACACATACTCATATATACATGCATACACTCACACAACATACGCTCACTCACACACACATACACTCACACATACACTCACACACATGCATACACTCACTCTCTCTTACATACACACACACACACACATATACGCATTCTCACATATATATACATTCACTTACACAATGCACTCACTCACACATTCACACACACTCTTTGTCATACACACAATCACACACACATTCTCTGTCTCTGTCTTTCATTGTCTCTCCGTCTCCATCTCTGTCTCTCTCTCCCTCTCCCCCCCNCTCTCTCTCTCTCTCACACACACACACACACACACACACACACACACACACACACACACAGAGTCTTATGCTCTGTCATTGAACTAACCCAAAGTAAGAGAACCACAAGGGATGTGGGTGCAGGCAGAACTAGGAAGTAGAGTGTGCAGAGTGGTGTGAGGAGCTCACCCCAGCATTGAAGGAAAGGCACCCCCACCTCCTAAGGGAAGGGCTTACGAGAAGAGGGTCCCAGGAAAGGAGGGAGTCCTTGTCAGAGAAGCCTGTCTGAGACACAGAGAAGATCAATGAGAATACGAAGCGTCTGCGGAGAAGGCTGTAGACACTCAAACGTCGTAGAAAGCCATGACCATTGACTGGGTACCGGGCCCATTGCAGCCAGAGCCCCCAGTCCTCATAGGTAGCCTGAAGAATTGTGATCCTTGGAGAAGACTGGGTGCAGAGGCTCAGCTTTGTTTGCAGATTCTGCTCGCCCTCCTTTCCATAACAAAGCTCTGAATTCCCAGATATTTGTCCAAGTCAGCCTCAGAAGGCAACTTCAAGTTGAGAAATGTGAATATGGACTCCATTAAAAAAAAAAAAGAAAAAAGAAATAGCTTCTTTTCTCATATGATACATCCTGATCACAGTTTCTCCTGAAAAACTTTTTCCTAGTCCCTCCCCACATCCCCTCCTCCCAGATCCATTAGGGGCGATGACAGCATGTGGTGTGAGATCTTCAAGTGCTGCCTTACTCCTTAGCAATCCGATCTGAAGCAGGTCAGGTTGAAGTGGCGTGAAGTCTAGGGCTGTAGTGGTTTGCATGGGAACGGCTCCCATAGGCTAACAATGCTTAGTTCCGGGGAGATGAACTGTTCAGGAAGGATTTGGAGGTGTGTGTCACTTGGCTTTGAGGTTTTAAAATCCCAGGGAGGGGGTCAGTCTCCCCACTCTACCTCTCCCTCCCTTCCCCTCCCCCTCCCCCGCCCCTTCCACCTTGTGGATCAGATGTAAGGGCTCAGCTACTGCTCCAGCGCCATACCTGCCTGTCTGCCGCCATGTTCCTCGCCATGACGACCATGGACTCTCCCTCTGAAACTGTAAGCAAGCCCCACAACTAAATGCTTTTTTTTAAAATATAAATTGTGCTTTGTCACAGCGATAAAACTGTGACTAAGACAAGGGCTTGCCTTTGTTATCTTCTTCAGAAAAAAAAAACACAGGCTTGAGCCGAGATGAACAAGATCAGCACAGTGCTGGCATCTGTTAAGGCTCAGTTACAGATACATGGAGTATACAAGGCTGTGCTTCCTGGTAAAACTCTCAGATAAACATTTTCCGCGGTTTCTGGCTGCCTGAGCATCCTGCATCCCGGAGAAGGATAGCGCGAACGGGGGAGGGTGAAGACAATGAGGATATGATGAGGATCTGAGCTGTATTTAACTTCACATTTGATTTCACTGCCTGGCAGATGTCCCAGGGCCTTGAGGGGGGACAGCAGGCTGTCAGAGTGGGTGTGAAACAGTGAACCAAAACAGAGATTTAGCAAATCAAACAAGGAGAGAGCAGGAAGAGCCAGCTGTGAGATGCTGCAGAGGGGAAGCCTGAAGCTCCTAGGGAGAGGAGAGGAGCAGCCAGCCAGGCCCCAAGCTCTGCCCTCAAGCCTACTGTGTGCTGGGTGCCAACGGAAGCCAACTCCCCTGTCTAATGGAGATTGTGAAGTGACCACTTGGTGGCCATCCTGTGATATTAAAACAGAAAGAGAACCCCTCAGACCATTTGTGGAGGGAAGGGATTTCTGTCTCCTGTCTCACTTAGATCACTGTGGAGTAAGACACTTGGCTCTTTTTAGACCTTACCCACTGTGATGTGGCTGAAGCCTGGGATAGACTCCTCCCCATCCCCCATCTTGTGAGCTTTAGCCCTTTTCACCCACCCTTCACCTGCCCTGATGGAATTCTCTGAAACTCAGGAGCAGCCTGTGGAGTGGGGCAGGGACTGGAAGAGGGTGCATGAGGTATCCATCTTTTGGGTTTCCCTTGGTACTGACAGATGGCACCTCCCTTACAAAAGCTAGTGTACTGTCTCAGTTAGATGACCCCAGAAAATATCGCCAATCAGAAAACCTCCCCTCTTCTCAGTGCCTCACCACACACACACACACACACACACACACACACACACATACACATCATACCCTAGATAAGCATATACCACATATACATATATACCACACATATACCACATCATACCACAGATAAACATATACCACATATACCACACACACACTACATAACACCATACAATACACATCAAACCACACATACACATATCACATATATACACACACTACATCACACCACACCACATATTCACATACATGCAACACACACATCACACCATGCCTACACATATACACACACCACATCACACACATATACCACACACACAGGCCACATCATACCATACACATACCATATACACACTTCACACCACACATACCACATCACACATACGTAGCACACACATACATACACATCACACATACATATACATCATACCACACACACACATCATACCACACATATACATACATCACATACAATAACACACATATCATACCACACATATACATATACCACACATATACCACATCACACCATACACATACCACATACACACCACGCCATACGTACACACACATGCAGCACACACATGTGTGCGCACACATACACATACACACACACACACACACACACACACACACACACATACACACACAGGAATTCCTGCCCTCAGAGTCTGTCCTTTCTGTGTCTAATGTGTATGCATTTCTCTGAGGAGAATAAGCCATGTGCATAGGAAGCCTAGCCTTTCCACACAGGGGCTTGTGATAATCGAGCCCCCAGCTCCCTCTCTCTTATGGAGTTAGACCATGCCATTAAATCTTTGGAATAGATCTGCACCCTGGTGACTGACCTAGGGAGCCTGGGGACAGCCTGGGTCCTCCCCTCCATGCTTTAGGAAGGCAGGGTTTGTGATCCCTGCCACCCTTGGCAGAGCGTGGCAGGGTGTCTTAGTATTCATCCCAGTTATTGGATAATAATGCTTGCCCCATAACTCACGTCTGAGGATTTGAATCTCTGTCCTATATCTAGGCCAAAATGGATCCATGTATACCTGACCTGAGCCTAGCTCATTCCTGCCCCAAACACGCATCCAGATCCCCACTGGTTTCAGCACGGCCTCTGCTCTCATCAGAGCCTCAGCTGGTAGGAAGAGCATGCGCTAGCCACGTCCCTGTCCTCACACTGAGGTCTAGGACACACACCCACAGAAAGTCAGTGCCTGCACTGTGGTCTCCGGGTTCACCCCTGGGCCTGCTTCCTTTCCCATCGCCTGGCCGGCCTCGGACTCTCTCTCGTCACCTGCCTGAGACTGTATCTCTCTGGTGAAGAACCCTTTAATAATCCTTTTTGCAATTTGTATTTATTACCATTGTGTGTCCATAGTGAGTTTGGGTGGGCATGCACATAACCCAGCACGGATGTGGAAGTCAGAGGACAACCTTGAAGTCTCTCCTTCCACCTGGGTTGCCAGGATGGCAGCAGATGTACCTTCCCTGCTGAGCCATCGTGCCACCCTGAAGAGCTCTTTAAACCTTATGTTCCTCTCCTTACCTTTTCAGTAGCCCCCACATTCATATGTTTTGTTAATTGATCGTCCTATATGAACATGTAGGCTCCCAGCAAGCAGGGTTGACCTTGTGGCTTGTTTTATTTCCCTCTATAACCCCAGTATCCAGAACAGGTCTTGGCACACAATAGGTTCAAAACATGTGTCTGCGGGCGGAATGGGTCTCTGGTTTCAAGAACTAAACTCCTATGCACCTCTCTGTAGTCAGGCTATTAAGTTTAGGAGCAAAGAAAAAGGCACGGGATGAGGCAGGATTCAGGATTCACGTAGGCTATCCCAAGGCAGATGTGGCTTCCAAAGCCTTGTCACATGGACAAGACCATGGGAATTCCATCAACAGGAGAACTCAGCAGGAGGCAAACTTTGCTTCATCTCATGCTTGCAGCAGCCCTGTGATGGAAAGCTGTGGCTACGAGGCAGGGCAGAAAGACAGAGAAAATCAAGGGGTACGGGAAGAGAGAAGAGCCCCTTTTTCCAGACTCTCAGTCACACTTCTCTCTGGATGAGCGCATCAAGAACGTCAACCCAGCTGACAAATCACAGAGGGCGGCCTACAGAGAGACAAAGCCATTCTCTGAGAAAGATGTCAAACAAGGATTCTTATAAAAAGCCATATTTGCTTAAGGCCAGAGTGTGTGCAGGCGCTGATTTTGACTGTATCAGCACTCTTCTCTCACCTTTAAATCTGAACCAAGCCCTTCATAAAACTCAGGACAATTTTCAAAGAGAAGAGAAATAATTCACATTTTGAGACAGTGTTTCATATAGCCCAGGCTGGCCTCAAAGTTGCTGTAAAAAACGACAACAGTCTTGAGTTTCAGATCCTCCTGACTCTGCCTTTTGAGGGTTGGGGTCACAGCTGTGTAATGTCACATCTGGCTTGTGTAGCGCTGGGGATAAAATCCTGGGCTTTGTGCACATTAACAAGCACATCATTAACTGACTGACATCTCCAGTCTTTTTCCTCCTCTTCTTCCTCTTCCTCCTCTCCCTCCTCCTCCTCCTCTTCTTTCTTCTTCTTCTTCTTCTTCTTCTTCTTCTTCTTCTTCTTCTTCTTCTTCTTCTTCTTCTTCTTCTTCTTCTTCTTCTTCTTCTTC
>NC_034591.1:48571836-48578334 GCF_900095145.1 Mus pahari
TTCTTCTTCTTCTTCTTCTTCTTCTTCTTCTTCTTCTTCTTCTTCTTCCTCTTCCTCTTCCTCTTCCTTCTCCTCCTCCTCTTCCTCCTCCTCCTCTTCTTGTTCTCCTTCTCTTATTTTTTTAAACTTTTCTTATCTTTAAACCCAGTTGAAAAATCTGTCTTTCATTATATCTTCAAAGCCTCTCCAGTCATATATAGAGACATTAGTCAGTCATTCATCAACACTCCTCAGAAAGCTGAATTTGGCTATGCCTTTCCTTGGGTGTATAGTATTATCCTCTCCTTTTAAAAATATTGCTTGTTTGATTTGTTATTTAGGGACAGGGTCTTGCTATGTAGCCTAGGCTGGCCTTGAATTTACAATTTTCCTGCCTCCATTTCACAAGCGCTGGGACCACAGACATGAGTCACACTGTCTGACTCACTACTACCTGCACTCTCTCACTGTCTCTGACTCCTCTTAAGTCTAATTTTTTTGTTGTTGTTCTCTTTTAACCTCATTTTTATTTAATAACCACAGCTCTGCTTCACACTGATTCATCCTGAAGTTCTTCCCTGCCTGTGTAGTCAAGGTCATGGCGTGGAAGTCCCTCGCTGGGGGGGTGAGGGGGGATGCCCGCAGGCTGCAGCCAGCACCAGGGGCTGCTCCTCTTGGGGGGGAGGGGGGCCTGATGGGAAGGCTGCTGCAGTGATGGGTCCTAGGCAGAGCAGCTTTCCTAGTTCTGCTCCGGTCCTGCTGTGCAGCCCCCTCCTACCCTGACTGTGTGTCTGGGCACACGACACCCTTTGCCCCACAGGATAGCAGTGAACAATGCACAGCAGAGGCCAGCAGAGTGTTTGTGCCCAGAGGCTTGTTCCCGCTTGCTGAGGGGAAGCTCTGCCACCACTGTCCTGTGAACAAGCCAAGACTGGCCTCCAAGAGGACGAGTAGTCATCCTGGCTGCGTTCATCACGATTTTTATTTTCTGAGGCTTTGATTCCTTGAACATCTGCCTCTCTGAGAGAGCAAACAGCTCACACATTAACCAACCAATCCAGAACCCACTCTTCCAACCACATCCTCTGTTGGGCTCTGGTCCTGGGGTTTGAACCTGGGACTTCACACGTGCTAGTCAAATTCTGTAACCCTGAGCCACATCTCCAGCTCTCCCTCTCCTTTTTAACTTTAAGACAGGATCTGACTAAGTTGCCAAGGTTAATGTGGAGCTCACGGTATACCCTGGGGAAGTTCTTGAACATGAAACCTTCCTACCTAGGCCGCTCCTGGGAGGTGGGATTTTAGGCCTGAGCCACCAGTGCCTGCTTCCCTAGGGGACTCTTATACTCAGGGCAAGTCCCCTGCTATGATCTCAGGTCCAGTTATCGGACAACCAGCTAGATAACGCTTGTATAGGATGGTCCACTGAAGTAACTCAAGCTTGCAATCCCAAAAGTGGAGATTCTATGTGCTGATTAATATTGTCAATCTGGCAGATGAGCCTCTGGGCACTTTTGTGAGGGCTCATCTACTTTAGGTTAGCCAATGGGAGGAATTATCTAGATTACATTAATTGAGGTAGGAAGATCCACCTTACCCATGGGTGATATTGTTCCATGAGCTGGGGTCCTGACTGAATAAAATAGAGAACGTGAGCTAAGTATCAGCATTTGTGACATTCTGTTTCCTGACTGCAGATGCGACGTGACAAGGTGCAGTATGTTCCTAATGCCATGACGGGCTATACACTCAAAGACCGTGGGCCAAAACAAACCATTGCTTCCCTAAGCTGCTTCTGATATTTTATCACAGCAACAGAAAAGTGACTAAGATGCCTGGCCTGCCTCAACTTGTCTCCTTTAACTCTGAGACCAATGAGAATCACTTCATCTCTCAGCCTTGAACTCTTAGGAAGAGAGTACCAAAATCTCCAGCAATTGCTGCCCGCCTAGACAACTTGGGGGGAGGGGAGCAGGGAGCAGGAGGACCTGTCCTTATTAACTCTGCCAGTCTGATCTTTCAGGCTGGCTCTCATTGGTCTGTTTGAACTTCCAGTTTACTGTTGAACCAATTGCCCCACCCAGGAGAACGTAGCACTCTGGTTGGTCAAACCAGGGTCAATCCCAATTGGAATGAGAAGGAAAGCGGAAGAGCCTTGTGCTAAAGCCTAAGGGGGAGTGGTCCCTGCCTGAGCAGGTGGAGAGCGGGAGACTCACTTTGACCCTTTAGTCTCACCCCAACACCAAAGCCCGCTCTCCAGATGAACAGACAGCATCCAATAGATGATCTTTGAAGCTGGGCTCACACATGTATGCAGTCTCAGCTACTGAGTTGGAGACAGGAAGATCGGAAACCTGGGCTACAGGAGACCCTGTCTCAAAAAAAGAAAGGAATATTGGATCCCAGAATTAGGAAAGGGTAGAGCAATTATCTTGACTGACTATTTCTAGTAAGAATGAGGAGCAGTTTAAAACTTTTGTCACGTTTGTTTATTTATGTGTCTGTGAGCACATGCACGTGTAGAGATTAGAGGACAACTTGAAAGAGTCAGGTTTTTTTCTTTTACTATGTGGGTCCAGGGGATAGAACTCTGGGTTTTCAGGCTTTGTGGCAAGTGCCTTTCTTTACCCACTGAGCTGTCTGAAGAGCGCTTTTGTTATGGCCTATGCCTAAGGGAGCCTTAATATGAAATCATTCACATTGTTCTCGTTTGGGGGTTATTTATTGATCTTTCTGGTTTTGTCTGGGGTCGTTCTTCCACTGGGAAAATGGGCTCTTTTCTTCATCCATCATAATAGAGTCTGTGTTGCTACAGTCTTACTAAGAAATAGCAATTCTTGTCCCCCTACAATAGACAGGATGATTATAATGAATACCTTACAGCAGAACAGCACCTTGTCATCTATGAAGGACTTTAATGCACATCATTAGTCTTGACCCCCTACAATAATCTGGGTGGAGGAATGCAACTTGTATTATATTCATTTTCTATGACTATGAGCACAGATTCAGAGAGGTTAAGTCACTGATGAAAGGTCACAGAGCTCTATAGCCTTGGGCAGCAGGAGAAGATTGGCAAGGAGTAAGTTTACTTATGGTTTTGTTTATTTAACAAGATTATATTTTAGTGCCACAAACCTGGTCAGGGCCAGTTCCCTAACTAGAGTTCTTACTGCAGTAAGAATGCTGACTCTTATAGCTCAGAAGAGTCGGAACCCAAACCCTGAGCCAACCAGAGCTGTAGCAGGTACACGAGCTTCGAAGTCAGACTCCTGGACTGTGGCTCAGGCAGCTCTGCCAACACCAAGAACACCCATTGCGGTTCACCCTGCTGTGGAGCTCTCCTGCTCTCTCCTCTCTTCCGGAGTTAGGATAGACAGGAGCCATAGCTAGGGCTTGGGTTTTGTCAACAGAAGAAAGGAGCAAGCCAGATAAGCCCTGGGGGAAGTGACAAGCTCTGGTTGGGAGTGGAAAGCCCAGGCTGGCCGTCAGGAGGTTTTTGAGAACCTCTGCCTACCTTCTGTATTCAACCTGGACAGCAGCTGTTACCATCCCAGTATGCCCCCAGGCACGAAGCACAGTCCTGCCCCCCCACCCACCCACAAGAAGAGCTCAATGGATAGTCAAATGGTATATTGCTGTGTGGCTTCTATTCCAGAAGGACCCTCCAGGCAGTGGAGACACAAACACCAATGCCAGAAACCCATCCATCTGTTAAGATGTGTTCCCTCCCTCAGGAGAAAAGCCCACTCAAACCTCCTCCCAGTTGGAGTAACTGCAATTACTCCCTCACACCCTGAAGTGGGAGCAGACTGTCCTAGCCAATCAGACGACATCAGCCTGGGAGCCAGGGCATCCCCGCACCAATCTTTTCCTAAAACCCCAGATGGGAAGCTACAAATTCAATTTGTCTTGTCTAGGGGAAAAACGAGGTTTAAATATGTTGAATCAAAAAAATGATATCTCATGTACCAGACATTAGTGATCCAGAACAAATGCCTTGGGAAAAAAAAAATTACCCTGGAAATGTCAAGTATTCAGGTTACTAAAGAACCGGGGATTTCGGCAATGACCCAAGCACAGAAGGTCCACAGGAGACACTGCATGTTCCTTACTGGGCCCTGGAGGCCTGGGAGCCTCAGCAGAGCCCTGGTTTCTGAGGGATGGCCTCAGGAGCCTCATGTAGGATTGCCACTTACCTGCTTGCTGGGGGAAGTCCAGCCTTGACACCTTCCTGGTGGGATGGGCCGATGGGAAGGAACTCAAGTGTGTGAGCCTTATCATGTGTGGGTGGGGGGTGGGGGGGTGGGGGGTGGGGGATGGGGGCGTGCTTCTGAGCGAGACCAGCTGAAGTCAGCTTACTGGAGGGATGAGCACCTGAGAACCTGAGACTGGATTTCAGGAGGCTTGAGTCCCAGACCTGTGACCGACACAGAGCTGGTGACAAGGGTCTTCTCCCTAGACCTTAGTTAGTAAAAACTAGGAATAGATTTGAGTGGTATCCATTAGCCATTTCAATTTTGCAACTTACAAGTTTGGTTGTCTTTGTTGTTGTTGTTGTTGTTGTTGCTGTTGCTTTTTGTTTCCTTTCAAGAGTTTATAGAGCTCCTAGGTAGTGGTGGCACATGCTTTTAATTCCAGCCATTGGGAGGCAGAGGCAGGTGGATTTCTGAGTTCGGGGCCAGCCTGGTCTACAGAGTGAGTTCCAGGACAGCCAGGGAGGGAAAGGGAGAGGGAGAGGGAGGGAGGGAGGAGGGAGAGAGGGAGAGGGAGAGGGAAAGGGAGAAGAGAGAGCCTTGAACAGGAATAAGTCATTTAAATCAGCCTTCCTAGGTTCAAATCCCAGCCCTGCCACTTCAGACTCTGATGTTGAGTAGTACCGTAACATCTTTTGCAGCATGGAAATAATAAAATCCACCTTCTAGCCTATGAAAACACGAGGACCCAGAAAAACATCCTAACTAGCACATAGCTCTTCTTTATTGAGCAAGTAGTATACAACAGGCCCTATACTAGACACCACAGATAGAGAAATGGTCTAGTCTCAGATACTTGAGAGGCCAGGGCAGGAGGATTTGCTTGAGTACAAGAACTGAAGGGCAGCTTAACCAACACAGTGAAATCTCATCAACTGGAAAACAATCCAACATCAAAACAGAGGGCCGGAGAGGTTTCTCAGCTAGCGAAGGTACTCACTGCCAACCCGAACTCAATCGCTATAACCCCGAGGATAGAAGACAAGAAAACCAAGATGTTCCCTGACCTCCACAAGCATACTGAAGCACACCCCACACCCCTACCACACACAAACAAAACAGACAGAAATGGTCCGTGGAGCATGTCCCTGACCAGCAGAACATTGTCTCTTAGTAAGATATGGGCCAGCAAGTCCCGCCCTGACAGTCATGCGTTTGTGTCCCCCAGGGTGCAGTGATCCTGGCACCCAGTCTCTGGCATAGAGCTGAGCATGGAGTAAGCCGGTCCCCTTGCAGGAATGAGGCACACATCGGCTGCCTGATGCCTCTGATGTTCTTTTTCTTTCCTGCCTTTTTTCCCTCTAGATACCACTTGAAGTCTAACTTCAAAGAGAATTAGGAATGAACAAAATCTCTCCAAGAAGGTTCCTCCTCCAGAAGCCTCCTCTCTCTGACTCTCTTCTATCTCTGTTCCTATTGCATCACCCTGTCTCGCAGCCTCGCCCCACTTGCCCTGCTTAGGGAGCGCGGAGATCCCTCAGTGCTTCCTGCTCTCCTCGGAATACATTCTGGCCTCGCTCTTCCTAGAACCAGACCCGGCCACGATCTGCTTGGCCAGTTAGGACTCTGGCTCCAGGAACATTCAATTGTTTTCCCCGGGGGCTGACTGGGGAAATTGCTCAGTTCCTGTAGAGTCAGCAGGGAAGGCAATCAGGAATTATCAGGGCACTGCTACACGCAGATGTGTCCCCAACACAGAAGGGAGACAAGCAGCTGCTGTCTCAGGGGCCAGCTGTGGCTGCTCAAGGAGGTCTTGAAAGAGGAATAAGGCCCTGACAAAAAAACAACAACAACAAAAAACCAGGCAGCCCCAAAGGGTTCTGGAGGTATGGAACTGTTCCATGCAGGCCGGCCAGGGGACAGAATGGTAGACAGACTGGCCTTTCATAGACATGGTAGAGAGCTGGTAAGTTGAGTATTTTCACCCAGATCCACATGAGATGTTTAAGGAATTTCCATATCCTTTGCTTGATCCCAGATTATAAAAATAAAATAAAATAAACCACCTCTAGAGGAATCCTGAGGCTCTCTTGCCACCATGCATATCCAAGAGGCTCGGAGACAGAGAGGACAGAACAAGAGGGAAGGAGGAAGGAGAGAGACAGAGACAGAGACAGAGAGACAGAAAGACAGAGCCACACACACAGGGAGGGGGGAGAGAAAGCAGAGGCACACACACACACACACACACACACACAGAGAAGAGAGAGAGAGAGAGAAGCAAACAAGCAGGGAGAGAGAGAGAGAGAGAGAGAGAGAGAGA
>NC_034591.1:48578545-48580929 GCF_900095145.1 Mus pahari
GAAGGGAAGGGAAGGGAAGGGAAGGGAAGGGAAGGGAAGGGAAGGGAAGAAGCCCTGGAGGGAGGCCATCCCAGGAGGTCTTATAGGCTAGGCAGGCTAAATTATAGTCTATAAGGAGCTGGGGTAGGTTCCTGACTGACATTCTCAGGAGCCAACAAGGGTTCTAAAGTCCAATCAAATAAATGAAGGCATGACCTGGTGGGTAGAGAGGTATAGAGGGAAGAGGTTGGGCCCTGAGCATCAGGAAACACCACAGTGATCTTTAGGGTCCAGGTGCCTCTGGAACCTGCCCCACCCCTAACAACCCTTATCTCTGCAGATGCTCTAATCCTTCCACGGTATTCATGGCTAATAAAGAGTTACTTCTGGTTGGTAATAGAGAGATGGTTCAATGGTTAAGAGTACATACTGCTTGTCTTAGTCAGGGCTCTCTAGAGTCACAAAACGTGTGGAATCTCTCTATATTGAGGAAATTTACTGTGATGACTTACAGTCTGCAGTCCAACTAACCCAACAACGGGCAGCTGTGGATGGGAAGGCCAAGAATCCAGTCCCATGAGGCTAGGTGTTTCAGCTGCTCTTCTGTAGATGTCAATTCTAACAGATGTGCTGGCGAGTAAATGCAAGCAGGCAAAGAAGTGAAATCTTCCCTCTTTCAATATCCTTATGTAGGTCTCCACAGAAGGTGTGGCCCAGATTAAAGGTGGGTACCACCACGCCTGGATCTGGGACTTGTTTCGTCTCAGGCTGACCTTGAACTCAGAGATCTCCTTGCCTCACTCTCCAAGGAATAAAGGTGTGTCCTATCTTGCCTGGGCCTAAGTTTTTCATAGCCACGATGCCTCAAGATCTCCGTGCCGAGATCCAGGTCAGAAATGTGTGTCTTCCAGCCTCCAGGTCTGCATCACAGGTGAGCCCTCCAATTCTGGATTGCTGTTCATCCCTGATGTAGTCAAGTTGACAACCAGGAATAGCTATTAAACTGCTCTTTCCGAAGATCCAGGTTAGGTTCCCTGTACTCATGTCAGGCAGCTCACAGCCACCTGCAAACTACAGTTCTGAGGAATCTGCAGTCCTCTTATGGAATCCATGGGTAGCTGTACTCACATGCACATCCCCATGCACAGACATACATGTTACATAAAAACTTTAAAAATGGTAATAATAACAAAAGTTGAAAAAAAGAGTCTTGTTTCATGAGAAAATTCACAAAAACCTTACATCTTCCCGTAGCAAAATTTGAGGCATCCAATAAAACACCTACTGTCCTGAGACAAAGAGATAAAGAGCCAGGGCAAGTCGCTGAACTCTTCAGTCCTCCAAAGAGGTTGGTACTTTGGTGCCAATATGGCACAGAAGAGCTGAGGAGAGACAGGGAAAGGGGAAGCGGTGGGGCTGGCCATTGCAGCATTCATCAGGACCACACCCTCATCCTCTTCACATACCTCCCCCTGTCCTCCTCACATATCCCACCCTATCCTCCTCACATACCTAAAGGAGTGCCTTCTGAAGAGTTCGATGTGGTCCCCGATCACATTTGTTGCAGTAAGGGAATATTCTATAAGGCTAAACAGAAGATATGCTCACACATTGTGGATTGTAGTGGGGGAGTCTTTGTAGCTCACACATTTCTTGATTATGTCCCCCAAGGGGTCAAGATGCTGCAAAGACAGATTCACAACCATCTAAAGTAAGTCAGACAAAAACTAAGTGTCCCCAGAACCCACACTGGAAAGGCTGTGACATGAGGTAACAAATCCTTAAAGCTTATTGCACTTCCATTAGTGCCCAGTGCCTGGTGGCTTCCCCAGAAACTGGGGCCCATCTTTCTCTCCAGGAGCATAGGAGTCTCATGGCTTCTGTGCTCGTCCACTTCCAGGCAGTGCTTAGCAAAAAATCTCAGCCCTTAAGATCAACAAGACAACTGACAACATTCACTGGCAAAGTTATGGAGCAAGAGAAGTCCTCAGCTACAGTTGGTGGGAATGCAAACTGGCACAGCCACTCGGAAAATCAGTATTGGGAATCTTCAAAAAAAAAAAAAAAAAAACTAAAATTAAATTTATCACATGACCCAGCTATATCACTCCCTGGCACATGCCCAAAGACTTGACATTCTATTCCATAGATACTTGCTCTGCAGTGCTCTTTGTCACACTGCTCATAAAAGCCAGAAAATGTAAACAACCGGCCAGAAAATGGATCAGTGGGAGGGGCTAGAGGGGCAGGGAAAAGGATGTAATTCTATTTCAATTAAAAAACATTTAAGCCGGGTAGTGGTGGTGCACACCTTTAATCCCAGCACTTGGGAGGCAGAGGCAGGCGGATTTCTGAGTTCGAGGCCAGCCTGGTCTACAGAGTGAGTTCCAAGACAGGGCTATACA
>NC_034591.1:48581409-48600417 GCF_900095145.1 Mus pahari
GAGGAGGAGGAGGAGGAGGAGGAGGAGGAGGAGGAAGAGGGAGGGGGTAAATCTAGCCTTGTATACCATGCTAGCAACTCCTGCCAGACTGAGCTGAGTGTTCTCTGCCTACAGCAAGATTTCAAGATTTTTTCCCCAGCTAGGATCTAGCATGGAGTTAAATGATTGGGAAAGTCAGCATGTTTCCCTCCACCAGAAAGGACATTCATTCATTTGGATTCTAATCTTGATGCTGTATTGGCTGGGAAAACATGTTTATTTCTTTAGGCTTCCATTTTCTTTCCCGAAAATTCTGGATCCTGCACTGTATAGCTAAATTCTAATCTAGATCTATTATTCTAGAATCTTGTGAATAAATGAACCAAGTGGGTACCCATCAATCAAGTCATCCAGAAACCTCAATGACTTGCCTCTAAGCCTGTGCACTAGCGGAGAATTTGGACAACAGCCTCTTTTCCTGTCTTTTCAGTTCTGTGTTGGAGAGTCTGAAACCATGTGGGTGGGTTCCAGCAGGTGATCCGGCAGTCAAGGGTTAAGGTTGAGCACCGAGAAAGAGATTTTTGGAATCCCAGCATCAGCTCAGCAGCTTACGGGCTGTGTTCTTCTGCTGTCTCAGCTGGGGTTGGTGGTAGAAAGGAACTATGGGATTGTTCAGAAAATTCTCCTGAGGGGGTCTCGATTGCAGTGGGTAGTTAGCTGCCGCCTGTCTGCTGGGCTACTGCGGAGCAGCTGAGAAACACTGTGGCAAGCTCATCTGAACACTGCCGCAAGCGTCCCATTGGTCCCAAGAAAGCATCTCTTCTAAACTGCAGTTTCTGATTGGCTAGCATTGTTTAAGCCATTGGTCTCTCCAGCAGTAGAGTCAGCAGGTGTGCAAATCAGGGAAATCCCAAGATGTGTTGGTACAGGGGCTGACCGATCCCTTCCATGTTATCTTTGAGTGCCCAAACCATCCCACTTGTCTGTCAGCCTCTCCCAAGGAAGGGAACTAGGAATCTTCCATAGACTGGAGTGGTAAAGACTTACCTTCCAGAACCATCCAAACTGCCGCGCACTTGCGTTCCCATCTCCTTACCTTCAGCTCCGTTCTAAGGACCTCTCCTCTGACCTGGAACTAGAAGGATCATGATCTCATAAATGGGAGCCTCCCTCCTATCCGATTCCAATCTACTCTTCAAGCTTTATCACCCAGTAACATTGGCGCTGCCGCGTAATGTCCGAAATAATTCCATGGCTCAGCAAACACATTTATTGTTGTTTATTTTTGTCTGTTGTTTTGTTCCCCCTGGGATTCTTTTCCTTCTTCCATTTAGTGAACAATGTGAGCCCAGAGAAGCAAATGTGGGGAAGAAAGTAAATTCACACCCGAGGTGTCCCCGGTTTGCACTGTGTCCCCAATTGACCCAGCCACTTTCCCGCGCGCGCGCGCGCAGAAAAGTGATCCTGGAGTCTGGATGTAAGAGCAACTGGTGTGTGTACCCACTGGGTGGCGCGCTTGGTGACCATTTGCAGACACATCCCTTTGCTGAAGGCAGCCTTCTCCTTCCTAGAATCTCAGCTCTGACAAAGGATGACTTTGTCTCTTTTTGGAGGGATGAAGGATTCTTCCAGAGTGCTTCAGTTTGATACCCAGCACCCATGATAGAGGCAGCTGACAACCCGCATTAGCTCCAACTCCGGGAGATCAAACGGACCTCTGCCAGTCTCGCATGTGCTCACATGGGCATACATGTATGAATAATAAAATAAAGCCGTTTTAAAAGTTGGTTAAAAGAACATAAATGTTCCAAGAATGCGTTATGGGTTAAACATACAGATCGCCCACATTTCTCCTCCTGCTGTTCCTCATGGCTAGTTCAGGAACTTCAAAGGCAATTACTTCACTTCATGAGAGACATTTCCCCAGGAATCATTTGAGAGAGCCCTGTATGACAGCAGTCAATGTCCAAGTGGTCCACACACTTGGAACTTTCTAGAAAGAAGACTACCAGCTTTGCTTTCTGGCATCTCCCCGTTTAGGAGAGTTGTGGAGGTTGATTATATCCTCAGGATGCCCCATCCTCTGATGGAGGGGGGTTGCTTAGGGAGCCCTTGAACAAGCCTCTAGTGCCCCCACTTTTGTTCCTTGTTCCCCAACTCCGCCTGCAGGCCCTAACCCCGCCAGTACAGAGCAGAGTGAGAATTCCATCCTCCCAGATGAAAACTCAATGCTGAGGCTGACCTGTCTGTACTGAGCTCTTCACTAGGCCTATGTGGGACACCTCTTTCTCCACCATGGCCAGAGATGGAGCGATAAGAACACACAGGCTGGCAGGCCTTCAGGAACTCAGGGCTTAAATAGCCCATGTTTCCTGAACCCCTTCCCTTCCATAGGAACCCTCTGGGTCTATCTGTACATATTCTCTGAGACACAAAGTTTAGTTCAGGTCCCTTCCCTATCTATTGCTAAGCCCAGCCCAATATCACAGACAAGAGAGAGAGAGAGAGAGAGAGAGAGAAAGTCGTCACACAGTAAGACTTCAGTGGACTCTGACTACAAGCCAGTGATCCAATGCAAGTTTTGTTGTTTTGGGGTTGGGGGGGGGGGGTTGGTTTGGTTTTTGTTTGTTAGTCTGTTGAGAGAAATCGTTTCTGTGTAGCCCAGAGTATACCTCCAACTCTTGATCCTCCTGCCTCTGCCTTCTTGGTGCTGGGATGACAGTCATGTGCTGCCACATCTTATGAACCAATAAATATCGATGTATTTTCTCATAGCATATGTTTGCGGAGGGGCCTTTCTACACCAGGCCTGGATAAGGCTCCAGGAAGCAGGAGATAATAGGATGGCAAACCTTTGCCCAGCTGGGAGCTGGATGAGAAACAGTAATATCATGTAATGTTATCACTTATGCTGGGGAAAGCGGAGCTATCGTGACCTACAGGGGTCCCATCCCAGCATAGGGGACAGAGAGTCGGGTCAAACAAAATAAACCAAAAAACCAAAAACAACGAATAACAACAACAAAAACCAACCAAACCACCAAACAATAGCAACAACAACAAAAAAAAAAACCGCTCTTTTAAAAATGGGCAAGAATCCGAGAGTTGAGAATCTCTGAACAGACAGGGGGACGGGGCAGTGATAGGTTTGCAATTTGTACAGGAAAAGCAAGGCCCTTAGATGCATGCTAAGTAGAAGAAACAAGATATATGATTCCCTGTATCCAGAATCCAGAATCTACGCAAAGAGAAGACAAAGGTTGCCCACACTCAGCAGGAGAACCTGCAATGGCTGTCAGGAGCTTTGAGGAATAATAACAATGTTGCAGAACCAGGCGATCCCTGGTGGTTGCAAGTCTAGTAACGATACAAAAAAAAAAAAAAAAACAAAAAACAAAAACAGAAACAAACAAATGCATAACCAAAAACAATGGCTTTGAGACTTTAGCATGGTGAATTGAGGCTAGGGAGATGGCTCCCTGGGTAAGAACACTTGATGTGCAAATATGAGGTCCTATCTGGGTTTCCCTCTCCCTCGCTGTGATAAAACTCTAACCAAAACCAAGCTGGAGAGGAAAGGGTTGGTTTGGCTTACACTCCTGGGTAACAGTCCATCACTGAGCGAAGTGGTGGCGGGAACTTGAGCAGGAACCTGGAGGCAGGAACGGAAACACAACCACAGATAAACCCTGCTTCCTAGCTTGCTCTCCATGGTTTGCTCAGCTTGCTTGCTTACACAGCTGAGGGCCATTTGCCATGGGGTGGCAACTGCTCACAGAGGGCTGGGTCCTCTCATATTAATCATTAATCAAGAAAATGCCCCACGGGACTGGTGAGATGGCTCAGCGGTTAAGAGTACCGACTGCTCTTCCAAAGGTCCTGAGTTCAAATCCCAGCAACCACATGGTGGCTCACAACCATCCGTAAAGAAATCTGACTCCATCTTCTGGAGTGTCTGAAGACAGCTACCGTGTACTTACATATAATAAATAAATAATTTTTTAAAAAAAAAAAAAGAAAGAAAGAAAATGCCCCACAGATATGTCCACAGGCCAATCTGATAGAAGCAATTCCTTAATAGAAGACCTCTCCTTATTTCAGGTGACTCCACTTTATTTCAACTTGACATAAACTAACAAGCCTAGGATCAGAGCTTGAATCCCCAACACTCGCCTAAAAATCTAGGCATGGCCACACATGCCTGTAACGCCAGCATTAGGGAGGTAGAAACAGGAGGGTTTCCAGGAGCTTGCTGCTGGCCAGAGGGAAGCCATACCTCAAGGGAATAAGGAAGAGAGTAAGAGAGAAAGACATCTAATATCCATCTATGGTCACCACATGTACAGGTAGGTACCTTACACATACATGTACACATATTACATGCACAAAGTGATGAATGGTTGTAGGTCATAGTTCAGTGTTGAAAAAGGGTGGCTCTGAGGTCCACCGAGCAACTGAATTATATTCACCTGGGATAGGAGGGCAAGTTGGCCTCTGATAGGCTGATCCTGAGAGCCAATGGAAACCAGTGTGTATTAATACAGCGAGTGACTTAGTCAGACCTGCCCTCAAGGAAACTAACATGGATGTCCCAAGGAGGACACATTTCAGGGGGGACCAGTGGGAAGACTGGTGCTGACCTCCAGAGGAGAACCGGAGACAGCAGGGATGGAACAAAAGCAGGGTTCCAGGAGAGACCAGAGCTCAGGGACTGTGATGGTGTCAGGGGCATGTGACAAGAGCGAAGAACCTGGGATGACTGAGGTAAACGGAACTGGGGTGAGAGTGCCAGAGGAAATGAGACTAGGAGCTATTATTTATCAGGATGAGGAGCTTGGGGTAGAGGGAAGAAGCTGAGTTACACCCACAAGGGGACCACTGTGTTTGAGACACCTGCATGAAAATCCAGGAGGAACCGCTGGGCTCTGATCACCGAGGCTTTGGGAATGGGCAAGCTGCCCCAAGTGGGTGTGGAAGGTGGAAGAGAGAGAACCAGGTAGTAACCTGGAAAACTCAAGCACACGAGAGACCAGAAGCCAGGAGCCAACCATGAGAAAGAGAAGGGCACGCGGGATCCCAGGAGGGAAGAGCTTAAGAGGCAGGTGGAGAGAGCCGGGTGATCAATGGGAACTAGGAAAGGATTTAGGGAGAGGCCAGGTTCTGGAGACTCGGAGGGGGCATAGTATCCGTGATGCAGGGCTGGAGGGAGGTGGGACAGATTGAGGAGAGATCAGGTGGGGGTGGAAGAAACGGACTCTTAGAATGAGTCTGTGAAGGAAGGAAGGAAGTGATGTTGTGGGCAGGGCTGGAGCAGGAGGGCAGAAAATCTGTTTGATTTCTCAAGGCCTGGAGAGGGGGCAGCCATTGAGTTGAAGTTTCTAAAGAAATGGGTATAGTCAGAATTCACAGAACCAAGTACCCAGGCCTCAGATGGGGATGCCTTCCTCTGTAGATGAAGGACAAAGGACAGGGTTGAGATGTGTTGGGTTGGGGTGTGTGTGTGTGTGTGTGTGTGTGTGTGTTTGTGTGCGCTCGTGCTAATAAACCCAGAGATGAGGAAAGGGACTTGTCATCTGGCTTTTGTTTTGACACTGAGTCAGGAGACAAGCTCAAACACTGAGGCTGCAGGCAAAGCAAAAGGGACTTGACAAAGCAGATGTCAAAACCTGCTCAGGGGGGCTGGCTGTTACGTTTCCAAGAATGTGAAGAACAGGTTGTTAAACACAGTTATTGAACATCAAATTAGAATAGCTCCACATAAACATCTCCAACGCCTTTGTGAGCACGGCCGCAGATCTGAAGTCGTGGGCACGGTAGACATGAGAGCAAGTCACACGTGACAAACTGAGCAAAACTCCCTTCCTGGGCCTTCAGCGTGAGCTAGCCAACTGAAGCTCCAGCAGAAGGAACACAGAAGCACTGGAGAGGGGTCAGACTGCTGCGTGCTTCACAATAGACCAGTCAGCTCGTATTGATTTTCTGGGCTAGGCTAAAGTTTGGTAATTGTCCTTTGGTCATGGGCATGGCTTCAAAAGATGTTTTTCCTTCTTGTGGGTAAACATTCTGACCTTGAGGTTTGCGGGCTAATGGACAGTGACTTAACCCCATAACTGCTGAATTGCTTCTATTGCTGGGAATTGCTGCCTTGCATTAAAGTCCCAGCCCGGCTGTGGTTTGCTGTGGAGCAGTGGTTCTCAATTTTCCTAATGCTGCAATCCTTTAATACAGTTCCTCATGTTGTGGTGATCCCCAACCATAACATTAATTTTGTTGCTACTTCTTTGCTACTGTTATGAATCATAATGTAAATGTCTGATATGTGACCACCCCCCACCCCACCCCCGCCTCGAGAGGTTGAGAACCACTGCTCTAGACCTAAGCACAGGATAGGGTTGAGCAGAAGAGCATTCCAGCTCCAGCAGACAACAAGCCAAGTTAACCCTTTATTGTTATGGTTTTGGATAAACCGTTTCTCAAATATTCAACCCGTCTGCCCGCAGAGCTCAGTGGAACCTGACCCCATGGGTTAGGACAACAAAGGGGACAGGACACAATATGAAGGCAGGGATTGTCAATCCTTGTATAATAGGTTAGTCTCTCATCAGATGTCTGCATGTTTAAGCAAAGAGTCAGTGTCTTTAGAGAAAGCAGGCTTCAAGTTGCTGGGAAGTAACCAAGGCAACTGTTATCCGAACCCACACATCTGAGGTTTTATCTCTGGCAAGCTCGTGGGAAGTTGATGGTGCATTGCTCAGCTATGACCTGAAAATTAGCGATTTTTAAGTTAACTAAGAGCGAATGCTGTGATTTTATCCTGATAGATGAGCTGACTTCAGGGGCTTACCAAGGGCTTTTGGTAGGATAAGGTTTGTCCTCAGCAACCCTCCTCCTTTGTCTCTGTCACTTGGATGGCCATCTCAAAGCCAGAGGTCTTAGCTTAGTCTAGTCACAAAGGCCCCTTGTCTGTAAACATTCTGGCCTTGTGACCATTTAATCTGGTGTTTTACAACAAGGTGGTTTGTTTAAAGCACACTTTTTATAGGTAACAGGTTAAGAGCCTTGACTCTATTAGCTTTTTGGACCCTGTCACCTCCTATCTCAATGGTTCAAAATAGCTGGATGAATGCACAGCCTTTTCTGCAAATGATATACAATTGAACACTGTTCTTGAAAGACTTTGTGAGGAATGAGAAGATATTTATTACACATCTGACAAAGGATGAGTTTACCAGAGTTTATAAAGAAGCCATAAAATCCAACGGTGAATAAACAACCCAATTAGGAAAGCAACAAATGGTACACAAATGGCACACGGCGCGTGGAAAATACTCAGCATCACTAACCATCAGGAAATGTACGCTGGCATTCCGTCACACACACTGTAGTCCAGGACTGCCTGCAATTCAGGCTCTGTTATGCAGGCTAGCTTCACACTCACAGCAATTCTCCTGCCCGCAGCTGCCCATGTGCTGGGATTGTAGGTGCGAGCCATCACTCCTAGCTCTCTGTATTATATCTTACAACTGCATGTGAATCTGCAGTTATCTCAGAGTTTAATTAAAGGCACAGTTAAATGAGGATTTGTACCATCGAACTTCATTTATATAGCATATTTCATTGGCCAAATTATGTATTCAGATTAGCCAAGGTGTGGGGCAAGTGGAGGACAGTAACTAGCTTGTTACTGCGGGGTTCCTTGTGGCGAGCTGTTCTGTTTCCTGACAGTGGGCGTCACAGGAACAGTCACATGTGAGGAGGATACACCCCCTACATATGCAGATGACAGCAGATGGGATATGACTCTGAACCTGGTGTGTGAGTGCACCAATATTAGGTCCCTGGATGTGATACAGTTCTATAAGGCACCATCATTGGCTAAAGAACATGAGACCTCTGTGTTCTTTTATTTTTAATTTCAGTTATATTTTACGCATATAGATGCTTTGCCTGAATGTGTGTCAGTGCATCTTTTATGTACAGTGCCCTCAGAAGCCAGAAGAAGGTATAAGATTCTCTAGAACTGGAGTTATTAGATTGTTGTGAGCTGCCTGTGAGTGTCCGGGATGGGACCCAGGTTAGGTCTGGAGGAGCAGCCAGTGCTCTTACCCACTAAGCCATCTCTCCAGCCTTCTGTCTTATTCTTACAGTTATATGTGAATATATGAGAATCACAACATTTAAATAGTACAATTACAAGTCCACGCATTTTTTTAAAAATTAGCACTAAAAGCATACAACTTCCTGTTTCACTATATCAAGGCTGTTTGAGCTGATATGTGTTATAACATTTGTGGCATCTGGCTACTGCCATGTTGGTCGCTTACAGCAGACTGAAATGGGAGTATTTACACTACCGCAATGGGCAAACACTAAAAATCAATGCTTTCTTCAGAGCCCACTGTTACACATCTGCCAGTGCAGCGTGGGGTCACAGTCTCTTTGAGGACAGCTGGAGTAGTGAGATTCGTTGGACACTCCCCGTAGTCTGGTCGGGAGGAGACCAGGCCTTTATGGTCACCTAGCCTGCTCTGCTCATCATTATGAACGTTTTGGGGAGAGTCTTGGGGGAGGAGTTGAGTTTGAACTAAGGGCTTCTTAGGCCATGGTCACCTGAAGCAACTTCTTTCTTTCTCTCCCTTCATAGCTGACTGGTACAGGGAAATGGCAGGTACCCTACTGAGAGGCTGCCTGTGAACCTGTATTCCTCTCTTCCTCAAGAAGTTTACCAAGCCCAAGGTACCAAAGACTCTATGCAGGGAATCTATATGCATATGTCACATCTGTATGGTTGACATACATTTACTAAAGGGCCAAACCTCTGACCCTTCTCCTTTTGCCTGAGAATCAGCCTGAGTGTAAGCATAGAATATGGGCCACTCATCTGTAACATGGTATGATTGTTATAGATTCTATACCATGGGAGGTCTCCTCCTAGACTTCAAAAGAAGATACCAATATTGCCTTGTGGGTCTGAATTCACCTCCCAGTCTTTAACATATTGCTTTCTGCTGTTGGAGTAAATAATTCTCATAAATGTCTTACTACCTAAAATAAAACTTAAAAATAGACAATAAATGAACCTGTTATCCAAAAGGACAATCTGCCTTAGTGTCTCTGCTTGAATCCCACAATATGAGATATTGCAGGGGTTGAACTCATAGAATCCAGGCTGTCGGCCGGGTGGTGCTGGCACACACCTTTAATCCCAGCACTTGAGAGGCAGAAGCAGGCAGATTTCTGAGTTCAAGGCCAGCCTGGTCTACAAAGTGAGTTCCAGGACAGCCAGGGCTATACAGAGAAACCCTGTCTCGAAAAACAAAACAAAACAAAACAAACAAACAAAAGAATCCAGGATGTCTTTAAGATCCCTGAATAGCCAAGGATGATCTTAAACTCCAGATCCTCCTGCTTTTGCTTCCCAAGTGCTGGGATGACAAATGTACAACACTGTTGTAGAAGGCCTACTCAGCCTCAGGGAAAGATTTTAGCTGCTCTTGTTGAGGATAGCATTCTTACAGGTGCCTGCGAGGGAAGGTCAATGGGGAGGAGGAGCATTTAGGATATAACAGTTAGTGCTTGGTGCTAGAATATGGAGACTAGCTGAGAGAGACACAGAGGAGCAAGGATGAGGACTGAGAGTAGGGTGGAGGTGTCCACAGACTGGAGGCCCCAAGGAGCCTGAGCATCGATGCTGTTAAACTAATAAGATAAAGGGGAGTGGTGGTGGTGGTCAGGAGATAATCTCTAGGAGTCTCCAGCATGGCCCTGGGGATGTGCAGGAGCAGAGATGAGGATCAATTGTAGAGGAGCCCTAAGGGTGACATTGGAGACATTAATCAGGAGTCAGAATCCACTTGGTTTATTTCCAGGGAGTCTGATGCCTCCTCTGGTTGAGGCAGGATGTGGGGTAGAAGAGACACTAGAAGGAGATAAAGGAGAGTAGAGGAGAGGGAAAAAAAATGGTGGAAAGGAAAAGACTAAAGAGAAAAAGCATTTGTTCTTAGCACAGGCAAGGAAGGAAAATTAATGTAGAAAGCTAAAGGGAGTTTGGGAGGCTGCTGGTGATATTAAATGTCTCTATTTTAATCAAAAAGGCTAAAGGTCTTAACTGAGAGTCTAAATCACCCTAGAGGCCAGGCTAAATTGCAGCCTTTGTAATTCTTAAATTGTCATAAGAGCCTGAAATTATCAAACTTTTCGGAGCGTGTCCCAAGTTACAAGACAAAGGTTACCTACAAAGATGAAAGAGCGGCCAGGAGTCTTCTTGGTTCGTGGGGACCAGCTGCCTGACATCCCTCCTAGCTCCCAGTCCTAAGAGGCTGGGTTGGGGCAGTGGGGGGGCAGGGCTGGAGACACAGCTTCAGGCTGCCAGCGGGAGCCACTTGAGTTCTTTTTAGAGACCTCCATTCAGGTGAAGCCAGTGTTATTGACTTAACTGCAGAAAAGAATTTCAGGGTGAGCCAGTGAGAGGCAGAGTTGGAATCAATTAGAGTCAATCTAAGCTGAGCAGTGGTGGGCGTCCCTAAAGATGGTCACACACGGGTGTCTCTACAGTATTCATCTCTATGATTTTGGTGGCTTCCGAAGTCACATCTCAAAGGGCTCTTTTTTTTTTTTTTTTTTTTTTTCCTTTTGAAAGAAACCATCCATTGCTTCCTGGTGTGCACTGAAGGGGATTACAGCTGATAAAGTAAGAACCTGAATCACAGGGGATGCATGGACGCGAAGGTGTTTTTACTGTGAACAATGTGAATTGTCATATTGTAGCGAGCGCTAAATATATATATATATATATATCTGGAAAAAAGTAAAGCCATCACATTAAGACCTTCAGCATGGCCCGTGGCTGTTTTAACATTTTTCTTTGAAATTATCTCTCTGTAAAAGAAATACTGTCTCTGTGTAGGCAACATTCCCGGCACATTTTGGTAACTACGCTGAAATTCTTGATTCTCAGCAAGCCCAAAGCTTCTCCGGACTTCAGAGTGTGGGGGGGTGGGGTGGGGGCTGTTCCTTTTCTCTCCCGTGTACATTTCCCCATTTTTCCGGTTGCTCCTAGACAGACAAGTGGGGAGGAGGAAGCTTCCTAAACAGAGGAGGTTTGAACTAGAAGAGAAGAGGCTGAAGCGAACCTCACAAGAGTCTGAGCCCTATGGAGACCCAAACATGGACTCAAGAACTTAGTTTACTTGCACCTAAGAAGTGAAAGAAACTGGCATCCCCTTCAAGGTGCAAAAGCTGTGTCCTCCCTCCTCAAATATGGATTGCGTACTGTCGCACAGCGCTTAGTAAATGTTTACGGACCGAAATGCTTAGCAAATGTTTATAGAGTTAAATGGAGCTGAAATGAGAAGGACGGAGGGATTCAACTAATCCATTGGGAATGAGGTAGAGCCTAAACTCCTGACAGACAAAGGAGCATCCTCTTGGTGGAAGATGGGCAGGGACAGCTCTGCTTTTCTTCTTAGTGACCCCAGCATGGCCACCTAACCCTGGCTGTTAGGTCAGAGCATCAACCATCCCTATAGCCATCTCTAGTTACCTCATGAGCATCAGGACCACTCAAACATTCTCCCACTAGATTACCTCTGTTGTGTCCAGTGCAAAACTCAGTACATGGGGAGCTCAGAGAGGCCCTAGGGTGACACTTCAGGCCAATAGTAGACCTAGATACCCACCTTTCAGTGGTCTACGACATACCCTAGCTGAAGCCACTCTTTGCCTCTCCCTCGCTCCGTATTTGTGCCCACTGCTCCTTTTAGACAAATGCCGGTCTTGTCTGCTCAGAAAGCTTGTTCCAAATAACTTTCTTGTTCTGTAGGTAGAGGTGGGGCATGGAAAATTCCATAGCTCCCATTGTGAAAAGTACTCCATTTGGGGAGCAACGGAAGGGCAGGGGGAGGAGGGAGAGAGGCAGGAGGAGATGATTCAGAAACAGCTGAACTTTGAAAATCGGAAGGAAAAAAAAATCTCTCGTGCACTGCAGAAAAGCACATTTTAAAATGAAGCTGTGCCAGGGGACTGAAAAATTGCTTATGAGCAGAGGGCATTGGCTGAGGGAGCAGCGAACTGACAGGGCAGACAGAGGAACTGCTGGGAGCGCGCTGTGTTCAGAGGTGGCAAAGGAGACTCAGAACACATGCTCCATCACCAACTTGCAAGAGGCCACCAAGTCCTACAGCTCTGAATAATGTGACCACTGAGGAAGATGGATTCCAAATAGGACAGACACTAAGTACTATGGCCATTAAATGCCTTGAAGCTAAATATTATGTCTACTAAATACCAAGATAGCAAATGTTAGAGGTACTGTTTAACACCTAAATTAAATGCTGAGTATTACAGGCAATAAAGTACACTGAAATTAAGTACTTCTGATAATAAATATTGTAATCACTACACAACACTGAAACTAAATATTCCAAGTATGGAATGCTATGTGCTCTAAATACTATGGCCCCTGAATCATTCAGCCACTAACAGTGTAGCAATGACACCACACCTTAGACATCAATATTATTGTTAGTACTCTCATATGCCATGCCTATGGAAAATCAAGAATGTTTGTGAATAGAATAACAGTCTTAGGCCCCTGAATTCTCATCTTGGATCTATTGTCTGAATTTGAACTATAAAGTCTGGAGCCTGGTGGGTACCAGGGCTGGAAGAAAGCAGGAAGGAAAAAGGCTTTAAGCACTTTTTTGAGAAGGGGACCTTACATAGAGGTTATGTTTTCCTTCCAGTAGAATGCTATGCATGGGCTTCACAGCCAGTTCATATGCCCTAAACATAATGCTGGGACTGCACCAAGAAAAGACTTTCTAGGTAGGGCTGGTGGCACATCCCAACACTTGGGAAACTGAAACAGGAGGATCACAAGTTCAAAGACAGCATAGACTACATAGTGAGACTCTGTGTCAAAAAAAAAAAAAAAAAAAAAAAAAAAAGCTGGGAATCTATCTTAATTGTATAGCACTTTCCTATCATTTAAGAGTTGTTTGTGCAGAGACCCTTTCTAAACTGTGACTTTTGATTTTTCATGATTCTGTAGACCAAGAAACAGGCAGGGTTCTGGTCTGTAGAACCTCGCCAAGGGCTCATTGGCTCAGTTGCATCCTGCCGTTGGCCAGGCTAAAAGGCTCCCTTCCCATACCTACTACCTTGTTACTTTCCCATATGGTCTGCTCCACATGGCTATCTCAGGCTCCCACAACATGGTCTTAAGATAGCCAAACCGATTTGTTAGACTGGCCTCCAAGAATGGGCACCAAAGAGTCAAAGACTCCACCTGCCAAGATCCACCCTCAGGAATTATACCAAGTCACTTCTGCCATATCCGGTCTGTTAAAAGACGTCATAGAATGATCTCATATTCAACAAGAGGATGGCCAGGCGTGGGGATACATGCCTTCAATCCTAGCACCTAGGAGGTAGAGGCAAGTGGGTCTCTGTGAGTTCAAGGCCAGTCTGGTCTACATAGTGAGCTCTGAGACAGCTAAAGATACGGTCTACCAAGAAAAAGTAAAAGAAAGACAGAAAGAAAAAAAGAAAGGGAAAGGAAGAAAGAAAAGAGGGAAGAGAGAGAGAGAGAAGAAAAAGAGAGACAGGTTCTGTCTTTGACTAAAAGTCAGGGGTAAAAGACTCTTTGGCCATATTTAATCCAAGGCATAGGTGCAATGACTGCTGTGGTGACTCATGCAACCACCACAGGATGGAGGCATTCGCTTCTGAGGGAGGGTCAGTGCTTATAGCTGGATCTTTGCTTAGTAATGGTTTCCCTCTTGAGGGAGGACATTTCCTGAGAGAGAAGAGCTTAGCTCCCTTATGTCAACTCCTGGTCATTTATAATAACTCTAAAGGGGCCATGCCAGTTCTGGAGTCCCCTAGATCAGTCACGGTTAATAGGAGTGTTGCAGTTCAAACTTCTGCTTCTTCAACTTCCCCAAGGGTGTGTGCTCCTAGGCATCTTTCATTGCCTCTTCCCACATGTGGATCTCTGCCCTAAGTGTGACCCAGGTGCCCAACCTCAGCCATGGCCCTGAGCTGATCGGGCACACAGTGGGTTAGACAGCATTCAAAATAGGATGGGGCCTACTCCATCAGGCAACAGAGTATGCAAAGGTAAGGCTCGATGGAGAAGCGTAGGCCTTGGAGCAGTAAAGTGAGAAAGGCGGCTGAGGTTCAATCCAGGCAAACACTTACCCATCCATCGTGCTAATGTGAACAATCAGGGCATTGTCTGCAATTGTTATCGCTATAAATACAAGGCATGGCAATGCACATCTTAAGACTTAAATTCCGTAACTCACGGCTCTGATTGCTTATTTCAGGATGGATTGAAGATGTGAAAATGATGAATTGAGGAATGTGGCCGTACTTAAGGCTATGGGAAAGCTCCAGGTTCCCCGGTTTGCACCGCCTTTACATGGCATTCTCCATCAGCTAAGTTCTTTCCATTTACAAGAGACCGGATTTAGGTAAGGTCATTGATTCATCTGGAGAGTTAATTATTCATTTGAATTGGTTTGTGGAAAAGGCTCCAGAGAGCCCACAAGAATAAATTGAAAAGCTATTAGAACCAACAGGAGAATTTAATAAAGTAGCTGGATGCAAAATTCAATAGCTTCCTCATCAACTAGCAACAACCAATTAGAAAACACAATGGGCGTTAAGCCGGCAGAGGGACAGAGATAACAACAATAACAAAAGCACCTGGGAATCCCTGTCCCAACAGGGCGGGGTACAGGAAATTGTCCCAACAGGGTGGGATATAGGAAACCAAAAACATCTGGGATTTGCTGTCCCAACAAGGCTGGATACAGGAAACCACTTAGCAAGGTGGGATACAGGAAACCCACATCTTCAAGTTTATTAGCTTTGAAATCTTATGGCATAATTAGGTGGAAAAGCATGTGGTATTCAAACACGGGGAAGGAGAAGGAACACCCTAAAGAGTGAACCTGCTCCCTGGCTGCAGCCTTCAATCCCAGCATTCAGGAGGCAGAAGCAGGTAGATCTCTATGAGTTAGAAGCCATCCTGGTCTAAATGTAAGTCCAGGTTAGCCAGTGCTAAGTAGTGAGATCTTGTCTTAAGAGCAAATGTATATGGGAATAATTAAGAAAAAGGTTGAAGGAGGACACGAAGGAAGTTCACTGTATCAGATTAGATATACACTGAAGCAGAAATTATATATATATCGTGACATGAGACTTGGCAGACACACTGGTAGGTGATTCTCACCAGGAGATGCCAGAGTGCAAGAAGAGCCTGCTCAGCACCTCAGGATGTGTAGCCCTGCTTACAGCAGGGTTGTTGCCACTGTGGTAAGTTAAACTAGGATGAGGTCATCCCAGATTAGGCTTTTACAAGTGTCAGTTTAAGAAGAGGGAACATTAGGCTAGAGATGTAGCTCAGTTGGTAGAGAACTTGCTTAACATATGTCTTAGTCAGGGTTCTATCACTGTGAAGGCTGTTCATGAAGAATGATACTGGCCTCACCATGACTGGCAAAAATGACTGTTTTAAATCTACCCAGGATTTGTTTTGCTTAGCTAAGGTGACAATGACAACTCTGGCCTTTTGAGGGTGGGGGGTGGGGTGGAAAGATTTCTTTTCTTTTCACTTAGGTGGTTACACACATGTGCTGGCACCAAATGGGCCCTCTGGATCTGGAGTCAGAAGTGAATGTGTGTCATCCAATGTGAGTGAATGTCATCCAATGTGAGTGAATGTCATCCAATGTGAGTGAATGTCATCCAATGTGAGTGCTAAAAACCACACTGGGGCCTCTGCAAAACTCAGTGTGTGCTCTCAACTGCAGAGTCATCTCTCTAGGCCCACAACTGTACCTTTTAAAACAAGAATATATTATTTACAGTTGCCGAGAAAAGGGGCCAGGCAGGGCCATGTCAGGACATAGGAAGCAATAGAATAAGAGGAGGCATGATTCAAAGCCTTTATTGTGATTTCCATGAATGAAGTAGGGTTCACACCACACGCCTCAGAATAACTAGTTGGAATAGTTTAACAGGCTCTCAACTAGCAGGATAGCTCCTAGATGTCCAGTAACTAGGTATGCTGTGTCTGGAAAGACAGTATCTAGGTCCAGTAACTTGGTCTAGTTTAGGGCTGGGAGAATATTGGCTTAAGGTATAGAGTTAGGTAAAGGAAGTGACTAAGGGTCTGACCACAGAGCTCATGCCTGCACGTGAAAGCAAATGCACAGGCAAGGTGTTTAGCCTCCCTAGGTCAGCAGTTCTCAACCTGTGGGCTGATATATTTTCACATTAGATGTTTACATTATGATTTATCACCGTAGCAAAATTACAGCTATGAAGGGGCAACAAAAATAATTTTATGTTGGTGGGGTGTCACCACAACACAGGGACCTGTATTAAAGGATCTCAGCATCAGGAAGGCTGAGAGCCATTGCTCTAGGCTCTCAGCTGGCCATGTGGGGGTTGTCTCCCCAGGGTCAGGAAGCTCACCAGATGCCAAAGCACAGTGGACAGACACAACCATGTGGTCTTTATAAAGATACATGTGCAAGGTCATTCTTCACACAGTCTCTAACACCAGAGGCCAGAACCTGTGATGGTGCCTGCCATCAGCTAGACAAGGTGTAGACTCAGCTGGGGTGGACCTCTGCCCACGCCTGTGAGGGATTTTCTTAGCTGGGTCCACTGAGGTATACAGACCCATCCTAGACGGCAGCACCGTTTCATGGGTGGGGTGGAGGAAATGCAATGGGAGAGGTAGGAAGCTGAGCATCAGTATGACTGTATCCATGACTGTCTGCTCTTCACTGTGGATGGGGTGTGACATGCTGTTCAAGTTCCTACCATCTTTCTGCACACTGACTTTCCCCCAGTGATAGTCTGTAACCTGGAACTGTGAGTCAAATAAACCATTCCTCTTTCAGCGGCTTTGGTTGGAGTAGTTTATCACAGCAACAGGCAAAGAGACTGATATAGAGCCGGGCGTGATGGCACACGCCTTTAATCCCAGAACTCGGGAGGCAGAGGCAGGTGGATTTCTGAGTTCAAGGCCAGCCTGGTCTACAGAGTGAGTTCCAGGACAGCCAGGGCTACACAGAGAAACCCTGTCTCGAAAAACCATAAAAAAAAAAAAAAAAGAGAGAGAGACTGATACAGCAACCAAGGAAACTTTTGTCATCTGTGGAGCTGCCCAAGTAAATTGTGACATATCAAAGTCATGGAGTGGTGTGTAACCATGGGAAATAATGTATTTTTAAGTACATTGATTTACAGCTATTTTTTTTTTAATTCTGAAAAAAAAATCATAAGATGGTCACCACGTTGAAACACAGTATTTTGGGGTAGCTGACATCTATGTGCCACTCATTGCCACTCATATTTGGCTCCAGAATAAATGATGCCTTATTTTCCTTGAGACAAGAGATATATCTTTGCACCGACAGTATTTGGTGCCCAATATGGGGCTTCAAGCAGATCCACTTTCATCAGAGGAGTCACCTAGATTAGAGTCAGGTGCCCACAGGGACGGCTTTGGCCGAGGGTTCATTGCTTCTTTCAGTGGACACTGGTGAGTTCTCTCCAGGGGTCAAACCCTCATCGGTCAAGTCCATAGCCCATTGCTGGATGGTTATTTGGATCATATTTTGATATATTGTTTTGGTTTTAGAGCATTTGGTTTATTCAACTTTCTTCTGCCAATCCTTCAAAATACAATTCTGCGTTAAAATGTTTTTAAATTATGTAGATGTGCATGCTTCTATGTATGGGTGTGTGCAGGTGAGAAAAGAGGCCAGGAGAGGGAGTCAGATCACCTGAACTGAAGTCCAGGCAGAGTGAGCTGTCCATTGTGCCTGCTGGGAACTGAACTCAGGTCCTCTGGAAGAATAGTGAGTGCTTTTAATCACTAGGCCATCTCTTCAGCTCCACAAACTTGCTTCCCTGCCCCCCCCATAGCTTCTCATGCCTTTATCTTATAGCTTTGTGTTGTCTTTATTTTAGTAATTCTATGATCATGTGACCATAAAGAGAATGAAGATGCATTTTTCCCCTTCCTCCCAACAGGGAGGAAATGTCACAACACCCCATATGTAATTAACTCATAAGGAAGCCCAACAAAACAGATCACGTCTAGGTTGGAAAGAACATTATTGGCCCAGTTGGGAAGAGACACACAGGGTTGGTCACCTGGTGTCTTGTGCCCTTCACGTTCCAGTAAGCGTGCAGGACAAGTCTGAGACACAGAGGGAGAAGCTGACCTCAGGATAAAAGCTGGGGAAGTGAGCTGGGCGTGGTGGCACACACCTTTAATCCCAGCACTTGGGAGGCAGAGGCAGGCAGATTTCTGAGTTCAAGACCAGCCTGGTCTACAAAGTGAGCTCCAGGACAACCAGGGCTACACAGAGAAACCCTATCTTAAAAATCTAAAAACAAAAACAAAAACAGAAAAACAGCGCTGGGGAAGTTGCTTCTGACAGTAGCGCATAAACCAGACTCCTTTGTAACTCAGAGAAGCTTTAGCAGGAAATAAAATATAGAGATTCAAGGAAAGAATGTTTGGAGAAGAACTAACCATTTCTTATCCTGACTGGTTTTATGTTTGACACGTATGTTATTTCAATTTTCAGGTATTTGGAAAATGGGAAAATGTACCTAAAGATCAGCCCTGGTTTATACTTGCCTCAGTGGGAACAAATGACATCCTAAATTGTTGTTGTTGTTGTTGTTTGTTTGTTTGTTTGCATTAAATTCTTAGGTAATAGAATGTATGGGTTTTCTTTTGCTCTGTTTTTTTGTTTGTTTGTTTGTTGAGACAGGGACTCTCTGTGTAGCCTGGCTGCCCAGGAACTCACTATGTAGATCACACTGGCCTCAAATTCACTGAGATCCTCATGTCTCTGCCTCTCAAATGCTAGGCTTAAAGGTATCTGCTACCACACTCAGCAGGTAATAGAATTTAAGGATCAAGAATAGGCATTCTTTTTTGTTGTTGTTTTTTTGTTTTTTTGTTTTTTCGAGACAGGGTTTCTCTGT
>NC_034591.1:48600462-48601865 GCF_900095145.1 Mus pahari
GCCTCTGCCTCCCAAGCGCTGGGATTAAAGACATGTGCCACCACGCCCGGCAAGAATAGGCATTCTTTAAGTGGAATTTAAAAGCATCTAAAAATTATGAAATGAGTAATTTACTTAAAATGAGACTTTTAGAAACTCTCTCTCTCTCTCTCTCTATCTATATATATGTTAAAAAGACACGTTAAAAATAAAATAAATAAATTTTTCAACAGGTAAGCCTGCTGCCAAGCTTGATATCTTAGGTCGATCCCCAGAACCCATATGGTGGGGCAGCACAGCACAGCCAACTCTAATTAGTTGTCCTTTGACCTCCACATGGTGTGTGCATGTGCACATGCACGAAAGAGAACACACACACACAGCATGCACACAATTTTAAAAATAAATATAAAATTATTTTAAAATATAGATGTTGTGTTCAAACTGTAAACTCAGAGGATATTAATTTTTTATGGAAAAAGCTCAAATCCTATATACCCTACTAACACAAATTATGCAGTTGAGTTTTTGGCATTTGGGGAAATTGCAGGAGTCAGCATAACCGGAGTGTAATGGGTGAGCCTTACTCAGGGAAAACACCCTTCTTCTTCTTCTTCTTTTTTTTTAATGGGTACTTTTCTGTTTTCTTTTACTTGTTGATTTTTTTTTTTAAGATTTATTTATTAGTATATCTAGGTACACTGTAGCTGTCTTCAGATGCACCAGAAGAGGGCGTCAGATCTCATTACGGATGGTCGTGAGCCACCATGTGGTTGCTGGGATTTGAACTCAGGACCTTCGGAAGAGCAGTCGGTGCTCTTAACCACTGAGCCATCTCTCCAGCCTGGAAAATACCCTTCTTGATCATGGTGTCTTCCCTGACCGGTAAATATAAAACTTAACTCTCCATCTGAGCCCTCCCCCTTTCACCTGAGCCCTCCCCCTTCCACCTGAGCCCTCCCCCTTCCACCTGAGCCCTCCCCCTTTCACCTGAGCCCTCCCCCTTTCATCTGTCTTCTCTGACTTTGCCTCTTCTTCCTTGTCTCCAAGAACAAAATTCTGTTTCAAAGGAACAGACGGCTTTAGGATACAGCCTAGATGGGAAGAGATCCCTGACTATGGAACATGTTCATCTGCAAGTGGTGGCGCAGCCCTTCAGTCCCATCAGCACTTGCACAGCAGAGGCAGCTGGGTCTCTATGAGTTGAAGGCCAGCAGCCTGTTTTACATAATGAGATCCAGGCCAGCTAGGGTGACATAATGAGACACTACCAAAAAAGAAATGAGGGGGTGGGGGAGAGAGAGAAGATGATAGATAGACAGATAGATGATAGATAGATAGATAGATAGATGATAGATAGATAGATAGATAGATAGATAGATGATAGATAGATAGATAGATAGATAGATAGATAGATAGATAGA
>NC_034591.1:48601956-48604133 GCF_900095145.1 Mus pahari
GGGAGGGAGGGAGGGAGGGAGGGAGGGAGGGAGGAAGGAAGGAAGGAAGGAAGGAAGGAAGGAAGAAAGGAAACCTGCTTGTAAGGGTTTCTCACTCTCTGCAGCTTAACTTTTTGAACAGAGAAAAACCTTTGGCCTGGAGTGTAGCTCAGTAGTAGAGCATTTGCCTAGCATGCAGAGCCCTGACATAAAGCATGCAGCTTTAATTCCAGTCCTCAGGAGGCAGAGGCAGGCAGATCCCTGTGAGTTCTGGTCTACATAGCAAGTTGCAGGCCAGTCAAGACTACATAGTGAGACCTTGTTGCAAAAAACATTAATAGAAACAGAAAAAGCTATTGCTCTAAGAACAGAATAAGTCTTAACTTTTGACTTTTTCCCCTTCCTGAGAGTTTGTGTTGCATCTCAGATACAGATGGAAGTTTTCTACTTCACTTTCGCTAAGAAATTCACTCTGGTTCCAGCTCGCTGTTACCATGGGATTGATTACACATGCCATTTTGAATCTAAAACAGCAAGGGGGAAACTAACTGAATCTGTCCACAGAGACAAGGCTTTTACATTTGTAACTTTATGTGTGGTACAATTATTCTTGTTGGCATGGGTAATTTAAATATGCATATATGTGAATGTAAACACGTTTAGGATGATTTGAGACTGTTTGGACTGCCCCTACATCTTTTGAAAAACAGGTTTCTCATGGTCCTTATCTTGGTCAAGTCTAGAATGGTCATCTTTAAAAAATGATGAGAGCTGTTGGGCCTGAAAATGGCCCACAAGTAAAGAGCTCCAGCACAAGCCTGGCCACAGGAGTTTGGTGCCCAGAGCCCATGTAGAACTAGGGGGACTGGGGGCTGGAGAGATGGGTCAGCAGTTAAGAGCACTGACTGTTCTTCCAGGAGTCCCGAGTTTCAGTTCCCAGCAACCACATGGTGGCTCACAACCAACTATCTGTAATAGAATCAGAATCCCTCTTCTGGTGTGTCTAAAGACAGTTACAGTGTACTGACATAAATAAAATAAATACATCTTAAAAAAAAAAAAAAAAGTAGGGGAACTGGCTCCACCAAAGTTGCCCTCTGAGGTTGGAGAGATGGCTCAGTGGTTAAAAGTTTGTATTGCTCCTGCAGAGGATCTGAGTTTGGTTCCTAGGACCCTATTAATGCTATTAATGGCCAAATTAATGCTAATCCTGGATCTTATAAAGTTACAGCTTAGGCTAGTTTTATCTTTTATTATTATTTTTTACTTTGATTTATTTAGTGTGCATGTGTCTGGGGCATGCTCACACGATGGTCTGCATATGGAGGCCAGGCAATGAGTCAGAATTGGTTCTCTCCTTCCAATCTATGGAGTTGGGAGATCAAACCCAGGCTACCAGATTTGCCAGCAACTACCACTGCCTGCCAAGCCATCTTTCCAGCCCTTTTGAACCAAGACTTATTTAAAAGTATCTGAGTTTCTCACTATCTTCATAAAATAACGCCTTCATTATCCAATATAATTTGGCCTTTAAAACTCAGTGTTTAAATTGATAAAATATTTATTTTAAAAATTTCCCAAAACAAGCTCAATTTTGGGGTGCTTCTATTTTAAATCCAAACTCTGACAGCCTCAACCAAACCCCTTCGACTGAGGAAAAAAAAATGGTGTGGAGGCCATATCTTTCTCTGCTTTCCCTCTAAGCTAGGTTTTCCCAGTGAGAACCTGGAAGAGGTCGGGAAGCTGGAGCTGGGGCTGGAGCTGGGGGCACAATCCTAAGGACAGCAACAGTCCCTCCCCACCGGAAGCTGTGGCCTCCACCTCTAGGGTTGGCCCCACCTCCTCTGGGGGTTCCAATGGAGCTGCTTCTCCACAGCCCTGGAGGTGAGTTGCTATGGAGCAGTCTCCTCACATTCCTCAAGTAGATTCAGGCAAATTTGCCTTGAGCCTGGCTTTTCTGATCAATGTATTTGCTTGTAGCATCCATACTTCGGGACCTTGTAGTGAGGATGAAAAGATGTCGACGGCCCTGAAACCACATCCACAAACTCAGCATGAGCCCGATATAAGACAGTGGTTAATGACATCTTCTGCTTTGGCAAAGAAGGCTGGCTGCTCTGTTGGCAGGCAGGCAGGCAGGCAGGCAGGCAGGCAGGCAGGCAGGCAGGCAGGCAGGCAGGCAGGCAGCAGGCAGGCAG
>NC_034591.1:48604278-48639740 GCF_900095145.1 Mus pahari
ACAGGCAAGCAGGCAGGCAGGCAGGCAGACAGACAGGCAGGCAGGCAGGGAGGGAGACAGACAGGAGGGCGGGCAGGCAGGCAGACAGGCAGGCAGGCAATGCCACCTCATAAGCCAACTGCAAGTATCTGTTATGGTTGAACAAGGAAGTCCTTGCTGAGTGGGATACAGGGAGCATGGTGATGGTGTTACCAAGACCCCTCACCGAACTTGCTCATATTACACCACAGACATTGCCTTATGCAGGTCACACATGAAGAGAGCATGATCCACTGTCCCCGCAGTGACACTGCAGGGGCGGGGGGAGCCTCCTGAGAGCTATCAGACAATAGCCCTTTAGGTAGGCACCTCCCTAACTGGTTACTCTTTCCCCTTTCCTGTGAATTCACCCAGGGCGCTGGGGGCAAAGAGCAACAGAGACCACTCTTCCAAGCCTCTCACATTCCCTCATCCCCAGTGACCTCCAAGACTTTACACCAGCCATTTTATCAGGAGCTGGCTAACTACAGTCTGGGCTTCCTTGCTCCCTAGTTCATATACAAAAAGACTGGGGGCTAGAGGGATGCCCAGCACCCTGACTCTTGGCCTTTACCTGTGTCTCGGCCACTGCTTCCTGGGGACGGTGGGCTACAGTGGTGGATGGAGGTGGTATCGGTCCCAGGCCATGCAGGACCAGTCAGCATCATATAACTCACTCTTTCCTTGTCCTGGAAAAGCCAGCATCACTTTGAGAAACTGATCTTCATCTTTCTCCTTGTTGTTACTGTCCTGGGCAGCTCCATCGCTCAAGCCCCCACCCCCAACCCCCGAAAGGACACAGAGCCTAGTTAAGACCCACTATCACCAAGAGGCTCAAAATTCAAGTTGTTCTGTAGCAGATTCCTGGGAACACACATGGGCCTGTCCTGATCTGAGATGGAACACTCCGACCTGTGTATGCTCCATTTGAAATGTCTAGATGCCCAGAACCCTGTTCTGAGGCCTCCCATGGAGACCTATTAACACTGCATTATTTTTAAGTGTCTGCTGTATCCAAGTATATCCCCCCCCCCCCCGAGTTGGACAAAGACAGAAAGCTCTCTTTGCAGGGAGAACGGAAGAGACTACAAACAACTCTGTAGAGGGTCCTTAACCTCTGCTAATTAGTTGATTCCCCAGAGTGTGGGAAGATGTATGAGGGATCTGGGCAGGGCTGCAGCGAGTTTCTGCCCAGGTCTGCAGAAGGGAGGGGAAGGGCTGCTTCCCTTTCCAGACATTGCTCTCTGTATTCTCTTCTCTTGGCGTCTGGGCACGAGGATGTGGGTGGGCATTTACTCTATGAGGTCGTCCTCGAATGGTCACAGTAAGCAGGCTACTGTTGTTAGGGACTGCTGCTTGCACTGGCTGTCCTCTGGTGAGAAGTGAGAAAGCAGCAGCGAGGCAAACGGTTCTTCCAAGAGCCGGTCTCCTTCCATGGGACTTACTCCATAGGCTGGAAGCCAGCAGCACCCACACACAGCTGCAGGGCTAGAGAGCCAGACTCCCAATGGGTCAGTGTTGGCAGCTGTCCTAGGGTTCAAAGGTATGTGATTCCCCATGCTGGTACTTCAAGCCTAATGTCCCTTTAATAGCTCTTGTCACATTGCCATGGCTCTCCTTGGAGATTTTCGTGACTATGGACAACCGCCATTATCGGACCTCCAGGGGAATGGAGATGTCTTTGGAGTCTGGATTCTGGGAAAGAGAGTTATAAAAGCGAGTGGAACTGATCCACACCGGCTGTGTATGAGCAACTCTGTGGTGTGCCAAGATACAGAACCCAGCCGCCATGAAGAAAATCTTTACACAAATGTGTTCTGGGCTCAAGCACTTCTTATATGCTCATGCATATGCATGTATACACACACACACACACACACACACACACACATATATAAAAGAGGGGCAAAAGATTAAAAACAAATAGCTATAAGAGGTTTCTTTTGACGTAAAGAAGCTGGCCAAGCCAAGGGCTTAATTTTCAAGTTGAGAAATATAATAAAAAATTGAAATTAATTACATAAGGGAAGGTTTCAAAGGCTTTGCCATCCAAAACGCATGACACTGAAAACGTTCCTCCTGGGGCTAAGGGTTGTAGCACAGATGGTAATGTTTGCTTAGCATGCAGAAGGTCCTGGGCTCCATCCCCAGCACCAAATAAGTCAGGTGTGTTGGAGTATGCGAATGAGCCCATATGGGAGGGTCAGAAGTTCAAGGTCATTCTTAGTCTTGTAGCTAGTTCAATGCCAACCTAGGATGTGACACATCTGGTCTCAAACAAAACCAACCAACCAACCAAAACCCAGGAAGTGCCCTTCCTTTTCTTACTACCTAATTTGAAAGAGAAAACCACTTTATCCCCCAAACCTTTAGTACCTAGTAAGAATGTTTTTCAGGTTCCTTAAGAAGCTTCCAGACATAGAGGGCCTGCTCTAGTCCATGTGGGAAAAAGATCGTGGGAGGTGCAGCTCCACCCTCTCTCTCTGTGCTCTAACACAGAGGCGGCTTTCTGCCTCCAGGCCTTTCACCAGGCATGAGGACAAGGTGCTCAGAGATTGGAAAGATGAAGGGCTCTAAGTCAGGCAGCCCTACTCAGCCAGGTTTTGTATGATGGAAGTACTGTCCAGCTCTGCATATGTCACAGGTTCTCGTCCTTGGGCAGTTCGTTTCATGCCAGACTACACTAAGCCCCACCCACAAGGTTCTGCCCCTGGGTGTGATTTGAGAGGGGTTCCAAACCCTCCTGACTAAGTTTCTTTTGACATGAAGGCACCTCCCATAAACTTCCTGAAACAGTCAGTGTTTTATGAGGAACCTATAGGAAAAAGGGTTCCGTGTCCATAGTTTTACCGGGCAGGGTCAACCATCTCCTTGAAACATCCCGCACGTGTTAAGAGCTAACCTTGGAAAGCCAGAGCCTGATCCTGAAATCCATAGCTGGCAAATAAGTCAGCAGAACAAAGCACCCCTTCCCCTTGGAGGAGCTACAGATGGAAGCCCGGGGCATCCTGAAAACACTCAGAGCACGGCTACCCTGAGCCACACACCCCAACGTAACCCAGAGGGAAGGCTATTCCTAGAGGGTGAGGCAGAACACCGTGGGTAACTGAGAAATGGAAGTGTGAGACCCGAAAGCAGTAGGCTGTCCAAAGCCAGATCCAGTGTGCGCAGAAATCAAAAGGCCAGTGTGGTGGCATGTGCCTATAATCCAAGCATATGGAAGGCTAGTGCAGGAGAATCATGTGTTCTCAGCCAGCCTGGACTACATAATAAGATCCTAAATAAAATGGTTTCATGGCACTGGTGTTTCCATGTTTAAAAAGTGAATCTCTGGGATTAAAATGTATACAATACCTTTATTACAATTTTAAACATGTTCATAAAATTTGTTTTTTTAGAACGTATGTTGCATATAATTTACAAGGAATAATATACAATGTTTTTCATCGGAATTCTGTGTAATTGCTCAATTTTTACAAGATACTTTTGTAGTTGGCCATTCATGAGCAGGGAACCTGCAGGCAGGTGCAGTTCATCCATGACTTAACACAGTCAGATAACAATAAATGTTGGTTCCTATTGTGTTTAGCTGTTACTCTATTCGTTGAGTGGATGTGGGCTACTGGTCAGGAGAGGACATGGAGAATGGTTCAGAGTTAATTAGGAGTTTCCTTCCCATTGGTAGGTTCAGAATCAGAAGTGCCATCCTGGGGATGCAGCTGGCACGGGGACATCGTCTCTCAGCTGCTGTCCCGAGAAAGGCAAGACGTGCGTCCAGGGGCACTGGCCATTAGTTTGTTCTCTTGCTGACTTGGTGAGTTGTTATTCTCTTGGCAGCAAATCCCACCTTTGAAATAACCCAAGCCTCCATTGTTCCCCAGAACCTTGATGCTAGGATGCAGTGTTTGGAGAACTAGGCAAACCTCTGGCCAGTGCTTTCACATGCATCTTATTACGAGGGAACGCCTTAAGCTCATCCTTTGTAAAACTCAGGGCACCGTTCAGACCTCAGTCCATCTGTGGTCTCTCGTGCTAGGACAGCTTGCCCACGTGGACCAGAACACAGTGTGTTTCCTGCGGTGGCATCCAAGCATGGATTTGAGTCTCTCATGCCTGAAGTATTTATGGGTGTAATTGGCCCAGAGAAGAAGAAAAGAGGAAAGAAGAGCTGGGGAGACTGACAGGGACATGTGACAGTCACTTGGAGCTGAGCTGCCTATGTTCAGCCCTGTACTTGAGGGCTGGCATTCCTCCAGAGTCCAGGAAGACAGAAATGGATGAGCTCTTCAGACAAATAAAACAGCATCTGAAGGAGCTGCTGGTAGGCCAGGGCCCAGACAACAGTGCAGGAGAAAATGAGGAAGTGATGTTTTCTAAGTAACTAATACAAGGGGAATACAACTGAATAAAAGGAGAACACACACATTTCATATGTGCTATGACATTATAATATATGTATATATGTTATATGCATGCATATATATGTGTATATGTTTGTATAAAGGTCACTGTCACACCTCGGTAACTGTCCTTAATACTATACCAGTAAGGACAGCTATATGCCAGGTGAGTTTCCATGGGACAACAAAATCTAGAGAGAAGATAAGCAAGCCACAGTAGTATATGCTGTTGAGTGACAGGCCAATCAGTAAGTATGCCTACGACTTAGAGCCACTCATCTTTATGCCCTGGGATAGTTGAGGTCCCTGAAGAGTCAGGCTTTGAGCCTGAACTAGAACAATGAGTGGTACTTGAGTCGAGAAGAGAGGTAGCTTGCTGCCGACAAATCGTAGCAGAAAGGATACAGGTGGCTCACTCACACTGTGAGTATCAATTACTATTATTGTTCACTTCAGATTTGGGACTCTTCTGGTCACATCGATACAGAAAATGACTCCGATGTTCTTCACAAGCCCAGGTATGGCTCGGTATGATCCACTACTAGAGAGGTCCTACTATGCTAAAACGGGCGTTGGTGTCTTCGGGAAAACATAAAATATAACCCTTGCTTTCAAGGACAAAATGATGCCCCTATCAGATGTCCAGTGAGTTTTCAGGATGGCTCTTCAGCAGTGAAGGCTTACTACCAATAAAAGGCAGTGGGCTCTGGACAGCACAGACATGCCTAAGGATACCAGATTTGATGATTATGAAGACACTCCATTTGGGATTGACCAAAAAGGTCTTTTTGGTAACTCAGCAGTTTTCCTTCTCAGAACTGGTTCCCAGGAAGTACCTAACAACCTTCCCAGTATATCCCTTTATCAGCTTGGAAGCACCATCTGTCTGCAACCAATCACCAGTTCAGAATTAGAGGCCAAAGTAATGATAGACTATGTTGGGTGGTAACCCAGCCCTTGGACTTCCAAGTATCGCCATTAAGGGCTCTATCTCAAGCTCTCAAATGATTCTAGAAACAAAGTGGAGCCAGCAAAAGAGAACCAAAGCAATGTAACCTGTGTACACTCGCCAATGAGAAACTTGCAAAGCTCTATCTGGCCCAAGAGGAATCCCACCCTGGCTCCTAACAAGCTGGTTAAGAGGCGAGTGGGAGGCAGGTGCTTAGAGGAACTGAAATATCAACTTGTCTCAGCATTTTGCAGTCCCATGGCAATGTGATGTTAACCATGAAAGAGCAATCTACGAAGAAGTGAAGAAACATTCCAAGTTGTATGGAAGACTTGGTCCTTGTGTGACAGAACTGACAGGTGCCTCCCACTCACGCCACTGTGAGTTGAAATCAGCACAAGTGGAAGGCTGGCTAACTGGGGCAGCTAGAGAGCTGAGACTTCAGATTTGCATTTCCTAAGGTGACAGTGTCTGTATTCACTGTGGCACATTGGACTATCAGCCTCCTCAGACAACTGAAAGCCAAATGAGCAAGAAGCTCTTTGGAGCCTTGAGGTTCTCGGCTCTAAGTTATAGCTAGAAAAACTTTTCAAGACAAAAATAGCCAGGCGGTGGTGGCATTCTTTTAATCCCAGCACTTGGAAGGCAGAGGCAGGCAGATCTCTGTTGAGTCTGAGGCCTGGTCTACCAAGTGAGTTTCAGGACAGCCAGGGCTACACAGAAAAACCCTAACTTGAAAAGCAAACGAAAGACAAAAGCATCCAAAGATGCTTGGAAACATGGCTGGGTGTCACTTAACATTTCAGTCGAGGAAGGGCCATCCATGGCATTGGTGCCAAAGACTGTGTTACTGGGCATCATCGTGGCCATCCTGGTGTGTCTAAGCATGCTTTGTGAAGTACATGCAAGTGACAAGATGGAGTGACAAAGCAGGTCTCAGGAGCCCCATTGTTCAGAGACGAGACTGTCTTTCCGGGAATCACAAGCTCTGGGAGTCTAACAGAGGAAACCATACAGGTAAAGCACATTCCCTGCCGTAAGCTGACACCAGAGAACCAACTCTGAAACCTTGATCTTACCAAGAAAAACCAAGGCACAGAGAAGGCTGCATATAATTCTCAACTTAGAGGTCTTGTCTCTGAGGGAGCCTAGCGCATAGCCAAACAAGAAAAGTTAGATGAAACTTGGTCGTTCTCACTATGGCCTTTAGTCTTGGGTGTTAACAAAAATGCTTACTCCTATTAACCAAGCAATGAGGGACTCAACCCTCGGGTTGGGAAACCCCATTTCCTGAAACACCCGGCTAGAAAGTGAAGCACAATTCCGCCCCCACCCCCCCACTTTAACACTCCCATGGCAGAGAGTCAAAGAGCCAACCGAGGAACCCAAGGGAAGGTGTCTCAAAGGAAGACACCATATATGGAGCCTGGTCATTGAGAAACAGCACAATCCGTCGGCACAGCGCTCATCTAAAGAACTGTGCAATAATAATCAAGCAACTGACTGATGTTAACACCCAGGGTTGCTAAAGATGTTAGAGAAATATCTGGATCTAGGGGAATCTGGCAACACTTGAAAAGAACAGCAAATCTCTGTAATCCTAAATGTTAAGATACACTTTTAAATATTTTTTTTTTTTTTTACACTTTCAAATATTAAGGATATGTGTGTGCTGGAGGAAAGGTGTCTGGCAAGCAGACTGGGTTGCCAAGGGAAACCAGACCAACTGACAGGCAGCTTGTGGTCATTCCGACACTATATCCATAAGGCACTTTCTATACCCCATCTCTAGGACAGATGTGTTGCTGGGCACTTGTAACAATGTTCCAGACCCCCATCACTGTCTCGAACTGACACTAAAGACAGCACCTGTCCTTGGGATACCTCCAAATGGTCTTAGAGTTTCTATTCCTGCACAAACATCATGACCAAGAAGCAAGTTGGGGAGGAAAGGGTTTATTCAGCTTACACTTTCATATTGCTGTTCATCACCAAAGGAAGTCAGGACTGGAACTCAAGCAGGTCAGGAAGCAGGAGCTGATGCAGAGGCCTCAGAGGATGTTCCTTACAGGCTTGCTTCCCCTGCCTTGCTCAGCCTGCTTTCTTACAGAACCCAAGACTACCAGCCAAGGGATGGCACCACCCACAAGGGGCCCTCCCCCCTTGATCACCAATTGAGAAAATGCCTTACAGCTGGTTCTCATGGAGGTATTTCCTCAAGGGAGGCTCCTTTCTCTGTGAGCCTGTGTCAAGTTGACACACAAAACTAGCCAGTACAGAGTCTCAATGTTTTCATGATGTTTTTCCTTCACTAACTCTAAGCCACCAAGGGCTTTCTGGGACACTGCCTGGTTTTCTCAACGCAATGCCATAAAACAGCTCTATGCTTGGCTCAGCGGTATTTTGGGACAGCATTCTTAAATCAGTACATTAGGTCAGGGACCCAAGCAAGCTAAGCTAAATTCTCAGCCTTTTCTACAGACTACCACTGCTCCTTTTCCTTTTTGTTTTTGTTTTTTTTTTTTTCATTCAGTAAATATTTATTTCACACCCACTATGTAAGGGCAAACAAGAGAAGATCTCAAAGCAGAGATGATGATTAATACCAAGAGAAAACAAACAGGGTCTGAGAGTCCAGTCAGGAGTCAGGAGTCGGGGGAGGTAAGAGGAGCCCTACTTCAGATACTGAAGGAACCAGAAGAGCTGACGGTTCAGTGGAGATCTGAGACAAATGATCCTAAGGAGACACTCTCCAGGCCAAGGGGGCAGACACCAGGCTCTGCGGTGGCAGAATCCATCCGTGTACTCCACATCTTGTGTCAGAGTTGTCCAGCACGGGGGCTGGTTTGCCTCCAGTGAGCTTCATCTTTCACAACAGCCCACTCTTCACACCACCAGAATCCTTTCGGACCCTGACTCTGAGATTCACACCCTCCACTCCCAGCTTTCTTTAGACAAGAGAAAGTATAGGTAAGAAGAATGTTTTAAACTGTGTAGTGCAGGGAGCGACCAGGAGACCATTTAGTCAACTGCTTATTCATCATGACTAGATAAGACTTTAGGCTTTAGGTCATGGTCTTGAGTTCACTGCTTTCACTCACCAGAGAGCTTCCAGTCCCTGGGAGAAGGTGCTCTGTGCAATACATCTGGGCCATCCATGGTCAGGCTGGGGTCTAGCCTGCAATCTTATTCCCAGTCAGCCATTCCCCTCCGGGGGCAGACCCTTCTCCGGTGCTGCGGCCCTCAGTCATTTCCCGGTGTCTCCAACATTCAGAGTCTATATTAATAAGCATTTTCTCTGTGCTTAGTTCTTACAGAATATGTAACCAATTTAAAAATGTTAAAAAGGTTCATTTAGAAAAAACTCATAATATATTTGTGTATATTAAAAATGAGACACATCCAAAAAGCCACAGTTCCTCACTTACAGACTCCATAACAAAATACCCATCTTTACAATCCAGTACTCAAACACTTTTTTTTTTTTTTTACAATAGTTTCCACTTGAGATGAAATTAGAAATAAGTTGCAATTACACACACAGGCTCAGCACTGTGATGGGTAAGTTATAAAAACTCCACAGTGCTTTTCAGTGTGGCTAACCAACACCACACTGGAGAATGGACCATGAATGTACACAACCTAGAGTCCCCAAGAAAGTGTTTATCATCTGGGATCTGCTTCCCTCAGTGAAAGACGCGGCTCCCGTACAGTCTGCAGGTGCCATCAGCTGTCAAACCATTTGCCTCTCTTCATGAGAGGCGCTCCTTTAGAAGGGCCCAGCAACTTCTGCTTATATTGTTCAACCAGTTGGTTGAAGCGGGCTTCTGCCTTATTTTCCTTAGCCTTTTTCTTAGGCACCTGTGAAAGAAAGGGAACATCAGACAACCATTTGTTTGGTACTGTTTTTCCTTTTTCTTCCTTCCCCTCCCCTTTGCTTTCTTGCCTCCTCCCTGCCTTCTTCCTTCTTTTCTGCATACCTGAGACTCACTATGTACTTGAGGATGAGCCTGAACTCACATCTCTCCTTCCAAGGGCTAGCACCATACCCACTTAATTTCAACCCTGTCAAGGGTACTCAAAACATAAGTCGGTACAAAGACTATGTTCATGAGGGAGAACCTAGTTTAGATATTCTTGTTTGCTCCTGCCCACATTAGAAGTCCATTTGTGAAATTTCAGAGACTAGATCTCTACAATATAATATGATATAGTCAGAAACTTCTCAGAGACAGATTTGAGTAGGGAAGGATGCTAATGACTCTTTTATTCTTAAAGGGGAGGGAGATAAAAGTTTGTTCCCAAATGCTCAAGAACCCAAGACTGGAGGCTGGAGAGATGGTGCAGAGGCTAAGAGAATTGACTGCTCTTCCAGAGGATCCTGGTTCTGTTCCCAGCACTCACACTGTGTCACACAACCATCTGTAACTGCAGACCTAGGGGACTATGCACCCTCCTTTGGTTGCTAGGGGCACTAGGCATGTCTGTAGTTTATAGACATATATGCAGACAAACTACCCATACATATAAAAAAAAATCTCTATATATGAATGAGAGCACACGACTAACAGGACTGTTATTTTCTATTAAAAAGAACTAGAGCTTCCCAGGAAACAAGAAACATGTGAGATGTGCCTAGAACATCTTGTACAAGAAAGCAACACTACCAAAGACAGACAAGATCTCTTCAGAAGGATGCAGGAGCTGATTTGAGATGTTTCTGTTGACTTAGACAGAACAAGAATAATGGCTACATTTGATTAACTACATTTGGTTGAAACACAGAGCATTATATGAAAATTGGGGATTTTATAATACATACATACATATATCAAGTAGTTCCTGTGTGTGCGTGTGTTGTTTATGTATGTATGTATGTGTATGTATCTATATCTATATCTATATCTTTATCTATCTATCTATCTATCTATCTATCTATCTGTCTGTCTGTCTGTCTGTCTTATAGGCCACTAGAGCAGGCTGGTATGGCAATAGTTCACTACTCTGGAAACTTAATATAGCAAGGAGAAGAAAATAAATCATCTACCCTTGTCTTTCCTATACGTTAAGACTCTTCTTTCTTTCTAAAATTATTTTTTAATTTTTTTAAAATTTTATTTTTATTTTTTCTGTTTTTTTCTTTTTGTTGTTTCTTTCTTTCTTTCTTTTTTTCTTTCTAAAATTCTTAGAACACTATTTTTAGGTGCAAAAGGGGTGATTGTATTGGAAAATCAACATTCTGTAACTCACAATGAAATAATAGGTCTATATAACAATCCATTGTTGTTATAAGCCAAAGGTAAGCAGCTAGGGACATAACTCAACAGCCGGGCACTTCCAGCCTTGGGTTCAATCCCTAGCACTGCAAAGCAAAAACAAAAGCAAAACAAAACTAAACAAACAAACAAGCAAACCACCTGAAAAGATGGTAGGGGTTTTCTAAATGGAGCAATGATGCAGACAGACAATCTGACACCTACTGACTGATCTTGGCATTACTAACAGTGAACAATCAAAATGCAGCACTGACTACGGCACAACATCCATGAAGTGCTCTTTCCAAGAAACCTGATTACACCTCTACACCTAACCACCAGCTGACAGGCACCAAGGTATCACAGAGACAAGTTACAGCATGATACCCTACGGAAGCAGACTCCACATAAAATACATCCTTAAGGACAAATGACCTGTTCCTCCAACAAATTAACAGTGTGGGGGGAAATGTGGTAAGAAAGAAGAAACCCATAGAGTGAAGGAGGGAGGGATGAATAATGAAAATGTAATGTGTGGGCTTTGCTAGCATCCTAGTCGGTCCTAACCAAACATACAAAACAGTTTTGAGGCAATTAGAAAAATATAAAGAACTTGTGATTAATCTCAGTAGATAGGATAATGACAGTGTGTGTGTGTGTGTGTGCGCGTGTGTGGACTTGGCCATTATAGATGTAGTCTGAAGATTTTCTGAGCAATTTTTCTCTTGAGACATATTTACATGTAAAATGGGATTTGCTTTCATACCCTCACTCTGCTGGGGCAAAGCGGGCAGAGGAAACACAAGCTAAGTGCGCAAGTAAATTGACAAGGGCTTCCTTCCCTCCCCACGTTCACACTGTACCTCATCCTCTTAAGAGCTTGCCTCACTGTCCACTCAGCTCTCCACAGCCTACTCTCCTCAGCCCAACCGAGCCACAGTGCCACAAACCGCATGGCCGCAGACCTCACCTGCAGGGAAGACGCTAACTGCTGCTGCTTTTGCTTCCGCTGGCCCGTCTGTGGCTTTGGCTTCTTAGAAGGCAGGGACTTCACTTTGCCTTTGTCCCGCAGTCTGAAATAAGATAGCCACATAAACGTCATACAGAATCCTTTCTCTGGTTAGTGTCCTTGGCATCTAAAAGAGCACAGGAGACAAACTTCTTTTCTACATAGCTGTTTCTAAACCTAGAAGCAGTCACTCTTAACTAGAGTCCACGACAGCATATCAAGAATGGCTTAGCAGTCTTTCCACGGAGGGTCCCTCCCAGGGCGGAGACTCTCCTGTAAACCTCCCACGGGGAACGGAGCACACTACCCCTTTTGTCCTCACAAATGCCACAAAGACAAAGAGCTGCACCAAACCCAATGCACTTGGAAGCACCCGCTTCTGAGTGGCTCTCCTGCATCTCACCTAATTTTGGGGCCTCGATGTGAAGGGAGTGCCAGGACTTTTCTTCTCTTCTTCCCATCAGGCAGCTCCACCTGCTCCACTTCAGCCTTGGTCTGGAAGCCTGTCCACGAGGTGGAGCCGGCTTTCCCTTTCTGCTCTCCAGGCGCCTTACTCTGATCCTGTGTGGCGTTCTGAACTACTTTCTGTTGCTTGTCTTTTCCAACTTCTCTGTGCTCCTTTTGGGGCTTACTGGTTACAGGCTTGGATTCCATTTTTTGCTGCATAAAACAAGAAATTGCCCCTGATTTCCAGCTGAGATTTACTTGCTAGGAAAGTAGCAGCTGAGGGGAGGCTGGCATGAGCTTGGTCAGGGAGGAACTTGTCCCCCGACATAGCACACAGAAAAGGAAATTCAAACAGTTTCCAAGCTGTCTAGTGACATAGCTACGAGGCAGGGGACAAGACAGGAAACAGAAACAGGCAGCAAGCAGTAGCCCAATATTCAAAAGCCAGTAAGAAGACAATTGTCCAGGGGGAAACACAGTCTAGGCGTGACAACGCACTCCTAGAATTCTAGGCACTTGGAAGGATGGAATGGATCAGGAGTTTGAGACCAGCCTAAGCTACATGAGAGAGACCCTGTTTGAAAAGACACCTGACCCCCACCAAAGTATAACACACAAAAGAGGTAAACACAAGCAGAAGGAACAAGACAACTAAAAACTACTTAATGTAATACAGCTAGAAAAATTTAAGACCCGTGACAGTCATTAAGCCATAGGTCTAAGGGCCAAGAGAAAACCAATAAAATAAACACACCAAACTCCACAGCTGGATTTATGTCACATTGCAGTAAACTATGAAGCCAAGAAGATAACATGAGGTAGTTGAAGTTCCAGAAGATGAAATTACCAATCTAGAATTCTCTACCCAATGGAATTATCTTTTACAAAGGTGAAAGAAACTTTCTCAGTAAGAAAGAGTAAGGAGGGCAGGCTGGAGAGATGCTCAGTGGCTAAGAGCACTGGCTGATCTTCCTGAAGTCCTTAGTTCAGTTCCCAGCAACCACATGGTGGTCACACCCATCTGTAATGGAATCTGATGCCCTGATGCCTCTTCTGGTGAGTCTGAAGACAGCAACAGTGTACTCATATACATAAAATAAATAATTTTTTTTTAAAAGGAGGGGAGGGGAGGGGAGGGAAGGGAGAGGAGAACTGTGGCCAGGAAATTGGCTTTTCAAGAAATGCTAAACAAATTCCTCCAGAGAGAGGAAACCCTCAGTGAGCATGAGAAGGGAAAAGTGTCAGAGCGGGGGACAGTGGTTAAGGATGGCCAGAGGAGGCTAGAGCTTCAGACGAAGATAAGGTCATTGAAGGTCTATGAGCACTAAAGCAGGGCGAGAGTGCAATGTCCTCCACAGGCTCACAGCCCGCCCTGACTCCAGCTGTCTCTCTGCTCTGGTTGTAGGATGAGGATGTGATCTCTCAGCCTCCTCCTCTGCTCTTACCTGTTGCTGGCTGCTATGCCTCCCTGCTGTGGTGGGCTCCTGTCCCTTTGGAAGCATGAGACCAAATAAACTCCTCCTTCGCTAAGCTGCTTTTGGTCATGGTGTTTTATCTCAGCAATAGAGCAGTAACTAATACAAGGCACATATGTAAATAAAACAAAATAAGAACCAAAAACAACCAAGGAAGTTGATGAAAGCCTGTGTAAGGAGGGCTTATCTCAGTGGGAGGATTCATTTGCTCTGAAGAAGAAATGAGTCAGGAGAAAGGATGTGCAGTATGTATACAAACACAGGGAACAAAGTCTTCAAAGAAAGTGACTACAGCTTCAGAAACACCCCAAGCAATGGCTAAAGGCAATTTGTTATGTCTAACAGTGAGACCCCAGGTTCTCCAACAAAGGTCATGAGCTTAGCATACACTGAACACTATAAATGTTCTCTATGCATGCAAAAGGTAGTAGAGTATTGATGAGTGCTATAATAATCTAGCCTAGCACATCCCAAGGGAAGATGGGTAGAGAGAGTAGTGACTACAAGCTGAGCAATGGTGTATGAGCTCATTGAAGGCTCTTTACATGAGGAATGCGGATGTTATTAACCCATTTATAAACTGAGGTTCAGAGAAGTAACTTGCCAGGGAACATGTAGCTAAGAAAGGAGAGCTTATAGCTCCTGATCTTCCTTTTCCCCACACAAATTGAAAATGATCTAAAACCAGCAGTTGTGCTGAGACTGGAGGATTTTTGAGTTCAAAGCAAGCTTGAACAATAAAGGGAGACCCTGTCTCAGATGATGATGATGATGGTGATTCTGGAACTTAGCCTCTGTCACTTGTTTTGACATGGCCCACACACTGTGCAGAAACTCATGAGGATCACAATATTGGTTTGCTTTTCTTCCCTTTCCCTTCTCCTATGCAGCACTCAGGAGAGGGATAGCAAAGAAAAAACCACCAGAGAGTCTTACAAGTAGAGTAAACTCCTACTTGGCAGAAGCACAAAATAGAAAAGAGGAAGCTTAATTAAGCCCCTGAAAAAAAAAGGCTGGGCACACACCTTTAATGCCAGTTGAGGCAGAGGGATCTCTGTGAGTTCTGGGGTAGTCAGAGCTATGCCAAGTAAAGGCACTTGCCACCAAGCCTGACGGCCTGAGTTCAATCCCCAGGACACACATGCCAGAAAGAGAACCAAGTTCCCCAAGTTGTCTTCTGAACTCTAGAATCTATGGCACAGGTACAAAGGCACACACAGACACAGACAGACACACAGACATACACCAAAACCAAACCCAATTTAGGTTCCATACCAGGCTGCGTTGGATCCTCAGCTCCTTTACTTTAAGTTTTCTTCGGTCTTCTAAAGAGAACTCCACTATGGGTCTCTGTGAGGAAGACAACGCCATTCATAAGACTTTACAGTCTGTGAGTGCAGTGGGCCTGGGTGCTCCTCCACCTGCTTCTCCTTCTGTCAGCTTTGAGGCTGTTTCTCATGTCTTCTCTAAAGGCCAGTTCTGCAGGCAGTCTGCCCAATCATGCTCTTCAGGAGCCTCTCACCCAGATTCACCATCTTTTATCGCCACCTCCACTCTGCCCACCCCGTGTTCCTTCCCACCACTCAAATATCAGGGACTCTAGGAAAACGGGTCTCTCCAAAGGAGGAGACTCACCTTTTGGGACCCAAAGATCTCTGGGTTGTTGTTGAAGTGGCGGAGGGCTCTGAGGGCATGCTCATGCTTTTGGAACTCTGCAAAGGCATAGCCCAGGGACTGACCCTTCATTTTCCCATGAACTGCTTTAAGGTCCCGCATCACTCTACACTATGAATAGAAAAAGAAAGAAAAAAAAAACCAAAACAGTAGTTATGAATAAGAAATAAAATGTCCCAGAGAAAAATGTATTTGTTGCGGTTAATCTCCAACCCAAATATGCCCCGGCAATGAAAACGCGACTCAATATGAATACATGCTGTGAGCCTAGATTGGGCAGATCTATCGCCACACTGCCACCTTCCACATCTAAGGGTCTCACAGATGTGGAAGATGGTAGTGTGGCAGTAGATCTGCCTAACCTATGAGACCCTTTAGAATTTGCAGTTTCTCCAGGCCATGTGCTTCTGCTCCGTCTTTCTTCCAGTCCTCCTCTGCATCACCCCCCCCCCAAACCTCCTTCTTCTCCCAACTTTCCGCTCCACCTTCCTCTTTTTCTGCCCAATCATCAGCTCTCCTTTATTTTACAAATTAGAAGGTGAGAAGGTTTACAAGAAACCACCTGAGTGCTGACTCAGTCCTTGCTCACAGCCTCTCACAGGACAGAATTGACATCAAATTAGCCCCAGGGCTAGCCACAACATGTATTTTAATTTTTAAGATTTATTTTTTATTTTTAAAAATCTTATGTGTATGTGTATGTGTATGTCCATGTGTATGCATGTACACCTGAATGCAGTGCTCATGGAGTCTACAAGAGGGTAACAGATTCTCTGGAACTGGGAACCAAGATCAGGTCCTCTGCCAGAGCATTCTGTACTCTAACTACTAAGCCTCTTCAACGCCCTGAGAAAGTTTGTAATCTTTCACTGTTCATAATGCATGTAACGAGAGGCGCGTGATTCTCCAGCTTCTCAGCACGGCACTGCTGAGAACGGAGAACTGTCTAAAGACTCGATCCCTGAAGGAAGGAAATTAATGGAGACAGGAGGAAAGAAAACCTGATGGTTTTAGATTAAAAACCATATACTGACATGGGATAAGCCTCAGATTAAAGCCAGCTTCAGCTGTCTTGGGTTAGTCAGAAGTTCTTTGGTGCACATTTTTCTCTGTCAGGATACAGTAAATATCCTAGGGTCATGAGGAGCATAGAAAATAATTTGAGAAAATACACCACTTATGCAATATTACTGCCTGGAGCTGCTGTTCTTCTGTAGCGGAGGAGTCTAAGTACGAAAGCCACATGCATACTACAGCGGCTCCGTGCAACAACCCTACCCTGTCCACTGCAGAGGGTGAAGAGAGAAAGAATTCCTGACTTCAGTATGCTCGCTCACTCAAAACATCATTCAAGACATCTCACTGAGATGCAGAACTTACACAAATAAAGGACTTAAGGGGAAAATATAATACTTTTGTCATGATTCCTGGGGAGACAGGAACGAACATCTACTACCCAAGACAGGAACCAAAGACAGACCAAGATAAGGACAACACCAAAGTCAACTGCTGAGCCAGACTGAACTGTGGAGACTTACAGAAGCAGAAAGGACTCAAAGACAGCTCCATTACCAGAAGCCCACGCTAGCATGGCTGACACTCACAAGCTGAGTGCCTGCAGTTCACTGCACAGCCTGAAGGCAGCTCAACAGGTTAGTGTCTTTTCCGGGTAGCTTAATGGTCTAGGCCTCCTCCAGGAAGCTTATCAGGTCTCTGCCTCTCCCCAGGAGCTTGGCTGCTGGGCCTCTTCTAGGCCTCAGCCTGTCTGGGAGTCTGTCTTAGCAGTCCCTACGGCTTATATATGATTGAGGAGTAAGAGGTCTAGAGTATCTAGTCAGGCTGAGAAACATCCTGAGTCTTTCTAAGCTTACAACCCACCTTCCTTCTAAGATGGGGGTTTTATCTTAGAGGAAATAGTTATACAACCAATACATATACTATACAATGTAAAAGGGCACTAAATATAATGAGTTCAATTATACATTAAATACTATAGGTGGCTTTCTCATGCTATTTCCTCAATACCAAGGAACATGTTAAAGAGGCCTCAGGGTACTAGGCATACAGTTTACGGCTATAAAACAGCAAAGCACACCTAAAATATTGGCAATGGCATTTTTTTTTTCGAGGCAGGGTTTCTCTGTATAGCCCTGGCTGTCCTGGAACTCACTTTGTAGACCAGGCTGGCCTAGAACTCAAAAATCTGCCTGCCTCTGCCTCCCGAGTGCTGGGATTAAAGGCGTGTGCCACCACGCCCGGCTGGCAATGGCATTTTTACATGTAATGATGAACAGATTATGCCACGTATCTCCAGGATTGGGGATAATGAGATAATATCTATCCTCAAAGACGTCGTCAGCCTGTCTGGAGAAACAACCAAGTCTCAGGCCAGTATAGTGGTAATGGTAAGGCCTTCAAAAGAGACAGAGCTGAACTAAATGCTAGTGTGAACTCATAGGCTTCTAACTCAACAGAAAACATGCCCAGTCAACATGAAGACTGCTTACAGCGGAGTAATACTGAATACACAATCAATGCTACCTTAGGAGCTAGGGGAAAGGCTACAGTGCTTGCCATGTGTGATGGTCTGTATAGGCTGGGCCCAGGGAGTGGCACTACTGAGGTGTGGCCCTGTTGGAGTAGGTGTGTCACTGTGGGCGTGGGCTTTAATAACCTAGTCCTAGCTGCCTAGAAGCCAGTTTTCTGCTAGCAGCCTTCAGATGAAGCCATAGAACTCTCAGCTCTGCCTGCACCATGTCTGCCTGGATGCTCCCATGTTCCCTCCTTGATAATAATGGACTGAACCTCTGAACCTGTAAGCCAGCCCCAGTTAAATTTATCCTTTAAAGACTTGGTTATAGTGTCTGTTCACAGCAATAAAACCCTAACTTAATGTCTTTAGCAGGAGAACCTGAGTTCAGATTCCTAGAACCAATGTAAAAGCCAGGCATGATGGTGTCTGTAATCTCAGCGCCCCAATGGTAGGATAGGGAGCTTCTGTAGAAACAGAAGCTCTAAGAACAGTAAGCATGGATGTGCAGGGGACCAGAACAGTAAGCACGGATGTGCAAGGGACCAGAAAGCCTGACTCCAGGTGGACCGTGAGGCCTGACCGAGACCTGAGGTGTCCTCTGACATCTCCATGTGCCCTGCATGTGCTCTGTGTACCCTCTCTCTCCTCTCCCTCCCTCTCTTCTTCCCTTTTCTCCTCTCCTTGTCCCTCTCCTCTCCCTCTCTTTCCCTTTCTTTCAAATATGTGTGTGTGTATGCATGCAAACACAAACACACACCCGTCTTTTAGGAACCAAATCACATTAATTGTATTCTCTGCAACAAAATTTGCATTATATTATTTATATAATGCTAACTACACAGCAGGTATTGAATAAATGCTTGCTAAATAAATTCATGACAGAGTTCCTCACATTTTGCTGTAAGTTAGTCAGATATGAAAGACAGCTCCCTGCTGGGCGGTGGTGGCGCATGCCTTTAATCCCAGCACTTGGGAGGCAGAGGCAGGCAGATTTCTGAGTTCGAGGCCAGCCTGGTCACAGAGTCAGTTCCAGGACAGCCAGGGCTACACAGAGAAACCCTGTCTCGAAAAGAAAAAGACAGTCCCCAGAAGAAAACTGCCAGACTGGACTTTACATGCTGATGTGTCTCAAAGAAAACCTGTTGATACGCTGACACCACAGCCTGAAGTGAACACTTGAGCCTGAAGGCTGTGCATGGCAAGGCATTGCTCACCTCCTTAATTCGAACCCCCTTCTCTCCTCGAGTGGCCTCCAGCAGCAGCTTCCTTAGCTGTTTATCATCCACAGCCTTTGGGAGATTGTGCAGGCAAAGCCTGGTCTGTGAGACAAAGATATTCTGGTTCTTGAGTTTCTGATGTTTCAGTAGCTCGAACTGGGAGAGGAGAAAAAGACAAGCTCTTAACACACAGTACATCTGTCAGGCAGGCTCCCAACTATCTAAAAGAGGAGAATCGTGACCCCATCCCATGGCCACAGATGCACCTGCCTGCTGCCTCACAGTACCCAGCAGAGAGAAAAGCAGGCTCAGGGAGGCAGGATGGTCATCAACTCCAGAGTCAGAACTGAGCCAAAAAGTCACCCATTTGGAGAAATCAAATGACATTTTAAGATTCAATTTTTCATGTATAAAAGTGGAACTACACAGGTCAATATTTAACTCTCAGCATGGACACGAGGCCAAATGAGGTTAAAAAACAAGCCGGGCAGTGTTGGTGCATGCCTTTAATCCCAAAGCTTGGGAGGCAGAGGCAGATGGAGCTCAGAGCTGGTCTACAGAGTGAGTTCCAAGACAGCCAGGATACACAGAGAAACCCTGTCTCGAAAAACCAAAACACAAACCAAACAACAAACAAACAAACAAAACAACAACCAAAACCCCACATAGCTCAAAATGTGCCCCAGCACAAATTTGTTTTTGTTTTTTCAAGGCAGGGATTCTCTGTGCAGCCCTGGCTGTCCTAGAACTCACTCTGTAGACCAGGCTGGACTCCGAATCAGAGATCCACCTACCTCTGCCTCCCAGTGCTGGGACTAAAGGTATGCACCACTACTGCCCAGTTTAGCACAAATATTCTTGTAAGTAAATCTGAAGTTAGTATTTATGCTCAGTCCTCACCCACTCAACAACTGGGAATGTCTAGTACCCCCTCCCTAGAGTTAACTTATTTTTTATAATGCATAGAAATAATCCAGTAATCTATGGCTAGCAAAATTAATTCTAAAACTCAGTATATCTTATTGCACTGCTTCCCCAAATACCATGATATCCAGATATTCAATACTAAAAAAAAATTTTTAAATGCTACTATAAAAACCCTATGCTGGGAAGACATTTGCTTCCACCGATCAATACAGCATATTTGCTGCTTGCCATCTCCTGAACATTGAGGTTCCATAGCTGCTCTGTGCTGTTTTTTTATCCTTTAACTATTTTATTTTACTATCAGGTGTGTGTCTGTGTGTGATTGTGTACACACTGTGCATGTGGTAGAGATCAAAGGACAACTTTAGAGGCTGGATTCTTTCCACTGTAGGTTCGAGGGATCAATTCAGGCCAACTAGGCTTGTGCGGTAAGCACTTTTACCCACTGAGCCACCCCACTGGCTCTAGGCTGACTTTTTAAAGGTAAACTGCCTAAGTTAGGATAGAGCCCAGCTGGTAAAGTGGCCTGGCACACATAGCATCTGGAGTTCAATCTTCGCACCATGGATACTGGACATGGTGGAGTGGGCCTGTAATCCCAGTATTCAGGAGATGGATGGAGGAGGATTAGAAATTCAGAAATATTAGGCTATGCAGAGGTCAGCCTGAGCTACATGAGACTGTCTGAAAACAGCAAAAGTAAGCAACTACTGCAAACACTGCTAGGCAGCAAAGGTGTCAGTTAACAGTAGAAACACCTATAATAGGAAGTTGTCCCACATAATTGTATTATTTTAGTGATACCATCCCTCCAAGTGGCATCTTGGCTACTCTTTCTGAAACCCATCTCCTAAACATTAAGGCTCCTCTTGTTCCCAGTAAGCCTGCCTACTCAGCTTCCATTCTGTTGTTTTCCATTTATGATAACAATTACACACAGGCCCTCCCTCTCCACACCTCCTGAGTGAGCGAGCGGCAGTTCCTCAGAACACACACATGCGTACTATAGAAACAAAGAGCAAGACTGAGCTCCCGACAACAGGACGGATACAACGGCAGGAGTACTGTCCAGTCACTTCTCCTTTACCTGTGTGCCTCTAACACAGTAAAGTGTGGTCCTTCAGGAGCAGTGTGGCAGCAGTGATTGTTTCTGATTCACTTACATAACCATGAGAGCCAAGGCTATGCCTCATCTACTCACCCGCTCGCGTTTGGCCATATCTGCGGCACTCACACCCTCAGCAGCCTTCGTCCCAGCGCGGATCACTGCAGAAAGAGGGAAAAAGGCCAAGATGTCACCAAGGGAATGTTCACTGAGCAACAGGAAGAATGTGATTTGAATGATGCAAACCCTTTGTACTGGGCCCCGAGGACTGTGTTGGCCAGTTAGTTAGGTCCGAAAATAGCTACAGGGCTAAGTTCTAGACTTAAGAGTTGCTCTAAAGGCAAACTGAACATTTTGTAATCTTGTTCCTCCCTGCCTCCAAAAGCATCACATTCATGCTGCAAGTCAGACAGAAAGGCGTGGAAGAAGCTCTGAATGCAGCTAGAATATAGAATGTTCCACCAACAAGCTGCCCCTGAAACTGAGGTGCTCATGTACGCGGCTGTCAATCACTCAGCAATTAATTAGATGAGCCGAAACAGAGAACAGAATTATGGTCTCAGAGGCTTTGGATCCAAAAGCTGAGGCCTAAATTTACTACCTGGAACTACACATCTACGCAGGAGTAGGCTGATAAATACTTACAGCTATTAAACATTTAAAAGTCTATCAATGCCGGGCGAGGTGGCGCATGCCTTTAATCCCAGCACTCGGGAGGCAGAGGCAGGCAGATTTCTGAGTTTGAGGCCAGCCTGGTCTACAAAGTGAGTTCCAGGACAGCCAGGGCTATACAGAGAAACCCTGTCTTGAAAAACGAAAAAAAAAAAAAAAAAAAGAATTTTCTTCCTTGTGCTTCCAATCCTGCTAGGTAAATAATCTGAGGCAACAGACAGCAGAGAACAAGACTGATTAGTCTGCAAAAAAATGGGTGAAGGCTCCTAACAAAGCCACATCTACTGAAGAGGAACAGCAGTAAAACACTGCTAAGGAGGAAATTTGGGTTTTATATTAGAAACACAATTGCTGGTTCACCCTCAAGTCATGGGTGGCTACTCAGATGCCCGGCGATACTCACAGCCTTCTCGGGCCAGATAGAGGTTCCGGGTTCCAGTTGGCTTCTTCACCTTCTTTGTCTGAAGCTTTGCTGCCTCATCCCGGGTCACAGCTAAGTCGACCTTCAGCTGCCGGCCGTCCAGTTTAAGGCCACCACCCTGAAACATATTACAACCTTCTCTTCAAACACAGAGCAAGCAGAAAGCAAGCAGATAGCACGGGAGAGCAAGACAAGGGATTCAGCACACTGTCACTGTGCCATGGAGGCCGGACCCAGGCTGCATCTGCCTGGCCAGCTACACGTGGGCCCTGGAGGCTCAAAGGCGGTTGTACAATTGTACAAAAGGTCACATCTGTATGTACTGAAGAGAATCAGCAGTAAGGAATTTACTTTACAGTAGCTCAGACCCAAAGTAGACCTAAACTGAGAAAATTGTTCTGTAAACATGTTTAGTATTCTAAAGCTTGTGTAAGATTATTTAAGAGACAAGGACAACACAGGATAACATCTCAAAAGCTGAATGCTTCATTTAAAAAGCACAGAAAGATTCTCAGAATCTACACTACCACTATCAGACACTCATACAGGTTCACAGATAGCATTAATACCTTCTTTCGGTCTTTCATGTTGTTAGTGTAGAATAGAGGCTGATATACAGACAACAATCAATGAACACTAGAAATATCAAACTTGTTTCCTCACTTAAGAAATATGGCAGCTGCAATCATCTCAAAGCATGGATTAAGGCCACACAGGCTAAGCTCAGTGCCTAGCGAATATTAAGTGCTCAAGTCTTCACTTTATTAAAAATACATAATAACCTGGTGCAAGCATCAGCTCTTGCCTACAGAAGCTACTAAGTTCTAGGCACAGGGGAAGGACAAGCTTTCCTTACCTCAGCCTCTGGAGAGGCTGCTGCAAGACATTTCTGAGCTGCTTCCTGAGTCATGAATTGTGCGAATGCACAACCTGTACAAAGACACAAAATGTAGTAAGATGCACCCTCGCTTCCACCGTGAGCAAAAGACAACACTGAAAACACCCACACCCTGACACAAATGGGAGGGAAGCAGCACCCGGGAACAGGGACTATGCTAAGTGCTGAGGGGTCATAGCCAGGTACTGTAGCATACACAGCCTTTCCTGGCAATTGGTCTCAACTACCTCCTTAATGATACTCACAGGAAACGACAAAGAAATCCTGCCAACCACTTAACTCAACATCATGGAGTGCCTAGTAGAACACTGAAAGATGAGCTAGAAATATTTAATTCTGAAATTAATTATATTTCATAGTCTTAAGATGCTTGAGGCATCAAATAATGGTAGATTCACCTCTTGGGGTAAAAGAGGCCTCTATTATATGAATATTGCATGGAAAGTCATGAGCTCAGTTGTTGGCTTATGCTCTAGAATAATTTTTTAATGGTTTTTTAAATAATTTATTTTTATTTTATGTTCATTGTTGTTTGTTGCATGTATGTCTGTGTGAGGATGTCAGATCTTGGGAGTTACAGATGGTTGTGGGTACTGGGAATTGAATACACACATACACACACACACACACACACACACACCCACACACCCACATACTATTTTGAATGAGGAAGGGGGCCTGGAAAAGTACATAACTTAATATTAAAGCTATGCATTTAGCTTAGGTTGCAAAACCTGACTGGGAAATTCAAGGCACAGTTAGGTTTGTGACATGTTCTCTTTAAGGCAGTTAAGCTTAAAGAGGCTGAGTACACAGTAGGGTAAATGGCTAAGTACATGGTTCTAAATGATCTCAAGGCATATTGTTAACTTGATGCAAGGCCTGGAAAAAATTCAGTCTCCTTGGGGTCAAGAGACTTTTTCATTAAAATGTGTCATCATACACACACCCCTATAAAACATAAAATAAATTGTTATATTGTTTATAGAGAATGGAAAGGCCATACAAGTTCAATATCGACCACTTTCTCCCAAGTGCTTCTGTTTTATGTGTGGCTGACTCCACTGCTGTATAGCCCATGGGTTCCAAGGCTCAACTGTGCTTGTTTCTTCTGACTATCTGTTAGTGCTCTGTGCTGCAGTAGGTGGTCCAGACTCCTTAAGTAGTTCTTATTTGTGGGAGATGCTACCTGATTAGGGTGTGAATAGCACATGGGAGATGGGGACACAGAAGTAGGAACACTTGGCCCTGTGTTGGGGACTTAGAGAAGATCTCTCTAGATGGTGACTCTTGAGTTAGCCTACTATATGAATCTATGCTTTAGATTAATCTGCCTGCATTCATTTCAGTATGGGGCAGAAGAGAACATCCTAGCTCTGGGAGACATGGCAGTCTTATATGAGAGAATTCTTTTTGAGTTTTGAGGTGTAAAAATATTATGAAATAATGTATATCATTATTCTCTTCAGACACACCAGAAGATGGTATCAGATCTCATTACAGATGGTTGTGAGCCACCATGTCGTTGCTGGGAACTGAACTCAGGACCTCTGGAAGAGCAGTCAGTGCTCTTTAACTGCTGAGCCCTCTCTACAGCCCAGGGTGGAAGCAATCTTAAACAACAAATATAAACACTGAAAGCAACAGGTAGACATGGGCTGGTAACATCTGTTACTATAGCTCCTGTTGCTATACTGGGTCTGTTGGAAATAGTATTCCTGTCAAAGATTTCTATAAAGATTCCTCATTACTTCCCCATACCGTGCTTTCCGTACTGTTCAATGAGTATAAGGCAAAGTCCTTTATTAGGGACAGACAGTAGACACAAGACAAGTGGAGAATTCAAATCAGGCTTACACTTGGCCCAACTAATCCAAGAGGAAGTTGCTTTATTTTTGTTCCTTAATGCATATATGATCTAGAGATGAAAGTGTATGGAAGGTATGCATAGGTTATATGCAAACACTATGCCATTTTATATAAAGAACTTGAGTGCTCACAAATTTTGGTATTTGCCACGGTCTTGAACAAGACCCAGTGGGTACTGAAGGACAAGTGTAATGGAAGAAATAGAGGATGCAGAGGCAAAGATTTCTAACGGGCAGGTTGCCTAGTCATCCCATAGCAATAAAATCAGGCTAGGTGTGCTGGTGCGCGCCTCTAATGCTCTCTACTCTAATGTGCCTCTACTCAGGAAGTAGAGGCGAGCAGATTTCTGTGAGTTTCAGGCCAGTCTGGTCTACACAATGAGACCCTGTCTCAAAAGAAAAGAAAATAGAAAGAGGGAGGGAGGGAGGGAAGGAGAGGGAGAGGGACAGGGACAGGGACAGGGAGAGGGAGAGGGAGAGGGACAGGGACAGGGACAGGGAGAGGAGAAAGTCCAAAGTATAAGAAAATCATTGTTCCAGAGTCAGTGCTGGCTCAGTCTCTGCATCTCCCTAAGGTCACGAATCACAGGGAGCTCTAGGCAGTAAAATGGCTTGCTAAGAGAAACCAACTGTCAAGGAACACAGAAAAAGTATCAGAAAATTTCAGCAAATTAGAGCCAGCAAATGACAGAACATTGAAAAAACTTAAAATTATGCTTTTAAAATTATTAACTACCAAGACTGAGGGAACAGAGAAGACATCCAGCAAATCAATTGTAGGCTACATTGTAAAAGTATTAATCTAAGAGATAAAGCAAAGTAGTGCCGTGCCCGCACTCTCGGTATTCTAAGAGATTCTAGCTGTCCATTCCAGAAAAACAAACCAGAAATGGAAAAGGTCCAAAAGTGTGACTATCAGAGCTGAAGACATTTTATTACTCTAGTCATTTACCAGGCAAATAAAGCTGAGCTCACAGTGATTTGATGTCCTTACCGCCAGGGAGCTGTACAGTTCTGCCGTACATTATTTTAACTGAGTAAAGGTAAAATCGATCAAGTCTTATCTAATCAATTCTTATCAGTTGAAAATTAGGTTTAGAATGGAAGTTCTTAACCATGGATAAACTTCCGAGGAGCCACAAGCCCTCAGACACAGCATTTTTCTGAAGAAAGGGCTTACAGCACTGGCAGGGAATCAGAACGAACGATGACCTCACTGTGACCTGGCTGGACAGAGAACCACCTCAGAGACTGAAGCCATACCCTGTGGGCATATTTGTGAGTATGTTTCCAAAAGGAGCAAGGGGAAAGATCTTCCCTAAAGGTGGGTGGTACTTCATGGTCTAGGGGCGTGGGCGAAATCAAGGAAATCGTGAGAGCAGACCATTAGCGCCACCCTTTCTACTTTCTGGCCCACAGTGAATGAGCAGTTCTGCATGTGCTCCACATCAAAACAGACTGCATGCTCTGAGATGGAAGCAAAGTAAGCCGTGTTTTCTTTATGTCAGGTCACGATAAAGCAAACATGGAGTAATGGGAAGCTTAAACAGAACTGCAGTCCATGAGATACAAGATTAGAAATAGGTTGATGCTATATATGTGTATCTGTTCACACTCTAATACACAGTGTGCTAGAATGAGTGCTGATCCCTTAAGAGTAACAAATACCATGAGGGTAATATCCCATGCACCACTCCTACTACATAGTTTCCTTCTGACTGCTGCCATGCAACAAAGTTTCTGTCAGTTCCTATCTCTAACAAAAGCATCAAAGAAAAAAAAGTTCCCTATTAATTCTGAGCAATGCAGAATGATTAATGCCCGTGAGAGGCTATCACATTTGAAATGCAAAGGAGAACAACAAATGGAATTCATTTTCTTAAAGTAAATAAGCAAGAGCTTTAAAGGCTGAGACAAAATTAAGGCTGGCAAGGCCATTAAATTGCTGAATTCCATGTCATGAAAGACAATCTCAAAATGTCCTTGGGCTTTTAATGGAAGCCAAGAAAGAGACTGTGAACAGACTGTGTACCAACCAGAATGGCACAATTTATGCTCTTTCCTAATGTTGGGCCTGGTCAGCCGAGGGCAAATACCTTTAGAATGCTCTGTGTCTGGATGCAAGACAACTCGGACATACTTAAGATCACCAAACTGCTGGAGGACCTCGCCCAGTGCCTCCTCTTCTGAGTCAAATGAAAGATTTCTGTGGAAGGAAAACAGGTCACACAAATTTCAGTGACAAAGTAAGACTTTGAGTTTTGATCTGAGGTATATGAATTAGACATCAACTAATGATGTCTGCCTTGTTCACATCCATTCTCCCTTGTTCAAAATAGCAGTAGCACACAAGAGCAGCCCCTAGTGGCTAAGCCTTGGTCTATCAGTCTGTCCCTTTGTCCCAACCTTCCTATATCAGATTCTGTCATTTGAAAATTTAAAACTTGCTCTTCCCCTTTCCTCTGACATTGTGCGCACTACACCTGATTCGGCTTTCGCCATGTCTTCTCACAAGACTTTCCGAATCAAGCGATTCCTGGCCAAGAAACAAAAGCAAAATTGTACTATTCCTCAGTGGATCCGGATGAAAACTGGTAACAAAATCAAGTACAACTCTAAGAGAAGACACTGGAGGAGACCGAAGCTGGGTCTGTAAGGAGCCGCACAGTGGCAAGACTGAGGATTTACACTGAGTTGTCTTCAGTCAGTCCTAGCAGATGGATTTCAACGTTTTTAACCTGGAGACTTGCTTGTGTCTTAAATTAGGATGTTTGTCCAGTAATTAAATATAGAACCTTTCAAAAAAAAAAAAAAGAAAGAAAAAGAAAAGAAAAGAAAATTTAAAACTTAATAGACAAAAAAAAAAAAAAAAGAAGAAGACGACTAAAAGCTGCAGATACATTAACTTCAAAACAGAAGTGTCACAGATACTGGAATGATACAGATATGCTATAGCATGACCTGATAGTCATGTGGATATATAAACGAAAACTCTGCCTAGCTGTACCCTTAAAGTACTACACTTTACAGAAATACCTTGTACCTTCATTTTTTTTTTTTTAAAAGATGGTATCCCAGAGAAAAGACCCACAACCTCCAGTAGCAGGAATCTAAAAATGCCGACTTTCACCGCCTACTCAAGATCTGCATCTAGACAACCCTGATTCTGTGAACACACCAGTGTCCATCCAGTCTGTTCTCTTTTCACTCTCTGTGGTTGGAATTAGTTTTTCTTATTATTACCAGAAGTTTTCACAGGAGTCTAGTAAGAAACATGTCTTTCTTTTATTGAATTAGATATATTCCCCTCCATGTTTATATGAAATCTCAGTTAAAATTTTCTAACAGGGGCAAAATCCTTCAAAATAATGCAAAAGAAAAACATGTTAAGATGACTAGGTCATGGTAAGATGACTAAGTCACGGTAAGATGACTAGGTCACAGTAAGATAACTAGGTCATGGTTAAGATGACTAAGTCACGGTAAGATGACTAGGTCATGGTAAGATGACTAGATCACGGTAAGATGACTAGGTCACGGTAAGATGACTAGGTCATGGTTAAGATGACTAGATCACGGTAAGATGACTAGGTCATGGTAAGATGAGTAGGTAAATAGGGGAAGGGAGAAGGGAAGAATGAAAGGGGGAAGGGAAAGGGAAAAAGCAGGAACCATACATTGAATATCCTTAATCTGAGAAGCTAAAGCTTTTTGTGTGTTTTTAAAATTCTTAGTATGTAAATACATGCATATGCACCATGAAATACATGTGATGATTACAGGACAATTTGTAGAAATCTAGTTCTCTCCTTCCAGCATGTAAGTCCTGAATATCAAACTCAGGTTGTCAGGCTGTGTCAAGCCTTTTCCTACCAAGCCATCTCACCAGCCTGCCTACAATATAAACTAACCTGACCTAGAAAGTGCAGTAAGCCCTAACTCCACTCTGTATATTCCCCTGGAAACAAAAGGCACATCTTTCTGTATTCTGGACATGACTTTAAAAGAGAAGGCAGAGGCTAGCTGGGACGTAGCTCAGTTGGCAGACTGCTTGCCTAGTTTGCTTTTTATTGCTGTGTTAAAGACCATGACCAAAAGCAACTTAGGGGAAAGGGTTTACTTCATATTACAGCTTACAGTACCCTGGAACTGGAGTTGCAGACTGCTGTTGAAAGTATGAGGCCAAATCTGATTTTGGCCTACAGAATCTCCCACCCACACCCTCTTCTCCATCCAACAGTGGCTAATTGGGGAGTTTCCCCCTAAACTCCCTAGGTTCCTATACTTCTGATAAGTACATTTTCAGTTCTGTGTGGTTGGCAAAGCTTTCTTTTCACTTTGGGTGGTTGTACTGCTAAGATCTGGAGACCTCTGCCTCTGAAAATCCTATCCACAGATTCTAGATTCTTCCTCAGGCCCACTGGGGTCTCTCTCTTGGTGACAAGAGTCTGGTATGGCCCCTCTGTCCCAGAGATCTCAAGACACATGAAGATGTCCAGTCTCTCAACTTTGACCCACGGGCCTCCACTGGTGATAGAAATGTTTCCTGCACCAGTAAAACACATTAACAGTGCACTTTAGCACCCAAATGCATCTGCTTTCCCTTCTGTTGCCCCAAGCCCTGTGCTCTGACTCTTACACTCTCTGAACAGTCCTCCATGACACTGTAAGCCTCTGTACCATTTCATGTCTTAGGAGTGCTGACTGCCAGGCACTTTGTGCCCACCAGCTGCTGGGCTGCTCATGCAGCCTACCCTACCCACACCTTCCTACAGCCCACACTGCCTGAGCCTACCTCAGCAAGGATGCTACACTCCTCAGGCCCCACTACAGGAGGTCCCCCTTCTCCCCACCCATCAACTGCCCACCCAGTTACACTTATTTCCACATCAGCCCTGCCACTCTGCACAGCCCAGTCTGCCCTCCAGCACTCCATGACAACCCCACATCTTCTCTCCAGTCTCCCTAGGAACTGAAGCTTCCTGAGGCCTATGTCTGGCTCACAGTGAGATCCTTTCCTCGATATCTCCTCCATGAGCTGCCTGCTAAGTCTGACAGCTCTCTTGGGTCCTTCTGGGCCTGCACAATGTCCTTCCTGGAAGTCCTGGAGTTTCTGGGCTACTGTGACCCCTACCCTCTACTCCCTCTTCTGCCACTGTGGCCCCCAGAACTTGTCCCAGCTGCAACGTTCTAACAGCTCCTCCCTCCCCCTCACCGTTGTCTCTTCAAAAAACTCCCTCCATTCAGCCTGATGGCAGCCCCCACTCCAATCCTAAAGCCAATTTCCCATCCACCCACCATCCAGATGCCGGCTCTCCCTCCGCTGCTACGCATACTGTTACGACTGCCTCCACTTCCTCCTCCCAACTCCCTTCCTAAAGCCAAATTCTCCACTGTTGATTGAACTACAATATAATTTATGGTCATCTTATCAGATGCCTCTCATTTGATCCTCCCTCCACCGAGGCCCTCACCATCAGCCCAACTTATTAACCATTTCCTGTCCAGACGCTGACTTCAGCTTTAAAGCCGGCTATACAAACTGATATTCTCTAATGACAAGAAGTTTATTACATTTATGGTTTACAAAAATAAGCCTCATGCATATGTATTTTCAAGGTTAAGTGTAAAATCAGGAATACTTAATATATGGCCCTCAAACTCCTCAGAGATCTGCTGAATATGGCATTTAAAATGTTCAATAAAAAACTTCCCACAATAAATAGAGAGCCCCTTCTAACAAGAAAACGTTAAGATCTCCAAAGAAGGCAGATAGGGAACTGCAGCTGACTCCACCGGGACTGTAACATTAACTACTACCCCGGGAAAACTGCCACAAGCCTCACCTGCAGCAGGAGTCCACACAAGCTGTGGACACTTTGGACTGACTGCTATACTTTGCCTTATCAGAATAAGGTCAATGTTCCTAAGCCTGCCCTTCCTCTACAGGAAGAATTCCTCAACCCTAGTCTGAGAGCCAAAGGCCTGCTGCTCTGGGACAACTATTAAATGTAGTTCTTTTCAGACAACTGAAGACCGACTGCTTCTGCAATGAACCATGTGAGCCTCAAATGACTAAGTAAGTCTTTGTCATTTTTATTGCTATAAAAACAATTTAAACTGTATTTCTTACTCAAATCTACCCCTCTCAGCTCTCTGATGACATTGGTGACTATAGCTGTAGCTTTAACAACAGCAAACACCCAGCAGCCTGGCCAACCCATTTCCTATGGACAGGCTTCACACTAATACCTGAATTTCTAAAGCTTATAAGAAACAGACAAAAAAATTATGTAGGTTAAGGAAAAAAAAAAAAAAAAGCTGGGCGTGGTGGCACACGCCTTTAGTCCCAGCACTTGGGAGGCAGAGGCAGACAGATTTCTGAGTTCAGGGCCAGCCTGGTCTACAGAGTGAGTTCCAGACAGCCAGGGCTACATAGAGAAACCCTGTCTCGAAAAAAGAAAAGAAAAGAAAAGAAAAGAAAAGAAAAGAAAAGAAAAGAAAAGAAAAGAAAAGAAAAGAAAAAAAAAAAGAAAAGAAAGAAAAAAAAGTGATACAAGTTATACAGGTCTAAGAAAGTAATTTAAAGTATACACAGCTCTGACATTATGCCAGTCCAAGGAAATGTGATAAGCTCTGAAGATACAAAAGGGTAAGTAAGTCATAAAGGTCTGAGAAAAGTGATTAACTTAAGGTATGTGAGAAGCTGTTTTGGACTTCATTCCTCTGCTCTGTGCTACTATTGGGTCCCACAGTCTGAATACACAACAGTCCTCCACACCCCTCCCTTAACCTTCCTTTCTAGGCTGTTACTCCTCATTCGATCATGCCCTATTTACTCCCTTGTTAAAAGGGAGGCTTCTCTATCATACTCAAGCATAAAGTTTGTCGGATAACAGCTCCTAGGATACTCCTGCACCCCCTTCCTTCCTCAGCCCCTATCTGTACATGTTCTCACTCTCTGAAATCCCAAACCTCTTATCCTCTGCCTCCTCTAGTCAATCAGCTGTATGGGATACCACCCTCTTTCCCTTGCAGCACATCATAAATCCCTCTCTAGCATATTCAAAGGCCTTCTGCCTACATCTCCAAACCCCAGTTCTCCCTACTCTTAACCAGACTCTGCCTAGGCCTCAAAGCCCTCATTCATGTCCTTTATCTAAACGGTTTCTATGTCCCACCTCGTCACCCTACAATACTCACATATTAACAGTCAAAAACCTAAGGGAACCTTCTACCTAGTCCTGGGCCTTCAGTCCATTAACTGTTGCCCCTATACACCTCTAACCCTTAGGCTGTCCTCTCCATTATCCCTGACAACACCACTCATTTTTCAGTCCTTTTCAGAAGTGTCTTAAAGACACTTCTCCTCAATACTCCTGGATATCCAGCCCCATTATCTTTTTTTGCCTTCACATAGATGGATCCTGATTCTCAACAATCCCAACGGAACTGTCCTTCCTCGGGGATTCAGAGACAGTCCCCAACTTTTTGGCCAGGCACTCCTTTAAACTTGCCTTCTCCTTTTCCTTCCACTGGCTTCAGTATATAACCTCCTAAGACAGAAGTTGGTTCCAGGGACTGGGGTACTGCTGGGATAGGCCTGACTGTGCTTTTGTTTGGAAGAATGTGGATTTTGGGACTTTGGATTTGGAAAGCAGTGGAGTGCTTTAAACGGGGCTTAATGGGCCATCCTAGTAGGAATATGGAAGACTTTGTTACTGAGAGTGATTTGAACTGTGCAGACCTGGCCCAAGAAGTTTCAGAGAATTACAGTATGTGGCCTAGAGACTGTTTTTGTGGTATTTTGGTGAAGAATGTGGCTGCTTTTTGCCCTTGTCTGAAGAGTCTGCCTGACGCTAAGGTGAAGAGACGCAGATTAACTGCATTGACAAAGGAAGTCTCAGAAATGCCCATCATAGACTTTGTTCTCTGGTTAAGTCTCATGAAGAACATTTTAAACAAGCACAGCAAGCTTAGAAAGGAAAAATATAAAATATATAGTTTGAGTATTAAAGGGGCACTAGGAAGTGAAATGGAGTTGAATCCTGTGTTCAAGGATATTAAATTGAATTAAGGAAGTAGTGACCTTGGGGCAAGATTCCCAGCTAAGTTTAGGTCCAGGCATGGTAGTACAAGCCTTTAATCCCAGGGGGCAAAGACAAGCAAAGCAGATCTCTGAGTTCAAGGCCAGTCTAAAACAGAACATGTTGTAAGTGAAGAAAAATTTAAATCCAGGCTTGGTGGACCACATTTAACCCTGGTGCTTAGGAGACAGGCATACAGATCTCTGAGCTCAAAGTCAGTCAGTCTACAGAGCAAGTTCCAGGACAGCCAAGCTTAGGCAGTTAAGGAATTGGAAAACACAAAGCTGATGATAATGTAATAGAACTCAGGGGCCAGGTTCCAGCCCCAGCAGGCAGCAGAACTCGACAGCTTCCGCCATGTGGCTCTGGTTTTAGAGTCCAGAATAGAAGGGACTACTGGGACAATTGATGCTGGTTACCTGGAGCTAAGAAATTAACAGTGATTAAGAAGAGACCAGTATCACTGAGGTGAAATCTTCTGGGAAGTATTTTCTGAGAGCACAAAAAAAGCTGTGTTCCAGATATAACCAAGGTTGTACTTTGTGCTGCAGCAGGACTTGGTAATGTGTAAGAGTCACCCAGGTGGTACTGGTTTTGAAGGCATGAAGGGGTCATGAAGAACAGCTGAGGGTTGGCACTGTGAGAGGCCATGGAAGGCCATTGGTGAAGGTGTAGCCTCAGTTCAAGTTGATGGCCCAGAACTGAAGGAGTCATGCAAAGGATTTGAGGCTTGGCACCATGAAGAGAGCCTATGAGAAGCTATTAGTGAAGCCTAGTTGCAGCAGAAGACTCCAGTGTACTGGAGAAGTCAGTATCATGGGATGATCACCAAGAACAGCAGCAGTGGAGTGGATCAACCTGAGCTTAGAGTGCTACAGAGGGCAGAGCTGGAGAAGTGAATTAAGTCCTTTGGAGGAGCCCAGATCATGTGTGGATCCTAGGTATTGAAACAAGAAGCTGTAACATTGAAGTTGCCTAGGAAATGCCAAGAGTTTTGAGATGTCAGAGCCATAAGATATCTGCTGAGGAAAGCTGCTAACAGGGAGTGGAACAGCCCAAGAAAAAGAAGTTTGCAGTCAACAAAGATGAAAATGGATTTGGAGTTCTGAAGACCACTTTGACATCAGACATGGAGATGTTTAGAGTTTGGCCAGCTGGTTTCCTATCTTGTTTTGGGGATTACAGTTAAGTGATTGGATGAATCAAAGAAGAGACTTTGAACTTTGGACTCGTAACATTGTTGAGACTGCTATAGACTGTGGGAACTTTGATTGGAATTTAGAATAAATGTACTTTTTTATTATGCTATGTTTAAGTATAGTCCCCATAGACTCATGGGTTTAAACAAGCTTATGGGGGTCAGAGAGTGGAATGTGATGGTTTGTATATGCCCTGCCCAGTGAGTGGCACCATTTGGAGGTGTGGCCTTGTTGGAATAGGTGTGTCACTGTGGGGCATACACTTTAATACTCTAGTCCTAGCTGCCTGAAAGTCAGTATTCTGCTAGCAGCCTTCAGATGAAGATCTAGAACTCTTAGCTCCGGCTGCACCACGCCTGCCTGGATGCTGCCATGCTCCCGCCTTGATGAAAATGGACTGAACCTCTGAGCCTATAAGCCAGCCCTAATTCAATGTTGTCCTTTTAAGAGTTGTCTTGGTCATGGTGTCTGTTCACAGCAGTAAAACCCTAACTAATACACCGCCTCACTCCTCAGTTTCCTCAGCTCCAGAGGTGACTCTCACCGTCCAAAGCTCACCTCTCCAAGTCACCTATCTTGGGTTCTCTCTTGTCACGGCAACCCATGGACACCTCACTGTAAACCCCCTTGCCCATCTCCATTCCTTATCTCTAAGCTCATGGTCTCCACTCATGGATGCCTGAATACTCACACTGGATAGTCCTATACCAAGTCACCTCTGGCCCTTCTTCCTCCCACCCCACCCCTCTCTCTCAACTCCTACCTTGCAGCCTACCAAGCCACCGCCCCACTTTTATGACTCGTGCCATTTCCCTGCAGGCTCCCCGACTACATGACCCAGACAACAACATGCCCAGCCCTCCTTCAGTCCAGGATGCCCCCTCACCCCTGCCTTGTGAATCCATCCTCACCCTCCATCCTGTTCTCTCCTGATCCGTTCCGCACACATCTCATCTTGCTTCTCACACTCCTACTTTTCATCTGCCTAAATGACTGCCTAATGTCACTGCCAGCTGACTCCCCTAAATTCATAGCTGTTGAGATGTCCACAGACATCAAAAACACGCTGAACAAATCCCACACTCCTAATTACAAGACATAACTAAAGCCACAGCCATCTCTTCTCTGACACGCACTCTCAGTGGTCAAGCCCTCACTTGGGTCAAGGTCATCCAACAAGTACTCCCCTAAACCCTACTGACCTCCTTCAGTGCTCCCCTAAACCCTACTGACCTCCTTCAGTGTTCCCCTAAACCCTACTGACCTCCTTCAGTGCTCCCCTAAACCCTACTGACCTCCTTCAGTGCT
>NC_034591.1:48640207-48663258 GCF_900095145.1 Mus pahari
CCCTAAACCCTACTGACCTCCTTCAGTGCTCCCCTAAACCCTACTGACCTCCTTCAGTGCTGCCCACTACTTTCTCTGCTCCTCTCTCCAAAGCCCTCCGTTAGCCACAGTCCCTCTTGCCACTGATACTCCAGCTGCCAATACTTCACCACCACTACTGACCACTTGTCCCAGTCACATCCAAGATCAACCCAGGAACCAAAGCCAAATTCCCTCAACCTTTCCACACCAATCTCAAACCTTGTAACAGACCGTCCCTCTCACCATGTGCCAAGAGCCTCCCCAATCATCCGTAAAATATTTCCTAAAATATTGTAACTTCAGAACCCACCTGAACACCCTAGGAAAGGCTATTCTAATGGAACAAAAGCCTCTCAAATTATGTTCTCCCCAACACAGTAAGACTCTGCTTTCAGATAACAGTGGTTCTCCAATTAATCTCAGACAGCCAATGGAAATTTCCCTGGCTCCTCTCAAGAACTCTCAAACAGACTCTAGACAAGTACTAATCCTTTCAGTTGTATCCTTTTTTGTGGGTGCTGGGAATCAAACCTGGGCCCTCTGGAAGATCAATCAATACCCTTAACCACTGAGCCATCTCTCCAGTCCTGTCAGTTTACTTCCTTAATATAACCCAGGACCACCTCCCCAGAAGCTAGGCCCTTCCACATCAATTGCTAATCAAGAAAATGCCCCTCAAGACTTGCCTGTGGACAGTTTGATGGAGGCAATGTCTCAACTCATGTTACCTCTCTCCAGATAACAGAAAACTATTCCATACATGAAGTGTATACAAAGGCCTGAATTTTATTCCCAGCACAAAATAAACTAGGCATACACCTGTAGTCATAATATTCAGGATGTGGAGGTAGGAGACATAAGTTCAAGGTCATCTTTAGCTACATAATTTGAGATACATGAGACGCTCTCTCAAAAATGTAAAATACAAAAAGAAAAAAAAGAGAAGTTAGACATACAGAGAGACATTATCTAGGGTAAATGGTGTCACCTCAGTGTTTCTCAGTAAGCGTGAGAGCCAGGTAAGAGCTGAAATGTTCTAGAAGATGCCACCCCAGTTACAAAGCAAGAACTCTGAAAAGGATAGAGACAGTACCTACTACTTACCACCCCACCCCGCACACTCCCCCCACTTAAGCTCTTACACTTCTCACTCGTGCGTCCCCCAGACCAAATGTGCTAACCAGTCTCATAGCATCTCACTCTAGTGCTCTGGAAAGGAGAGAGGAAAAGAGGAAGGGACAGACAGAAGAAGGTGGGGGAGAGGGGAAAGGAGAGGTAGGCGAGTGAGGGCAGGTGAGGTCAGCGAGGAACCTGTGAAGGGGACACACAGCTCTGCATAAGGAGGGCATACCTGATGAAGACAGTTTTCCCTTCTGTCACATCCGAGGGTAACTTCCTCTTCTTTTTCTTTGAGGCTGGAACATCTAATGTAAACAACAATAAAAAACAAAACGAAACAAACAAAACAAAAAACTCAAAGACAAATGCAAGTCATATGGCAAAGGGCTAACTTCTTAAATATTTCATATAAATTTTTTTAAAGGACTAAGAATGTAATGACTAAATACATTAAAATATTTAAAGCAAAGCAAAGCAGAGGGGCTAAGGGTGTAGCTCAGTGGTAGAATGTACATTTAACATAAACAAGGACATAAGTTCATGAGAGCGAGAAAGGGAGGGGGAGGGGCATAGTTTAAGAAAAAAATACAAAAAAAAAGAAAAAAATACTTTTTACTTAAGTTGGCAAAACATAAAACACCAATATAATCCAATGTGGTAGTGGTGTGGAGGAAAAAATTTCCATATATTTGCTGTGGCCACATTCACACATGTGCACACACTTGCACACACACATTATACTATAATTGCATGTATATGCATGTGTTTCTGCTTATAAATGTGTTAACATGTTCTCTAGGCATACAAGAAACATGATACTGATTGTCTCTAGGAATATGGTCTAAGACGCTAACAATCTGGATGAAGAGGAAATTCACTGCTTGAAGAATAAACATTACAGTAGGTATGGTGGTTCATGCTTGGAACCCCAGCACTTGAAACACCAAGGTATGAAGATCTCAAGTTCAAGTCCAGAGTGGATTTCACTGTGAGACCCTTCAAAATAAAAAAAGTAAGAAAACCACTTATATGCTATGTGTGTACATACAAATTTCTGGGACAAAAAGAGATTACTTTGGAGAATTGTGGACTGGTGAAGAACTTGTGATTTCTACATTAAGCTCCTTTGTACTATATTTTTTAACTTCTTATCTGAGTCCCACTAAGTTTTCAGATTCAAAAAAGAAAATGACAGTAGGCAGATGAATCCAAGTCATAGGTGTCATTGTGTCCTCGGTGTGAAAGCCTTGACTCCATCCTCAGGAACAGAAAAGCTGATTTTCTCTGTCTCTTCTGTGGCCACACCAAACCACCAGGCTTACAGAAACACAGGCAAAACAGCTGAATAAAAACACCCACACCCTGGGAATTGGTTCTCGGCCATTTCGCACTATATAATGACCTGCCTTACTTGTCCTTAATAAAGGGAGCAATGTGGACCTGGTCAGAGCTCTACAGATGCTCCCAGAAGTCCTGGTTAGGAACTGAACCATGCCTCTCCAAATCCACACAGTAAGCCTGGAACTCCTTGGGTCATTACATTTGAGGAGACCTCAGAGAGGTAATCAGGGTTAAGTGGAGATGTACGGGCAGAGCCTTACTCTACAGGACGAGGTTCCTTATTAAGGAGGAAGCGAGACCGGAGTTTGGGGGGTTTTGTTTGATTTGCTTTGTTTTGCTCTCCTTGACTCCACACGTGGGTAAAGCTATCTGCAGACAGTGAGCAGGTTAGTGTTCTAGGCAGAAACAGGCAACCACCGGAAGTATAAGAAAATAAATCTGTCTTATTCAAGCCACTAGTCTGTAGGACTGTGTTCTGGAAACCCGTGCTGCATTTATAGTTCTTTACCTCATCTCAAACTCAGAACTGTTTGTTTAGTTTTTTTTTTTTTTTAACTCATTTTATGTATGTATCAAGTCAAAAGGTTTGTTTTTGTTTTGTTTTAAAAACCTATTTAGTATGTAATATGTATTATATTCTGTTTATCCAGTTGTTCGACTTAGAAGTAGTAACACCCTCAATATTAAGGCAAGGTTTTAAACTCTGAGGAAAACTCTAAATTCTCAACCATTTCAAACTCATCTTTAAAACAAAGCAAATAAAGAAACAAAAGGCCTCCACATATGGCTCAGGTGGGAAATGACCGCCCAGCGTCCACGCAGCCTGGGTTCCGGCTCTGGGGTTAGAGCGCAGTGAAGGCAGCAGGGACTGGTTCAAGGGCATTCTCAACTACTTACTGAGTTGAGGCCAGCCTGGGCTATCGGAGACCTGACTTTAAAAAGGGGTCAGAGGGAAGCCGAGACACAGCCAGATAGCAGAGTGCTTGTGCTGTACCTTAGATCCCCGCACCACATAAGCCACCAAGGAGGCAGAGGCAGGGGATCAGAAGATTAAGTTCATCATTCTCTACACAGCACGACCAACATCAGTCTGGGCTACATGAAACCCCGACTCAAAAGAGAAGGGGAGGGGAAAGGGGATAGAGGGAAAGGGATGGGAAGAAAAGTATTAGGTAAAAAATGAAAATGAAGGTTCTCTGTTCAGTAGTTAAAAATTTGATAGAAAACTATTTGCAAGAAGCCTGGGCAGAGCTGGTGTCCATTTCTCATTAATTTATTCAAAGCTGGACGGTGTTTAGGAAGATACCAGCAAACCTTCATCCTCTTGTTCTTCAGCGCTGCTCTCACTGTCCACTGTCCCCTCATCATAGGAGCTGCCTCCTTCCTCCAGGTCACTGTCCTCGTAAGAGTCGTCTTCCTCGATGCTTTCCTCGGGAGCTGCTCTCTTGACTGCTCTGCAACAGCACAGTTCGGATCTCATCATCGGGGCTGACATGTAAGCGGCTGAGCTTTCTTAAATGGGCCAAGTTCGCAGTGAAGGCAAGAGGAGAGATGCTGTCTTCCCTAGTTCTCAGAATGTGCACATACCTCTTGTGCACATTCATAGGAGAAGCTACTGTTGATTCTCTTTCTTCTTCATCATCATGGCTATCATCTTCTTCATCATCTTCACCATCATCACTATCTTCTTCTTGCTCTTCCACCCTGCAGTTCTTCTTACCTGATTCCTTAGGCTTATGATCATTGCTCTTCTTTACACCTATGGAGGAGGATAAAGGAAGGAATTCACTTATTATCTAAAACAAGATTATTTTAAGAGGAGTAACTAATAACTTAAGTACGTAGCTTCTTTGGTTTTTCAAGATTTCCTGTTTTTTCTTCCTATACAATCAGACTTCCATTTCTATTAGTTCTACATACTCAGATTCAACTAACCACAGACCAAAAAAGGTTTTTTAAAAATACTGTATCCATACTGAATATCTAAATTTTTGTCATTATTCCCTGGACAATTCAGAATAACAACTATTATGTAGCTTTGTATGATATTAGGTTTTCAAATAATCTAGTGAGAATTTAAGATGTATGGCAGATGTGGTTCAAATAAAATTGGTCCCCAATGGGGACTCACAGGGAGTGGTGCTAAGGATGTATGGCCTTGTTGGAGTAGGTGTGGCTTTCTTGAAGTAAGTGTGTCACTAGGGGGTGGGCTTTGAGGGCTCAGAAGCCAGTTCTCTTCCTGCTGCCTGTAGATCAGAATGTAGGGCTCTCAGCTCCCTCTCCAGCACCATGTCTGCCTACACGCTGCCAGCTTCCCGCCATGAGTTGCCATGGTCATGTGAGACTCATCACAGCACTGGAACCCTAAGTCAGAAATATCACATAAATTCTAGGGGAGAGTTGAGCACCTGAGGATTTGGGCATCTGAGTCATCTACGGCTCAATTCCTAACAGACACCAAAAAAATGACAGAAAACAATATCAGCAAAAAGAAAGGAAAACAAAACAAAAAACTCAAAGCTGTCACCACCTAGAATAGATTCCTCTTCTTCTCGCCCACCTCAGAAGCCTAAATGAAGATTAGGCTCCAGAATGAGAGAAACAGCAACCAAACTCTTCAAAAAAGCCAACACTTACACACCACAGCAAGCACACTGCTCACTCTGGCCTCCGTGAACTTTAGCTTTGATGTGAGATAGTCTCTGAGACTCTGGTGACTTAAAGGCAGTTCTCGTTCTCTCTCTCTCTCTCATTTAAAAATTTATTACTTTATGCATATAAAAGTGCTCTGTCTGCAAATGTATCTATGTACCATGAGCACACAGGGCCCTCAGAAGGCAGAAGGTGTTAGATCCCCTGGGACTAGAGTTACAGATGTTTGTGAGCTGCCACGTGGCAGCAGGGGATTGAACTCAGACCCCCTAGAAGAGAAAGCAGTGCTCTTAACTGAGGAGCCCTCCATCCCTGCCCTCTCTTCTCAGTGGCCATAGTGCGAGGGAAGAACAGAGTGAGGGGAATGAACTAAGGCCTCCTCACTCATACCTCAGAAGTGAGTTTAGACTCAAGAGAGCCGATGCTCAGCCATCAGATCACCAAGGCAATCCAACGTCAATTGACAAGCATCGCTGAGCCCACAAAAATCTGGACATTTCCCAGGATGCTTTGTTTTTTTGGTGGGGGGGAGTTGGAGGGACTAATCTATGCCTTGGGTATATCCAGCTCAACATTCCCATTATAGACTATGACAGGAAAGTTTAGATATACTTTTATCAAAACACAAGAACTGTTGGCCATGGTGGCACACACCTTTAACCTCATTATTTGGAAGGCAGAGGCAGGCAGATCTCTGGGAGTTTGAAGCCAGACTGGTCTACATAGCAAATTCCAGGACAGCCAGAACTATGTACAGAAACCCTGTCTCAAAAACAAAACAAAACCAAAACGAAACAAAACACTACAGGAATTCTTTTTGCCCTCGCAACCCTCCTACTTGGTGCCAACACACCTTACCTGGGGCAGAAGCATGCTGGGCATCTTTGTATTTGTCCTTTGCCACAGCCCAATCCACAGCCACAGTCCGTCCTGTCCAACAGAGAGGTGGAATCAGAGAGACTCTCTTCCTCTAATATCCCAACTTCCCGCCCACCGAAAGACAGTAACATATTGGTGGAGACAAAGAAATGCCAACTCTGAGATTATTGGCTCTCTTGGCTGTGAGCTTAGCCTTTAACCACTGAACCACCTCTCCAGTCCAACTATTGGTTCTTAAAGAGAAGAGAGGCAAGAAGATCTTGAGTTCCAGATCAACCTGGACTATCTTGCAAGATAGTTACAAAACAAATACAAAACTAAAAATCTTCCCAGTTGCTCTCTTTAATTCTTGACCTTTTAACAACAGAAATTCCACTTTTTTACACAGCCACCACACTTTAGATAATATAAGATAAAGTTGTAAATGTGGCTGAGCAGTTAAGAGCATTGTCTGTTCTTCCAGAGGTCCTGAGTTCAATTCCCAGCAACCACATGGTGGCACACAACCAGATCTGATGCCCTCTTCTGACCTGCAGGTACACATGCACTAATGTACATAAAAATAAGTAAATCTTTTTTTAAAAGATGAGTATTTTAAAAATACTTCAAAAAGCAAAAAACAGACATTCTGGGACAATGGAAATCTTGCTTAAGTTAGGAAAGAACTAAGGTGACCCTTCTTCCACCTGACACTACCAAGAGTAGATTAATAGCCCATGGGTATTGATGAATAGTGGCCCAACCAGAAGAAAGGAAGGTAAGCATTAACATGCCACTTATTAGCAGCTTTGTCCAGGATAGTCACTAGGAATTGCAAATGAAGAAAGGGCTCCTGGTATGAGACCTTTCAAGTTTAACCTAAGATTAAATACTAGAAATTTTCACCAAAAATTGTAGTGTGCTGGTGAATACTTGTAATCCCAGGACTAGAAGGTGGCAGAAAGATCAGATGTTCAAGGCCATCCTTAGCTATTTAGGGAACTCCAGGCTACCCTGGGCTACATGAGCTAGTATTTTAGCAATGAGATTCTAAGCAGCAGAAACATCTTTCAAACATATCAAAAACTGTGGTTACTGTGCAATTCACTCAAGCACCAGAGATAACATGGTCATGGTGCGAGTGTAGAAGCCTACCTTTTATCTCCTTCATATTCGCGCCTTTGAGAGCTTTTCCTGCTTCAAGGAGGTTTTTGAACTGAACAAAAGCAAAACCACGCATCTTTCCATCTGTGAAAAAATGTACAAGAAGGTTAGAGGCAGCGGCGAGTGGCAGAACAGGAAGACTGTAGTAACTCAGGCTGACAAGCTAAGCCCCAGCCTGCCTGCCAATCAGCCAGGAGACCCCTGCCCTAACGCAGCAGTTAGGGCAGCCTTAGGAAAAGCAGTGCGGCAATGCCAGAGGTAACTAGTGCAAATCTGGGTCTGAGCTCCTGGGAAATGTCTCCAAGGGAGTAACGCTAGGGCTTCCCCGCTTGTCAAGTACTATGCCAGGCAATTTGCAAAGATTATATGGTCTATGGCCACAAATATCATAGCAAATAATTTCCAGTTCACTAATATGCGCAAAGTCACATTAAATTGTCTTCATCAAGCAGGACGACGGTGGCGCATGCCTTTAATCCCAGCACTTGGGAGGAGGAGGCAGTCAGATTTCTGTAAGTTTGAGGCCAGCCTGGTCTACAGACTGAGTTCCAGGACAGCTAATGATACTGTCTTGAAAACAAATAAACACAACAACAACAAAACCAAATCAACCCCAGTTATCTTCATTAAGTGGAGATGCACAAGTACCTGGCTTCTTTGGGATATTCACTTCAAGCACAGTTCCATAGTGAGTAAATACCGCTTTCAAGTCATCTTCTGAACACTAAGACAGAAGGAAAAAAAGAGAATGAGAATATTTCCACAGGGAAGACATGAGAAACATCAGCTGCAGTTCATCTTCTGCAGTGCGTCTGTATCCTTTCATTCCTTTCTGCTAAGCTCTCACAATTAGAACAGCAAACAACTGTGAACAGATGACAGCTTACTTTGTATCTAAGAAGCCAAAAAAAAAAAAAAAAAGGAAAAAAAGCCAGACATGGTATTCCACACCTGTCATCTCAGCACACAGGAGATAGTCAGGTTAAAAGGCTAGCCTTGGCTAGAAAGTCTGAGATGTACATGAACTACAAGAGACCCTGTCTCACTCAAAAAGGGAAGAAGAGAGACTAAACCCACAGATCCTTTCCTCAGTAGTGGCTTCTTCCAAAGGAAAGCATCCACACATTTCATGAAATTTAGTAATTTCTTTATCTATCTATCTATCTATCTATCTATCTATCTATCTATCTATCTATCTATCTATTTTATTGGGTAGGGGGACAACTCATGCTCATGTGCCTGGAACTCAGAGGATAACATGCAATGGTCAGTATTCTACCATGTGAGACCTAGGGATTAAACTCAGGTCATAAGGCTTGACAGCAGAACCTTTAACTGCTGAGCCCTTAATAAACAGGTCCATTTTCCAACTCAGCAGGCTAAGGTTTATTTCCCAAAAGAATACTGCCCACTCCTGACTGAGTACGCCTTGGTTCCAGCATTCTTTAGAACACACGCTTCATTCCATCACTCACCTTAAAGCTGAGGTTCCGGATAATTAATCTGGCTTTCTTATCTGCCACTTTGGCTTTTTTGTGCTTTGGCTCCTTCTTTGGGGACTCTGAATTTTCTAAAAAGTGAGAGACATGGGATAAGTTTGCAACCCATTTCTAGGACAGACATAAATGAAGAAGGTACCAATACAGACAGCATTTGCCATGAGGTTAAGCATGCAATATCCAAGAACCAGATCTTGCAGACAGAGATGCAAGCAGATGACTATTCAAAGCACACCAGTGGAGTTTTGGCAACAGAAAGAAAACTAGGGAACTCAAGTTCTGGAGACTCTCCCAGCTCTCTGATCTTCTGGAATCTTCAGTGTCTTCCTAACCCTTGCAGAATTACTTGAAACTCACCATTTTTTCTCGTTTCCTTGGACTTGTTCCTCAGTTTTTTCTTGGCAACAGTCACATTGATCTTGCAACCTTCAAAGGTAGTGATCTCCTTGAGGGCCCTCTGAACATCTTCCAGCATGGAGAAAGTCACATAGCCAAAGCCTCGGCATGCCTTACTCCCTAGAACAAGGCACAAAGGCAGGGAACTGGAGTGACAGGACAGAGGCTTCCACGTCATCAACGATTAAGCCAGCATGTGTTCTACCCAGCCACCCAGTGAGCCACCCCAGAGATAAGAGTCTCCATCGGGAGCTCCTTCCTCACTTTGAGGACTGTTAATCTTCCTCTTGCTTCCAATTCAATGTCCCCCTGTTATCGCTTCTTCTTACCCCAGCCCTGACAATCTTTAGACTATGGTGCACATAAGATATACACCAGGCTTTCACAAAAGAATTCAACATGTAACAACAAAAGACCACCAGAAAGGATAGGAAAATTACACGTGGTAGATCTGGAAACCCAGATAACACAGTCTTCTCTTAGAAAACATCAGCAATAAGTAAGGCTGAAAAAAGAACCTCAAAAGATATATAAATAGATAGACCCTGGCTTTGAAGTCCCTAGGTGCTGTTACCATCGTACCATCAACACCTAGCATTTCAGTACCAAATTAAATATTTCCAAAGAAGAAATAAATCCCTGGCCTCATTTTAGCTTCAGAACACTCCAAGCTAGGTAAACAAGTATGACCATCCCTTCGTTACAAGGAATAATTTGAGATAGAGAGAAATAAATGGACATCAAAATAGTGCTAAGAACTAAGCTAAGGGGTTGGAGAGATGGCTCAGCGGTTAAGAGTACTAACTCCTCTTCTACAGGACTGGGGTTTGGTTCCATTCCCAGTACCTAAATGGTAGCCCACAATCATCTGTAACTACAGTCCCAGGGAACCCAATGACCTCTTCTGGCCTCCAAGGTCAGCAGGACACCAGAGCACCACACACACACACACACACACACACACACACACACACACACACACAGTGCACAGGTAAAACACCCATGCACACCAAATTAAGAAATTAAAATTTTAAACCGGGCGTGGTGGCGCACGCCTTTAATCCCAGCACTCGGGAGGCAGAGGCAGGCGGATTTCTGAGTTCNAGGCCAGCCTGGTCTACAAAGTGAGTTCCAGGACAGCCAGGGCTACACAGAGAAACCCTGTCTCAAAAAAAAAACAAAACAAAACAAAAAAACAAAAACAAAAAACAAACAACAAACAAAACCTACACGTAACACATGAAGATTGGTTTCCTTTTCCTTAGAACTTCCTCTCACAAAAGCCTATCACTCATCTTTCAGGAAGTAAGAAAAAAACAAAAAATCAAGACCCTCTCTTATCCATAAATACAATAAAAATATAGCTGCTCATTTGTGAAGTTTAGTGCTCAAATAAAGGCAAAACAATAACTGCGTCTCCATGAAAAACTGCCACACACATTCAGATCCTCACAATCACAAGTGCCATGCCAACCCCACTGCGAAACACCCCACCTCACCTCCATCCCCAGCCCTCCTCTAAACACGGGAGCTCAACACTGTCTCTAGCACACCTCACTTCCCCGGATAGGAAGCTCATACGTTTTCTTAAAAGGGGTATGAGAGACTGTAAGAATTTAGACCAAGAACACCGGGTTTAAGGTAAGGGAACACAAAACTTATATTCCACAGAGATGGGCTTGTCACTTGTCTTAAGGCTTTGACAACTTCTCCAATTCAACATGATAGGCTATGGTAAATGAGAGTGGCTTTTGGCATCACTTGTAAAGCAGTATTCATGTCCATTACACCTCCAGCAGCAGTGCCTTCCTTGGCACTTCCTTGTTTTGGGGGACAGCATCTTATATAACCCAAGGAGGTCTCAACTTCCTGATCCTCATGCCAACACTTCCCAAGTGCTGGGATTACAGTCAGATACCACCACTCCCGGCACAACATTAGTGTTGTGACATTTATTTACTTATGTGTGTGCAAAGGTATGGGAATAACCTGGCAGGAGCTGGTTCTGTCTATCAGGTGGAGTGGGTCCTGGGATCTCTTTTCTTGATGTACTCTTGAAAGTTGGACATATTCTATTCTTCTGCCAAGTCTTTCATTTTATCTCTCAATTAGACATTACTTTCAAGCATGGCTGCTTCCTTCTACAAACTAACTTTATTGTTATTGTTTGGGATTAAAGGTGTGTGCTGAAGCTGAGCCACACAACTAGAAATAGGATTTTCTAGTAAACACCACAATCCAGGGATTCAGTGTGATCGAATCTCCTGCCACACCTTCATTCACCCTGGCCACCAAGCTCTCTTCTCACACAAGGACATATTTGCTTTAATATCTTCAAGGTTGCTGCTTCCTGAATTCAGACTGTCTTATCCCTCAGTTCTTAGTTCACTCTCCTCAAACAGGTCTTCCCTAGCCACACTACACACACACACACTCCCCCTTTTGACTTTTCTCCTTAGCATAAATGTATCACTATTATCAACATATAGTTTGGGTATTTATCGGCTGTCTTTCAAACCCTAAGTGTGTGAGAACAGAATCTGTGTCAGTGATTTAGTGTCACACACCTGTTGTATCCTAAGGGCAGCCATCAATGTTCTGAAACACAGTTGGCATCCAAGAACTATTTGCCAAATAAACAGATGAATGCGCAGGATGTGCTAATGTGCTAATCAAACTGAGTCCTCTCACTAGCCAGACCAACTTCAGACCATTTAATGTCTTTAAAGATTATATTCCTTTATTTTAAAAATGGGGTTAAGGCTCTTTGTCCTATAAGATTGTTGAGAACATTAAGTAAGTTAGCCCATGTCAAACTGAGCGCTCTTCCGACCCAGCAGTCATCAGACTCTCAATAAGCCAGGCTGGTGCTTTATTAAATGTTACTTTGGGAATGTTTGTTTGAGACGGGATCTCGCTATGTAATCCAAGCTGTCCTGAACTCGCTATTATATAGTCCAGGCTATCCTCGAATTCCCAGCAATTCTCCTGCCTCAGCCTTCCCAAATGCTGGGGATTACTACCATTACGCCAGGCTAATGGGTTTGCGTTTGAACTCCTGAACACGCGTAATAAAGGGGAAAACGCAATAGAAACGTTGTGTGTTTTTTGCCTTGCATAAATCAACCTTATAGGCCGACGGCTGAGTCCGTTTAGAAAAGAATCTTAGCTCCCGGTCCCGTACTTTTGGAGAGAGCAAAGAACTAGCTGGGATGGCTCACGTCATTAATCGGAGGATTCAGGAGGCAGAAGCACAAGGGCTACCGGTAGCGAATCCGAGGCTAGTTTGGGCTAAAGAGTGAGAGCCCTGTCTAAAAACAAACAGATCATAACTATAGAACAGATCATAGCTATAGAGCTCCGCTCCCTGACATTCGACCTGTTCCAGCTCCCAGGAGCACACGCCCTCTCCACCATCCCACTCCTTTCTTACCTTTCTCTGTTACCACGAAGCACTGCTTCACCGGACCCACCTGACTGAACAGCTCTTCCAGCTGATCGCTGCGAGCCGAGGGCGGGAGACGGCCCACGAATAAAGTCAGACCGGCCATGAGACCGAGAGGCAAGCGCGTGAGGCCGCGAGCACCCCACGCCGGCGCGAGCGAGGGCTGGGATGAGCTCTGGCAGGAAGCCGGCGCCAAGTTGCCGGGAAATTCAGGAAGTACTCGTTGCTCAAAAGAGTCCGGGAGGAAACGCAGACTGGAAGGAATAGTTCCGGAAAGAAAAAGAAAAATGACGTCCTGGGGGCGGAGCTTCTTGAGCGACGGTCTCTGTGTAGTCCCAGCACCGCCCCCGCCACTGGGGGAAATTTGACATCAACAGCTTAAAACTCTCTTAAAATCTTTCATTTAGGAACTCGACCCCAAATTCACCAAAGCAGGCAGAAGTCATTTTCCCCCTAAGCCTGCCCTCATCTGACACAGAGTGGGTGTTCAATAAGCTTTTTCTGAAGAGTTGCCACATATCACGCGGGGAAAAAAATTACATATGCAAAACGTCATAGACACAAGCATGTAACACATAATTTGAACTAGTCACATGTCCTCAGAAAACATGAGACAAACTGTCACTTGGCCTCAGAGACAAATTGTATCTACTAAAATCCCCATAGAACAAATACTACGTATGAAATCATATTTTCAATTCTTATTTATTGAGCTCCTACTTATATATTAGGAGTAAAATTCGTTGCCCAAAAAAAGACAGGGTTCCTTCCTTCGTGTAAAATAGAGTCTGGAGTGAGAGACAGACATTTATTTTTAAAATCTTATAAAATCTCTGCAAGATCACCTCAGAGCACACCTAAGCCAAACATAACACCCAGCTATATGCACAGACCTAGGACACACTGCTGCCCAGAGGCAGAAGATCTTCATTCATGTCTGTTTATCAGACAGACTCGAGGCTACCCACAGTGCTTAACACTCAGTGGGCTTCACTGTCTGTCTCACATGGAAAACTGTTGTGCTTGCAGAATGCCTAGCTGCAAAAAGTACCCTAGGCACTTTTAAAGTCTTTACTTTTAAGTTACAACAGCTCGGTAGGTAAAAAAACACCACAAAGGATGAAAGGTACAGTGAAAATTCCCAAGAGTTATCCATATTCAATATAATGGATGGGTGGACGAATGGATGGATGGACGGACGACGTGTAGGTAGTAGTGGCAGGAGGAATGTGCTAAGCATGAAATTTATGAAGTCCTAGTAGGCTTCAAATAATATGTGCTTTTGGAAAAAGAACCCCTACCACAGTTATATTTTAAATAGATAAATCAGAAGAAAAGGCACTGAAATACAAAATAGATTGCCAAGGCTACCATAAAGTCAATCCTATCTTAAATAAAAAGTAAAATGGGCAAAAGAAGTAGAATCTTTTACACAAAATTGGTTTGGAATTCCACATCCTCTTCCTTAAGAATCAAATTCTAGGCCGGGCAGTGGTGGTGCACGCCTTTAATCCCAGCACTTGGAAGGCAGAGACAGGTGGATCTCTGAGTTCGAGGCCATCATGGTCTACAGAGTGAGTTCCAGGACAGACAGGGCTACACAGAGAAACCCTGTCTCGAAAAAACAACAACAACCAAGAATCAAATTCTATCCTCAAATACAAACTTGTATTGAGGGACCTAGTCATAGCTACGGTAGATAAAGGGGAAAGAATTTAATATCCATTTGTAATCCTCCTCTACCCTCAAAAAACAAAAAACAAAAACAAAAAACCAACCAAACAAACAAACAAAAAAAAACAACAAAAAACACTCACGTTCTAAATACCCTAAGTCCAATTTTTCCTTAAGTGACAAAGACTAAACTGTTTCCCTATGTCCATCAGGGGGCAGCAAATACCCATAGTCGGGGTTCTGTGTACCTCAGAATACACAGGAAAACTGAGCCTTCCCATCTTCCCCTTTATTCAGATGTGGATCCCCCATCTGTCTCCTGCCTCATCCCCTTCTAGTCATGCATATCAGGAAGGGCATATGGTTCTTCAGCCAAGAATATTTGCTCATCCATCTACTCAGGACTCACGCGGTGTTCTTTATTAAATAGCAGGAATCATGAAACCCTGCAAGGTGGCTTCCAGGGGAAATAAACGGCAGACCTATCCCTCATCCATCACTGTAGTGAAGCCTGGGAAGGAAGGAAGAGAAGCCTGGGATGTTCTAAGTCAGGCTTTCCCTCTGGATCCACTCCTCACTCTCCCCACAGGCTGGGCCTTCTGTAAGATTTGATAGTTCTTACTCTCCCCACTTCCCACAGCTGTTATAATTGCTTGTGCTAGAATGACTCTTCTAGTAGTGCTTGCCTTTCCTCTGCATATCAAATATTTCTGGTTTGTTTCCTTCTCTGCCTTTTTATTCTCATCACCTGATACATTTTGATCCTTGAACATGTAATTTTAAGAGAGTGGATTAATTCATGAATGAATGAAAGTTTATCGTTCTGACCCTCCAAGTACCAATATTGAAACTGTAGGATGTATGCATTAGGATCTAACTCTATTCCTTCTGAGAAGCCTGCTTTGGGTAAGAAATAAGGCACAAGATAAAATGTGCAGCTAACTGAAGTCTTGACTTCTTTGTGTGTGAAAGAGCTAGGGTTTTTTTTTTTTAATTTTTAAAAAGATTTTATTTATTTCATGTATGTGAGTACACTGTAGCTGTCCTCTGACACACCAGAAGACACACATCAGATCCCATTACAGATGGTTGTGAGCCACCATGTGGTTGCTGGGAATTGAACTCAGGACCTCTGGAAGAGCCTTCAGCGCTCTTAACTGCTGAGCCATTTCTCCAGCCCAGGGATCTGTTGGGTTTTGGGTTTTTGTTTGTTTGTTTTTGTTTGTTTGTTTTTGTTTTTAAGATTTATTTTCATTTTTATTTGTAGGAGTGTGTGTGTGTGCATGAGAGATGTGTACATGAAGGACAAAAGAGATCATCAGATCACCTTGGTTTGAAGTTGATGGTGATTATGAGTAGCTCAAGGTGGGTGCCAGAAGCTCAGGTTCTCTGAAGTTTAAAAAACAAAACAAAAACAAAAACAAAAAAACAAAGGTTTTAACTGGGAGTAATTCTTATAAAGAAAAATCAACAAAGTGTCAGATCTGGTGAGTACTGAGAAATGTTCCTCTGGCCTCCTTTCTCATCAACTGCATTCAGAGCTTTGAGACAAGAAAAAAACAAGTGTCTGTGAGAGATGAACAGAGACAGTCTGAATGGGGAGGCTCCAGATTTGGACTGCTGTGATCAGGGGAGAGGAGTACACGAAGCCAATCAGAGGATGCGCAAGACCGAGCAGCTGGAGAGGATGGGTGTGAGGAAGGGATGACAGAGGGACCGGGTGCAATCGGAAGCAGAGGAGAGGCAGCTGGGAGGGGCAATGGGGTAAGAAGGAGACAATTTCCCAGAGCAGCAAGCATCCCTTGCATGACACAATGCAGTGCCAATGCCGGGCCCACTGCAGCCACTATGACACTGGTGAAAAATGCCTGTAATTAGGAAGCTGGCAGTTCTCTGGGCCTCAGCCCAGAGGGAGGATGCAGCAAGAATTTCTGAGCCACACTGAGCCAGGTGATGGAGGAGAGACACGGTCAGGACCACTCCAGGTCCATCCCTTAGCCTCACCTGCACCACTGCCTCACATTTCTCTTCACCAGGACCCTTACCCTCCCTTAGACAGTCTTGGCTTCCCTCCTCCCTCTGAGGTCTTGAAGCCCTGGATGCTGTCTCCAATCAAGACAGAGCCTCAGCCCCTCCCTACCTCCCTTTCTGCATCTCTTTTGACTTCTTGGCTCCTTTCTCCAAACCCCATCAGCTGGTGATCCAAGTTTGGTGCATGTGTGATTGTGTGTGTGTGTGTGTGTGTGTGTGTGTGTGTGTGTGTGTGTGTGTTTGTGTGTGATCACGAAGCTTCCTGGGTTTTTTTTTTCCACTTTGATCCTGATGTGTACGCCTCTCCAGGTCTCTCTGCGATATGCAGGACATCCACCAAACACTGCCAGCTTTTCATTTTCAAACCTGATCCAAGACCCTGCCGCCATAAACCATTCATTACATTTTAGCCAGGTGACAAATGCAGAGTATATGTAACTGGAGGCTAAATGCTTCAGGAAAGGAGCAGATACTCTGTAGCTGGTGGCTGGATGTGCTCATGGGTCCCTGCAGGGTGATCTTTCTTTGAGAACTGAGCTGGGGCTAGGGCAAGAGGTGGGCAGCGAAGACAGATTTTTGTCTACTGAGGGTCAGAGATGAGAGCTCTGTGGGAAAGGGGGATGAGGTCCTTGTAAGTCCAGCCTCAAAGACTCCCTGTTGATGAGAAAAGGCAGCTTCCTCTTTGCAAATTCTTAGGGGAACTTGGCAGACAGGTTGTTGGCTGGCCCGACGGAAGCAATCAGGACCTTTAATAAGTGTGCCCACATTTCCATGAAGATCTTTATTATTACCTGGCTCCTAGGAAGCTATCTCCCAAGATCTGATGCAGTGCTCCTGTGGACAAAGGCATTTTGCCAAGTGCTAAAGAGTCTCTGCCCTCCACCTTTCGAGACCCTGTCCCCTCCAGGAAAAGACATTTGCCAGGCAGTCAGATGGGCAGCTTCCAGGGGCTTGTCTCAGGACTCATTCAGCAGAAGAGTCCTTCGTGTGAAGGTCCCTGGGAGTCTGAGGCAGACCATTTCTACCTCTGGTGGATTGCTGAGGTTGTAGCCCCCCCCCTTTAAGCTTTTCCAAGAAGGTCAGAACATTCTCCTCTGAAAATATTTTATTGGTACTTTGACTCTAAAAACGCTCATTTCCCACCCAGCTGCGATAAGATCTCTTGGGCCACAGCTCCATCCTTAGGGAACGGTTCCATGAAGAGATGATGGCAGAGGTGGGTATGAAGCCCAGACAAGGAACTAGGCCCTTTGAAGATAGCTGTCTCACTCAGCACCAGGGTAAGGGGCCATGGTGGTCAGGACTGGAGCACCTTGGAGCTTTATTGCTGGTGATAGCCAAGGAAAGTTAGAACCCTGCCACCCTAAAGTTGCAGCTAGGGGCATTAGCACCCCACGGCTCCAGAGAAGTTGGCACTGATTCCAAATGCATAGAGCCTGGTTGTTAACCCACCCACCCCTGGATGGGAAAGAATCAGAGAGAGTCATCTGTACCAGGCAGAATTGGAGAATTATTACAGTGAGGAGGTCTTGAGCGGATCAGATGTCAGAAGGGCGGGCCAACGGCTCGGCTGTGAGACAGCCGCCTCTTCATAGGTCTATGGTGTCGCTGCCCATGCTCAGCTCATCAATCTGTCGACAGGCATCCAGGAATTGCTCTTGCAGCAATGCCTCCTCAGCCTGCAGTTCAGAAGCATGTTCCGGGGAGTCACAGGAGGGTGGGGATAGGGCCTGGTAGGATCCTGAGGCTGGGAGGCTGGGGCTGCTTTCTGAGGGTCGCGGGGGACTGAGGACGCAGACTAACGGACAGCGAGGGGGCCTGTCGGGGCTGGAACACAGAAGCATGGATGAGCTGTCCCGTGAGAGTCCACACAGAGATCCAGATGAGGCGCTGCTGCCGGGAGGCCAGGCCCCGGGAGAGGGGAGCTCAGGAGGTGCTGGGGATCCAGGGACCTTCTCGGACTTCTCACTGGGTCCTGCCCCTGTCTTGTTCCCCAATGAGATGGTGCGGTAGAGATCGAGCCCAGGCAGGACTTCCCCAAAGGCAGGGCCCTGAAAGAGGCCAGGAGCCAGCAGCGCCTCGCTGCAGAGGGCTTCCTCGATGCTGCGCCGCAGGTTGATGGGTGAGGGCGGGCGGAAGTCCACCGTGCAATCGCTGCTAGGGGAGGAGGCTGTTGACTGCGTTGGGTTGGCCCCAGCACCTTCGAAGCTCCGGCAGCCACCACCTTGGAGAAGGAGATCGGGACCTGGGCCTGCTAGGGCGCATAGCTGCAGCAGCTCCGCGTCCCCACGCGCGATCGCGCTACCCAGGGGCTCCTTGTCCCGGATTCCGGGGACCCAGCCTCCTGGGAGCAACGGAGCAGCGTGTCCCGGAGACAATCGGAAGAGCTTGGCCCAGCAGCGCCGCGGCACACGGGGGCTGCAGAGCGCTGGGTAGAGACCAAGCAGCGCTAACGGGAGCGCGACGCCCACCTCGCCCAGACGAAGACCTAGCTGGAAAGCCCACCAGGGCCAGGGCCCCTCCAAGCCTGCTTGGCCTCCGTAGCCCAGGGCGTGAAGCACCTCGTAGCCCTGCAGGGCTCCGCTCAGCAGCCCAAAGGTCCCGGCCACCGGGGCTGTGCGAGCCGCTCGCCTCCAGGACTCCCGCGGGGCGAAGGGGCTGCGCACTTGCGGGACAGGGGTAGCACCCTTAAAGCCAGACCCTCCCAAGGGTGCTCCGGCCCTCCGCCGCCGGCCGCCCCAACAAGAGAGTGCCAGCAGGAGCCCCGACAGGAAAGCAGCGAGGAAGGCGTGCAGCCCACGGGAGGCGAGCCGCAGCGGCCGCAGCGGGCGGTGCACGGCGCTCCCTAGGGCGGCCGCTGCCGCCAACCCCAGTCCTAGCAGCAGGAGCGCCGCTAAGCCGGCGGGGCACCTCGGAGTGCGCGGTCGCGCCAGCAGCAAGCAAGCCAGCCCCAGACCTGCAGCTAGGCAGGGCAGCGGAAGGTCCTGCAGCAGCATCCAGACGAGGGTCGGCAGCCTATCTCGATGCCCGTAGGCGTCGTAGAAGAGCGGGAAGGCCCGCGTGGTCCCCGCCGAGAGCAGCAGCAGATCCAGCAACGCCAGGCAGGGGGCGCCCGGCGGACAGCGCCAGGGCAAGAGGGCCAGAGCCAACAGAGCCAGCAGGGCCACCAAGCCAAAGAGCGCTCCTGCTCCATATACATGGGCTTCCCAGGCCAGACCCCAGCGAGCCCTAGCCTCTGCCCAGTCGGCCTCCAGGGTCAAGAAGAAGAGAGGCAGCGGGGAGGCAGGCGGCTGCCCTAAGTCATCTGGCAACTCTGGCTCACTACAAGAGCCTGGCTCACATCCAGGCTGTGCTGAAGGATTTCCGAAGCTGGCAGGAGAGAGTTCATCTGGGCCAGAAGTGGAGACAGTGGGGTCTGTGGACAGAAAGCGTTTGGCTGGAGCCATTAGCAGGACTTCCTCCCCAACCCCCCGCCTTCCCAGTCCTCAGCTAGAAATCTGAATTCCTTCTAAGAGCTGATTTTTCTTCTCCCCCCTTCTCCTCCCAGAACCCCATCTTCCAGGCTGAAGCTTTCAGCGACCACCCTCCTCCCATCTGTCCACTTTTCATTCCACACACACCCTCAATCATTCCTTGATTTTATCAGGTTGGGGGAGAGGTTTTCTTAAGTTACAGGACTTTAAAACTGGAAGGAAGTGTGTGGATGCCCCCTGACAGTCCAAATCCCACACCAGAAAAGACGTTCTATGAGAATAACGTTTTTTGTTCCCTTTGCACACGTATGAAACTCCATGCTTAAGTGATTTGTGGCATATGGAAGGCACTGAGTAGTTCCATTGAATACACGAACCCCTCTTTTTATCAGAAGAAGAAACTGAGGTTCTGCAGAAGGACTTGCCCAAGGTCACAAATAGTCAGAGCACCAGGACCCAGACCTGAGAACCAATCCGAATCCCTTTCCCACAATAACCTGTCCTATTAATACTAATATGCTTCTCTTCTCTCTCCCAACACACATGCATGCACTCATGCACATCTGACTCCAAACCTCGTCTAGGGCTAGAAGAGACCTTCACGAGTCCCTTTTCAATACTCTCTTGTCCCTATTCACAGAACATGCATGAACAACGCACGCACACACAGAGCAGGAAAAGGGGTGAGTCTCCTGCCCTAGCGTTCTAAGGAGAACTCATTTTATTCAGTGTGCTTCCTACAGGCTACACCCCAATGCTCAACCAATGACTGGCAGTCGCTCCCCCATCCTGACTCACCTACAAAACCATTAGTCTAGGGCTGTTTTTGTTGTTTCTTTTGTTGGTTTTATGAGACAGGGTCTCACATTGTAGTCTCTCCCCTGGAACAATTAGAGGGAATCGCGGTGGAGCAGCGTGCTATCTAGATAAGTGAAGCCCTCAGGTGTGCTGGAGTCTGCTAACTGAGGCTCTGGCCTCATCCTATGCCCCAACATGTCCCACATCTCTTGTGGAAAGGGAAGTCTGTCGAGACTAGAAGGGATTAAGACCCTTGGTTCTGCTCTCCTGGAGCAAGAGGAGCTCTAAAAAGGTTAGACTCAAGACCCCCCTATGGCCAAACAGAAAGGACTGTGCTACAAGTTTATCTCTTCCTGCACCTCCAAGTTTCAGCAGGACTACAGCTGAAGGCAAAGCAAAAAAACAAAAAAACAAAAAACCAAACAACAACAACAACAACAACAAAAAGGAGGAAGACAAGGTGGTAATGAAGGATAGAGACGGCCACACGGGGATGGGGAGGAGGCCAGGAGTTAGGTGTGTGCCGGGGAGTAAGGACTTCTGATGATTACACTCTTGCTCCAATGGCCTGCCCATGCCCCAGCTATCCCCCAGATGGATAACAACCCATCCCAGGTTGTTCTCTCTCATGCTGACAGCAAAAATCTGCAGAAGAAAATGTAGTGAAGTCCCAAACAGCTCAAGAGACAGAAGGGAAGAACTGGACAACTAGAAAAGGTGTGGGGGTGACAACAGAGACTTAAATGCAGAGCTTCCTGACAGCTACAAGTGGCAGCATGCACTTTGGTTCCCACTATGTTACGTTCCTCAAATCTGAACTGGGCGAGAATACCTATTACCCAGAACAGTCGTGAAGATAAATGAGGTGTGTTCCTGGTATGGAAAAAAAAATCATTCAATATATAATTCTAGCCAGTATCGTAACTGGCTAATGTTCATCTGGGATCAATTATCTTGTTTGTGTGTGATCAGCTCTGACCTCAAATTAGTTCTTTTTTAAAGCTCTATTTTATTGGTAATTCTGTGTGTTGGGTATTTACAAGTGAGTGATGTGCCCACAAAGGCCAGAAGAGGGCGTTGCACGTCCTGGAGCTGGAGTTATGGACAGTTGTGAGCTATCCAGTCTGGGTACTGGGAATCAACCTGGCTCCTTTATAAGAGCAGTGTGTGCTTTTAGCCACTGAGTCTTGTCTCCAGCCCCATAGGTTAGTGCTTAGTTTAACAGCTTAAGTCTGGTGGAGACTATGGTCTGTGTGGAGAGCCCTTAGCACATCTGAAATGTGTTTAGAAAGACAACAGTGAATCCACGGAGTGAGCATCAATCTCTTGTCCCATTCAGTCTGTGCTGTTTGAAGGACACTAACATAGTATTATGCTACCCTCTCCCCAGTGGCCATTCAGTTGGGAAACAGGAAGCCTGGAGTCAGTGCATCAAGCTAATACACCCCTCTTCTCATTTCCCTGCCCCGCCTTTGACATTCTGGTCTAACCTACTGCTACTAAGTTACTGGGTTCCCTTGGTTTCCTTTGGCCCATGTCTGTCCACACCTATGGCTCCTCAGACTCTTCTCTGCGCTTACCATACAGACACGTGCTCTCAGAGACCATGTCCACTTCTTACTCAGGGGCCGTATGAAACCCCATTTCTCATCTGTGCCCCCCACCCCCAAGCAGGATAGCCAATAGAGCAAACGTCAGCAATTATAAAATCCAGGAGAGAACATAGGCAAAGCACACGAGACACCTCAGGCTTCAGAGACAGACTTCTCGATTCGGAACAGCGTTCCTATGGACCAGAGTTTGTCCAGAGAGCCCCACTGGGCCCAGGGTGGATGGAGGCAGGAGGAGAGCAGCCTAGCTTCTGCCTCTGGAGGCACCACTTGTCCTCATCTCTTGCCTCTCCATTTGTAGCCTCCTCAGAAACTCCTCAGAGTTTCCCCTAAAAGACAGCGGTCCTGAGTTCCCTATATCCTCAGGAGATGGATCCTGAGCTGGCCACCCCCTCCACCCTGTCCTTGTGGCCCTTGACCTCAGGAGTGAGAGAAAAGATGGGATGTCAGCATGAGTAATTGCCGGGGAGGAAGGGCTGGCTGAGGAGGGGGCTGGGAAACGATAAGCCAGGACCAGGAGAAGCCAGGTTTGATTATCCACCAGCTGCCCAGATCAAAGGGCTGAGGAATCAACTCTGGATGCTGGGAGCTGCAGCCTGTTTAATGGTTTGTCTGTATCCTTCTCCCTACCCCCAACTCCAGCATTGGGGAGGGCTGATACTCTGCAGCAGTACCACTGGAAATGTTTAACAACTGGATAGCCCAGGCACTGGTCATTCCTAGCCCAGCCTTGCCAGGATGGCCAGGGTGCAGAGGGACAGCAATGAGGACTTATCAATGGGCCTGAAGTCCTTGGATATGGGAGAACCCGTTATGAAATTTCAATGTGTAAATCCAAGCTATGGTTCAGAAAAAGGGGATCCAGGGCAAAAGGAGCCCTATATCATAACAGAGTGTAAGTGACACTTGAGTTAGAAATATCCTGGGCTGGTGAGATGGCTCAGTGGGTAAGAGCACCCGACTGCTCTTC
>NC_034591.1:48663542-48668383 GCF_900095145.1 Mus pahari
AAAAACAAAAACAAAAAAAAACAAAAAGAAAGAAAGAAAGAAAGAAAGAAAGAAAGAAAGAAAGAAAGAAAGAAAGAAAGAAAGAAAGAAAGAAAGATCCTAGGATGCTTGGTATGGTAAGAGACACCTGAAATACCAGCACTTGTGAGGTAAAAGCAGGGAGGATCAGGAGTTCAAAGCCAGCCTCAGCTGCAAAGCCAGTTTGAGGCAGGCCTGAGACCTTATCTTAAAACAAAACAAAACAGAATATATTTGTTACAAGTTTGATCCTCTCTCTCTCTCTCTCTCTCTCTCTCTCTCTCTCTCTCTCTCTCTCTCTCTCTTGGGTTAACCCAGGCTTCTGAGTTTATGCACGAGAAGCAGCAAGAAGAGACTGGACTCCTGCAATCACCAGTGAAGCAGAGGTAGGGAGAGGGGGGTTGTGGGGCTGGACTGCCTCTGATACTGTCCAGACTCATTAAACCTGCCTGGCCAGCACTGTCACCCAGGCTGACAGAAAGCCAGCCAGCATCTATCCCCTGAGGCACAGAGCTGCCCCCCACCCACAGCAGATCTTGCCGCCGCGGCTGCCCACGAATCGCACAGTGGCCATTTCTTGCACACCACAGAAGGACACGATGATGATGGCTGAAGAGCAGCATAAAATACAGAAAGGGTTGTCAGGGTTGGGGCTGGAAGAAGCCAGAGTTTCGTGGCTGAGCTTAGGACAAGGTGGCTTAGATGTTTCACAGACACAGGACGTCTTTAGGAGAACAGAGCTGGGCGGGAAGCCCCTACCCATGGCTCCCACGGCCTCATTTAGCAAAGTTTCTCTTTAAGCACCCCTGCCCTCTGCCCTGGGAACTCTGTCGTCCCATCAGCAGATGGGGCCAAGGCCGGGGTATCTGCAAGGCTGAATCTGAAAGTGTGTTTGGGGTGCAGTGTGAGCAAGAGGCAAAGTTAAGGAGCTATTGTTTAGTGAGTTTCTACTTGGTATCCAGCAAGGGTTTACACTATCTGGAGACATCAGAATGTCACACACACACACACACACACACACACACACACACAAAGTATTCTATTATCAGACCCTATATAAGTGAGAAGACTTAGGTTCAAAGAGGCCAAATGCTTCCTTGGCACCATTAACCTGTCTGGGTGCATGTTCTGAAAGGCTCCCGAGAGCAAAGGTGGCAGCTGTCTGTTCACGGTCCTCTCTTTAATGTCTTCTCTGTGAAGGGCTCAGCCTTGTCCAGGTCCGACAGCATGTCACGGCAGATCAGACAGCAGAGGGGAAAACTCCAAGGCTGGGTGGAGTGGAGGTAGGAAGGGAGACCAGGCATCCAGGATGGGGGGGGGGAGAGGCTGAAGAGAGCATGAAGAAGCTCCTGTGCTAGCTGGCTCTGACTTACAGCAGCAGACACCTCAGAGAACTTTTCCCTAACTCCGTGTAGCATCTTCCCAGACAATACCTGTTAGATCACTAATGTATAATTGCTCCACGGTGACAATGAAGGGAGAGGAGGTATGCTTATGAGGGCAGTGACATAGAAAGGTCCCAGGACACTGCTGAGTGTCTCACATGCAGTGTGTCAAATACAAATGGCTCTCATGCTCACCACGTTGCAATGGCGTTGTCTTGATTGAGGCAGAGCTCGGGGAAACCACTGACTCCAACAGGCTTGGGCTTAAGAATTTCCTTTCCAGGAGAGGTGGAGGACGTGACCCCGTGGTACCAAAGAGCCCTATACAGAGAAGCAGATGGGGCTCAAATGCCATCCTACCAGCTAGCAGTGGCTTTTGAGACTTTGGAGAAAATTCTATCCTTCCTCAGAGCTTGTCTTAAGAGAATCATTGCCCCAGGAACAGCAGCCACAGGTCTACTCCATGAACAAGCACCAAATCAGAAACAATACAGCAAAGAGACTGTTTCCCCCAGGGAACACCAACCAGTCCTTGTCCCACGGAGCCTGGAAAAAGCAATCCAGAACATTCCCCAGGCCAAGAAAGGTGATGATGGTCAGACCACAGACCACTAGCTCAGCTGATGCCATGCAGATGTTTGTGACAATAAAGCCAGCACTCACCAGGAGAATCTGACACTTCAGAAGCAAAACTTGGGTGTGCTGTTGTGTCTGGGTAGCTCTGCCTTGAGAAGTTCCGGAGTGGGGACACAGTGGTACCAAAGAACCCTGCAAAAGGAGTCTGGGATGAAGTTGCCTCCTGTCTACTAGTGGACAGGGTATATATATATGTTCATCAGCCGATGCCCAGCAGAGATTCACCTCAAATGGAGTGGCTACTTACCAAAAGGTCCCAGGCGCCCAGCAATCTCTGCCAGGCTGGCCCGCAAGCTGGGCAACAGAGGTAGCGACCTATGACCGAGAGTCGGGGCTGCACCTGCTCTCAGAGCCACATCAAACTTCAGCTCAAGCTCGCCCTGATGAGGCCTGGGAGCACTGGTTGGAGGTGCTGTCGCTGTCAGAGCAGTGGCCCAGGTCACGGTGCCCATCCTAGGTTGAGAGGGAGCAGTGGGCCGCTTGGTGGGCCCTGAGAGGCGGGATGTGGACTCGGGAGGCGGGGAGGAAGCCCAGGGTGTAAGGCTGCCTTCGGCAGAGCCCCACTCTGGGAGATAGTTCCCAGGGGACCCCACCAGCAGTTCCCAAAGGGGATCAATCCTCAGACCGCCTTCCTCCTCTTCCTCAGACTCCTGGCCTAGTCCAGGAGAGAGAGGATGGGTCTCGGTGACAGGGTTTCCCCAGACAGCAGCAGGTCCCCGGAGATGGAATTTGAAGTTTAGCCCCAGGTTGAGAGAGAGCATAGAGGCCTCACTCTGAGGTGGTGGGGTCAGAGTAGTAAGAGGGGCACCTGGTACAGAGGAAGCAGGCTGTGGACCCACAGGTACAGCAAGCAGGACCCAACAGAACAGCCCCAGCTCCAGGCAGCCGCGGCCCGCCATGGCCCCACCTGGCTCAGCAGCAGGCGGGTGGGCAGGGAGCTCACTTCTTCAGCACCTCTGTGAGCTCAGGGGGTCCTAGAGGGAGAAGTGCTGGGAGTCAAGGCCTCGGCCCTCCTCTTCTGGGAACAGATGCCCTAGGCAATGGCTCTGATCACAGAGAAGCAGGTGCACAGGCAACACGTTCTGCCTGGACTGAGGCATGGCAACTCTTCTTGCCAGCCCCTTCCCACTACCTGCAGGCTCCAGGGCAAATCTCGTCCCTGCACACCCCACCACCGCCACGCACACGCACACCTAGCCTTCCCACAAGGGGGCATGATGTCTGACCAGAAGTCTGACTACAAACAGTAGCCTCATCCTGGGTCAGAACAGAGGGAATCGACTTAACCTCCCAGATGCAGTCTCTCCCTCCTCCCCTACCCCTCTACCCAGCTCCCCCTCCCCCCCCCACCTCTCAAATATCTCCTGAGGCCCACTGTATATCAAGCATCGTTCCAATAATACAGTGGCAAAGAATGCAGACCCTCCGGGTTGGCTCCCTCAAAAAGGGCAGGTCACAAGCCTGAGTGATCTGACCTGCAAGGCTATGTAGCCAGTGAAGCAGGGTCCCTGGCCTAGCAGAGGCTCCTCTCTGGAGCCTTTCCCCTCTTTCTGCTGCTACCCTCCCCGTGACCCCAGGAGTTTTTGAGGGAGGGGCCGATTAACCCTTTCTGGTTCCGTGGGAAAGGAGGTCAGGCAGGCAAGCTTGGTAAGGGGCAGCTGCTGCAGAAAGGCTAGCCCCTTCCCCAGAACACATCTGATGGGGGAAGGGAGAATGAACCAGGGACACACGTGCACCCAGTACCCTTACATCTCTCTCACACACACAGCTGCACCTAGCACCCGTGACACACTCACCCACGCACCCTTCACACACTCCTGCACATATACACACTCCACCCTGATGCGCCCCTTTCCCTCCTACATAGGCGCTCTCTCTCTCTCTCTCTCTCTCTCTCTCTCTCTCTCTCTCTCTCTCTCTCTCCCCATATGCAGTCAGCAGCACACACAACCCTAACACACTGTACATATACACCACACACCATCATTTCTATCACCCCCCCACGCCCCTTACACACCCACCCCTCGCAGGCACACAAGCACACGCGCGTGCGCACACCACACTCCCACTCCCCCCAGTCCAGACCGACGGACCTGCTTCTCTCGCTCAGGCGAGTCCCCGAGGCCAACCCCCGGGAGAAGGGGCTCCCTGGCTCAGCGGGCCCCAGCAGGGCAAGGCTCGGTGAATCTAGCCTGTTCTCCGTTGTGCCCAAAGCCGGGACTCGAGCTCAGAGCCCCCGATTCCCTTTGGCTTGCCGGGCGATCGCAGCTTTGCCCACTCGAAGCTGCCGGTCTGTCCCTGGCTGGGTGTGCGACCTGCAACGCTCTCAGCAGGCGGCGGGCGGCCGGGTTGCGCTCGCGTTCGGCACTCCGTTCCCTCCCCGCGGCGCCGCCTCCTGGCTGTGAGCCCGGCTCCCCGGCCCAGCGCCCGCGCCCGGGCCCCGCGGCTGCCGGGCTTCTCCCAGCCCTCCCCGCCGCCTCCCGCGCCCGCCCTCCTCTCCCTCCTCCCAGCCCGCCCGCTGTTCGCGGTCCGCCCCTACCCGGGCCGACAGGCGGGCGCGCACATCAGCGCTGAGCCACGGCCACCTCGCTGCTCCGGCCCCACGCGCACTCATTCACCCAACGCTGCCAATCAGCTGCGGGAAAGCCGGTGCCTCGTTCTCAGCCTGGCGCTGGCAGCCACAGGCTCGGAGGACGGCCCAGCGCACACACCCACAAGCACGCCATTCCCGAGAAACACCCTCAGGCGAGGGCACTGGGAGTGCTCTCTCTCTCTCTCTCTCTCTCTCTCTCTCTCTCTCTC
>NC_034591.1:48669197-48679500 GCF_900095145.1 Mus pahari
GAGAGAGAGAGAGAGAAGGAAATGTCTTTAATGCTGTCACTTGGCAGGCAGAGGCAGAAAGACTGAAAGTTTGAGATCAGTCACACTCACAAGTTCATAATCTCACAAACAAACAACTCCAACCAATGAACCCGACAGACAGAAAGGCTGACAGACCGAACGGCCAAAGACTTGCCCATCTTGCTGGGTGTGAAGACAAAAACCCAGCATCACCCTTCAGGCAGTAAAGGCAAAAGGATCCAAGTTCAAGGCTACCCTTGGTTGGCCATAGAGGGATTTTTGAGGCCAGCTCAAGCTACCTGATCACCAGCTTCAGTAGACAGGTAGACAAAAATGATCTAGTCCTGCCCCAGAAAGCAGAGAGGTAGTGTAGTATTTTGGTCAGAGGAAGAGCAGGCCGTGTGTTACAATTCAGAAAGGCCTCTGAGACTCATTTTCTGATCACAGAACTCATGCCACCAATAGATTCAAAATTGGGTCTCCCGCCAGGCTCTCACAGCCCGACCCTGAGTCTGGGATTTATCCTGAGTCTCCAAACAAAACACTGGGAAAGACGTGCCCTAGGTGTCCCTAAAGGAAGCCACTACTCTGCCCTTCTCCCTAGTCCATTGGGGGCTGCCTAGAGGCAGTGTGTTAGAATTCAGACTCTATTTTTTCATGTTTAATAAACACTGTCCCACCAGGGACATTTTCTTTGAATCTCCCTCATAGAAAGCCTCATTTCTTGCTAATCATGTTCACTTAAAGACTTCTAAGTGAAAAGGCAGAAATAAACATATCCCAGCACATTAAAATTGCAATCTTCCATGACCAAGCAGGGTTATTCCCAAGAATGATATTTTTACAAAGATACTGAAAAGGGGAAGTCAGGACTCTCAGTTAAGATGGTGACTGAATTCATACCTCTAATTTTACTCCCTCCCAAACCCCTATTAAAAATGTTATTAAGAAGACTTTAGAGTCAATTGATAACTCTTCAGGGATGGAGAGAGCAGGAAGGGACTCGAGCAACAGGACCTTTGACACAGGATGGCTGGCAGGGACACAGTTAATGATTTAGGGCACAGTTACTGACTTAGTCACCCTGAGCAAAAAGCTGTCTCCACCTGGCAGAAAGGAAACCCAGAGTCAAGTTGATTTACAACACACTGCTCTCAGAAAAAGCACAGAAACTGGCCATCCAAATGCCTCAGGAACTGTGGGAGCATAGGCTAAAGGAAAGACCAATCAAAGCACAGTTCAGTTCTTAGGTCTCTTCCCTAACTCCAAACCACCAGGAAGTGGGCCATCCATCCCATAACCAGCAGGGCCTGTGGGATTTTCCTTTGAGAAGAAGATGCGCTAGACTGGCAGAGCCTCGGGCATCCTCTGAACTGAGGCACTGTCTTAGTTAGGGTTTTGCTGCTGTGAACAGACACCATGACCAAGGCAACTCTTATTAGGACAGCATTTACTTGGGGCTGGCTTACAAGTTCAGAGGTTCATTCCATTATCATCAAGACGGGAACATGGTGGCATCCAGGAGGGCATGGTGCGGTTGGAGCTGAGAGTTTTACATCTTCATCTGAAAGCTGCTAGCAGAATATTGACTTCCAGATAGAGAGGATGAGGGTCTAAAAGTCCACACCCACAGGGCCACACCTACTCCAACAAGGCCACACTTTCTAATAGTGCCACTCCTTGGGCCGAGCATATATAAACCATAACAGATACCAATCTGAAAACAAAGGGATTTAGTGCCCAGGAGCCATTGGAATGCTGAATGCAGAGAGTCCAAGCCATCTCACACAACTAGGGCCCTTTTGCTCTTCAGGCTGGAGACTGGAAAGCTCTATTTGGGGGCATTCCAGCAGCCAGAGAAAAAGAATCAATGAAGCCAACATAGGAATTCTTCAAAGTCAGCCCTGTTGGGTCACCACACAGTACCAAACCCAACCTGGGAGATCAGAGGGTTTTTGTTTTGTATTGTCTTTTATAGATAGGATTTCTTTGCATAGCCCCAGCTGTCCTGGAACTCTCTATGTAGTCCATGCTGCCCATGAACTCACAGAGATCCACTTGCCTCTGCCTCCTGAGTGCTGGGATTAAATGCACACGCCACCATGCCCAGAGTTCTTAACCCGGACTTCACTCCCACGTTCCAACTTTAATCGTGATCAAAGGACTTCAGTCAGGGAAGCAGGTAGGCTAATTGCAGATCTTCACCTTTCCTTCAGCCCCCCCCCCAAACAAATTCCTCAGTCTCGTTCCCAGCTCTGTAGCAGACCACCTGCTCCTGCTTCCCATTACCTGATCCCCTACTCCAGGGAGTCACACAGATCTCCCCTCCAAACCTCACCCCCTCATTCATTCCCAACCCCAGCTAGCATCCGCTGGGAACCTCTAGGTCACTCCAGCCAGGGAAGCAGATAGGCCACCTGTAGATATTCACCTCTCCCTTTACTCCCCCAATTCTACGCCCCTAGCCTCATACCCAGATCTTCAGCAGACCACCTGCTTTTTCTTCCTCTCTGTCCCCATTCCTTGGGGACTAAACAGGTTCTGGTGGGACACTGCTTTCCTCCCTTCTACAGAACCCTTAGCCAATCCCCATTCCTAAGTATCACTGCATAGAAACACATTTTACCCTGGACCCTCAGTGAGCATACCTAACAGGATCCCAGCAGAATCTCCTATCAGGCAACACACAGCCATCATGCTCTAAGTACTAGACAGGAACAACAACAACAACAACAACAACAAATCCAACAAAGACAAGATCAGATATCAGCATCTAGAACTGTAATCTTCCTAAACCCAGATGCCTAGGAGCCAATGTAAACACAATCAGTAACTGCCAGGAAAATGTCTCCAATAGAGGCCAACAACTCTGCCACAGCTGGTCCTGAGAACTGTGGCATAGTTGAAGCACAAGAAAAGGGCCTTAACACAGCCTTTATGAATATGATAAAGGTCCTCAAAGAGGAAATGAATAAACCCCTTAAAGAAATCTATGAAACAGCCGGGTGTGGTGGCACACGCCTTTGATCCCAGCACTCGGGAGACAGAGGCAGGCAGATTTCTGAGTTCGAGGCCAGCCTGGTCTACAAAGTGAGTTCCAGGACAGCCAGAGCTATACAGAGAAACCCTGTCTTGAAACAAACAAACAAACAAACAAACAAAACAACAAAAGAAAATCTATGAAACACAAACAGTGGAAGGAAATGAATAAAAACAGTTCAAGACCTGAAAGTGGAAATAGAATCAATAAAGAAAACTCAAGTTGAGGTGACGATCTGGAAATGAAAAGCTTAGGAATTCAGACAGGAACCCAGAGGCAAACTTCACCAACAGAATATGAGAGATGGAAGAAAGACTCTCAGGCATTAAAGACACAGTAAAAAAAAAAAAAAAAAAAAAAAAAAAAAAAAAAAAAGAATACCCCAGTGAAAGAAAATATTAGGTCTAAAAAATATCCTGGCAAACATCCAAGAAATCTAGGGCACTATGAAAAGATCAAACCCAAGAGTAACAGAAGGAGAAGAAGAATTGCAGTTTGAAGGCTCAGAAAAATATTTTTTTAAAAAAGATTTTATTTATTTATTATATGTCAGTACACTGTAGCTGTCTTCAGACACTCCAGAAGAGGGAGTCAGATCTTGTTAAGGATGGTTGTGAGCCACCATGTGGTTGTTGGAATTTGAACTCTGCGCCTTTGGAAGAGCAGTCGGGTGCTCTTACTCGCTGAGCCATCTCACCAGCCCGAAAAATATTTTTAACAAAACTATAGAAGAAAAATTTCCTAACCTAAAGAAGGACATGCCAATAAAGGTACAATAAGCATACAGAACACCAAATAGATTGTCATATAATAATCAAACACTAAACATACAAAACAAAAAATATTAAAAGCTGCAAGGGAAAAAAAAGTAACATGTAAAGACAGTCCTATTAAAATAATACCTGACTTCTCAATAAAGACTCTAAAACCCAGAAGGACCTAGACAGATATTCTACAGACTCTAAGACACTATAGATGCTAAACAAGAATACTATATCCAGCAAAATTTGCAATCACAATAGATCAAGAAAATAAGACATTCCATGATAAAGACATTCCATGATAAAACCAAAGTTAAGTGAGGTCTATCTATAAAATCCAGCTCTACAGAAGAGACTAGAAGAAAAATGCCAACCTAAAGAGGCCAAAAAAAGTTTTTTTTTTGCAGGAAATAAATATTCCCAGAATAGCAAATCAAAAGAAAGCAAATACACAAGCACACACACACACCACCACCACCACCGACGCCACCACCACCACCACCACAACAACACAGCAAAATACAAAATATCAAAAATCAACAAACACTGCTAATTGATATCTATGAGCATAAATGGTCTCAACTCCCCAATAAAAAGACATAGATTAAGAGAATAGATTAGAAGGCAGGATCCATCCTGCTGCATCCAAAAAAACATGCCTTAACATCAAGAATAGACATCACCTCAGGTTAAAAAATTATGGAAAAAGATATTACAACCAAAAGGACCTAAGAAACAAGCTGGTGTGGCCATTTAAGTATCTGAAAAAACAAACTTCAAACCATAACTAATCAGAAGAGATAAGAAAGGACACTGCATACTCATTGAAGGAAAAATCCTCCCAGATTATCTGTGCACCAAACACAAGGGCACCCAAGGTTAAAAAAAAAAACAAAACAGAAAACCAAAACACTACTATAGCTTAAATCACATACTGGCCTTCACGTACTGATAGTAGAAGACTTTAATACCCCATTCTTGCCAATAGACAGCTCATCCATGCAAAAACTAAGCAGAGAAATTCTGGAGCTAACTGATGTTATAAACCAAATGGACCTGACAGATAGTTACAGAATACTTCACCCAAACACAGAAGAATATACCTTCTTCTCAGCTCTTCACAGAACTTTCTCCCAAATTAATGCCTATGCCAACACAAATCAAGTCTCAACAGACACAAGAAAGTTGGAATAAGGACTGGAGAGATGGCTCAGTGGTTAAGAGAACTGACTACTCTGCCGAAGGTCCTGAGTTCAAATCCCAGCAACCACATGGTGGCTCACAACCATCTGTAATAAGATCAGATGCCCTCTTCTGGGGTGTCTGAAGACAGCTACAGTGTACTTACATATAAAAATTAAATAAATCTAAAAAAAAAAAAAAAAGAAAGAAAAAGAAAGAAAGAAAGTTGAAATAACACACAGCTTACAGCTGAGTATCAATAACAACAGAAAACTTACCAACCCAAGGAAATAAACAACTCACCAACGAATGAAAAATAGGTCAGGATAAAAATTCAGAAAGAAATGAAAGACTTTATAGGATTGAATGAAAGTGAATATACAACATACACAAAGTTATGAGACACAGAGGAGAATTCATAGTACTAAGAATATATAAAAATATCGAGGAGCTCTCATACTAATAACTTAACAGCACACCTGAAAGCTGTAGAACAAAAAGAAAAGTAGATGACAAGAAATAATCAAACTCAGAGCTGAAATAAATAGAACAGAAACAAACAAGCAAACAAACAAACCAATACAGCCAGTGAAACAAAGAGTTGATTCTTTGAGAAAAATCAGTAAAACTGGGAAACCCTTATCCACACTAACTAAACGAGGAAGAGAGAAGATCAAAATTAGCAAAATTGGAAATGAAAAGGGAGACATAAAAACAGACACTAAGACAATCCAGATAATCATAGAGACATACCTTAAGAACCGGATCTCCACTGAATTGGAAAATCTAAAAGAAATGAACAATTTTATCACTTACCAAATTTTAATCAAGATCAGATAAGCAATTTAAATAAAGGTATAACCTCTAGTGAAATAGAAGCAGTCATTAAAAGTCTCCCAAAGAAACAAACCCCAAGGCCAGATGGTTTTAGTCCAGATTTCTACCAGAACTTCAAGAAGGAATTGACACCAATACTCTTCAAATTGTTCCACAAAATAGAGACTGAAGGAACATTGCCCAGTTCATTTTATGAAGTGTCCTGATGCTCAAACCCTATCATAAAGATTCAACAAAGAAGAGATAAACACTTTCAACTAAGTTTCTAGATATAAAATTAACTCAGGAAAATCAGTAGCTTTCCTAGATACAAATGACAAACAGACTGAGAAAGAAATCAGAGGAACAACATATTCCATGAGAGCCTCAAGTAACAAAGTATCTTGGAGTAATGCCAACCAAACAAGTGGAAGACTTATATAATAAAACTTAAATACGCTGAAGAAAGAAATTGAAGTTATCAGAAGATAGATTTTCCATGCTCATCATTAAGTAGGAAAAATTTAGTAAAAATACCTACAGATTCAACAACAACAACAACAACAAAAGACTACAGGTTCAATGCAATCCCCATCAGAATCCCAACACAATTTATATCACTGATTTCAAGTTGTTCTACAGAACTATCATAATAAAAATAGCATGGCTTTGCCATAAAAACAGACATGGTGATCAATGGAATTGAATTGAAGACCAAGACATAAACCTACATACTTATGAATACCTGATTTTTTTAAATAAAGAAGCCATAAATATGCACTGGGGAAAAAAAACCCAGCATCTTCAACAAATGATGCTGATTAAACAGAATGACTATGTGTAGAAGAATCCGAATAGATCCATACTTGTCACCCCACACAAAATTCAGCTCCAAATGGTTCAGAGACCTCACCATAAAACCAGATACACTGAACTGATAGAGGAGAAATTGGGGAATAGCCTTGAACACATTGGAAAAAAAAGACTTTCTGAAAAGAACATCACTAATGCAGGCACTAAAACCAACAATTGATAAATGGGACCCCATGAAACTGAGAAGCTTCTGAAAGTCAAAGAGCACTGTCAATAGGACAAAATGGCAGCCTACAGAATGGGAAAGTGTTTTTGCCAACCAGACATCCAAAATATATAAAGAACCCAAGAAACTAGACATCAAGAAAAAAGAAAATGAAAACCCCAGTTATAAAAACAGGGAGCAGTTCTAAACAGAGAATTCTCAACAGATGAAACTTAAACTGCTAAGAAACACTTAAATGTTCAACATCCTTGGCCATCAGGGAAAAGCAGATCAAAATTAAGAAAAGAAGAGAGAGAGAGAGAGAGAGAGAGAGAGAGAGAGAGAGAGAGAGAGAGATGAAATTCACAGGTAAATGGATAGAACTAGAGATAAATTATTCTTCCTGGACGAGGCATTGTGATGGCTGGAGAAACTGTAGTTTGTGCTTGCATCTATCTTGGTACCTAGGAGTTATTTGTCTCTAACTCAAGCGTCTGGAAGCCTAAGTTCCCAGCAACTCTTTGACCCACACCCACGAATGTGCAGTTGTGACTATCTTCTTGCTATGCTATGTCTGGCTGCTGATATGGCTTCTGTAATCTGCTTGTGCAGACATTCAAGGACCATTTTGAGGTCAAAGCAGAGATCTTGTGGTTTTTCCTTTTAAAAGCCCTTCTGGCATTGACCTTTGAGCGGCACATTCCTCATTTGGGCTAGAGACCGTGGCCCTGCTAGAATTCCTAGTAAATTTACTTCATTATAATCTAACTTGAGTCTGGTAGTCTTTTCCCAGTGATCCATAACAGTATTCCTGACCTAGCAAGACAAATATGGTATGTATTCGCTTATATGTGGATATTGACTGTTAAGTCAATTGTAACCAAACTATAATCCATAGAATCACAGAGGTTAGATACAGAATAAAGGACTAGATAGAACAGATATATCTCATTAGGAAAATTAATACTTTTGGAATCACATACAAGTGTATGTAAACAGGCAAGACGTATATGTTTATTTTTATTCTAAAGATTTTATATTTGTTTATTTTTTGTGACAAAACCCTGGAATGGTCTGGAACTTACTATGTGACCAGGCCGGCCTTGAATTCACAGAGATCTGCCTGCCTCTGCCTCCTGAGTGCTGGCACTAAAGGTATGAACTATCACACCCAGCTATATTTTTTATTTCATAGTTATGTGCATATGTGTGTGTGTCCGTGTGGATTTGTGCTGGTGATTGCAGGGGCCAAGGACGTGCTCCTCTGAAACCAGAGTTACAGGACGGTGTGAGGCCACCATGGTGCTCAGAACTGAGTTCCATCCTTTGCAAAAGCACTGTGTGACCTCAACCACTGAGCTGCCTCTCTAACCCCAGCAGAAGAAATCAAACATCCACGTCCCCTCCACATCGGGCCATAACCTTTCTCACCTCTGTTATTCCCAGGAATGGTTTCCTTGGCTTTTAGGTTAATCATCTTCCAAACCCTCTAATGGTTTCACTACATCTGTATGTACCCCTACCAATACTAAAAAGGAAGCGCGGTCCAACAGCAAAAGGAAACGACAGTGTTGTACTAAATGTTGACCCCTGGAAGAGGAGATGCTATACAGTGCCTCCAAATTCTGATGTCGTTTTTGGTGGCTTCCCTTCACTGGAAGCTTTCCTGTGGTGGGCCAAGTCCCGGGAGGGCAGCACTTACTGTGATGGGGGCTTACGGTGGAGTTGTACTGTGTACCAGGCCTCAGATGTCTGGCTGGAATACAGTTAGGGCAGTGGGCTGTTTTGTTCATCTGCTTCAGAACTTGTTCCTGTGTCCTAAACAGGGCAAAAAGCAGGTGGTTCCTAAATGCCCACCATCCGTTTCCCACCTCTTATTAGTAGCCAACAGTGTATGGTGAATTGGACATTTCTGTGCATGACTGGGCAAGTTTTAAACAGTGAAAAGTGTAAATGTACTGTTTTGCAACAGACACTAAAAACTGCCTTAAATTTCATACTTTTTAAAGACAAGAGGTCACCATGTAGCCCAGACTTGCTCCAAACTCATGAACTTCTTGCCTTCTCCAAAATGCTAGGGTTACAGGCATGCACCAAAGTTCATAACTTATTTATCCTTTAGATGTTATCTGGGTGTCAAAAGCAGCTATGCAAGAAAACTATTGGTACAAAGATATTAATGACAGCACAATTTCTAAAAGCAGGACGTTGGATACTGTTTCAGATCTAACACTAGGGAAATAACTAAGCAAACTAAGGCACGCCCCTAATACAATAGTTACACATAACATCTTAAGGAAACAAAAAGGACACAGTTCTGTTATAGTGTTGGTTTCTCAAGTTGTAGAGAAGCCAAACAAAGAGGAGACATAAAAGTATATACAAAAGAACCACAATTTCGCTATAGTTGTCTATTTAGGCATATATGTACCTAGACCCAGAAATACCCCATAGTCACATCAGTGATTATCTGAGCTTGTTATGATCGTGGGTAATTTTGACCTCTTCTTTGCATTTTTCTGTTTTGCCAACTTTCTGGCTTACACATAATTTTTTTAAAAAGGTACATTAGTTTATTTTTTTTTATTTACGTGTATGTATGTTGACATGTAGTTACGTGTAGTTGACATCAAACTAGCCAGAACAGGATTTCCACTTCTTAATGAGTAAGGCCATGTTTTAGGAATCTACTAGACCTGTTACTTCTTGGGGAAGCTTGTGGGGCTCAGGACCATGCTGGCTGAGAGTGGAGTTTGGCTTGGTCCTTGGAAGCTGAGGTGCAAGGACAAGGTGGAAGAGCTCCTAGCAGGAAGATGGAGAGCAGGCAGGAGCAGGACAGTAGCCCATCAGCCCATCCCCAGGGTTTGCCTCCTCCCAGGTTCCCACAGCCCAGGGCCTGTTATCAAGAGAGATGAAGAAAACTGGAGTGAGGGGTAAGTATAATGGTTAGCGAAGGGCCTTAGAGAACAGAGGCTAGTCCCGTTTATATTCACTCCCGCGCCCTTCTAATCTGGTAAGTATTCAGGTCCTGAGCTACTTCAGAGCAGCAGGGATCTCTCGAGAGAATCCTGCTTTCCGTGTCTCAGTCTTTATCTTCTGGAGATTAAGGTGTGAACTGGGCAAAAGCAGGAGGTCTACTGGACACATTCGTGTTGTAGGATACAAAAGATCTGAGTTCACTCTTTTGACAAAGATGGCTGCCCTAAAATGCCTTGGGGGGGGGTCGTCTCTGGTGCCTGTCTTCAGTCATTGAAGAGCATAAGATTCCTATTTTGCATAATAATATCTCTCCCACAAATTAGCATAGCCAGACTGCTGTGACAGTTGTGGCACAAAGAAATGTTGTGTAAGAGCTGGGGAGGCACATGTATATGTACAAGAGTCTGCTTCGGTTTCTGGAACTGAGAGGAGAGGTGGGGAGGAGAGCGAAGGAGAGAGAGAGAGAGAGAGAGAGAGAGAGAGAGAGAGAGAGAGAGAGAGAGAGCT
>NC_034591.1:48680662-48684060 GCF_900095145.1 Mus pahari
TCCTCCTCCTCCTCCTCCTCCTCCTCCTCCCCTTCCTCCTCCTAACTGAGGATTGAATTTAGATCCTTGCACATGCTAGACAAGTGCTTTACCGCTAAGCAACATCCCTGTCCCTCTGAATTTTTCAGACAGTGCCTCACCAAGATGCCCAGCAAGACCTTAAATTTGCAATCCTTCAGTCTCTCACCCTCCCAAGGAGCTGGGAAAACAGGCCTGCAGCCACTGGGTCTAGTGCCCTCATTATGTAAACAGTGCATTTCCCTAGCAATGATATGGATGCTGGGGGACATTGATATCCCTCCCCAGAAGAGATAGAAAGCCCAGTGTGTTTTGTCTGTTTTTCTATTTGCTCTCTACCTGCCCACCCCCACCCACCCCACAGCTGTGACCTAAGTCAGGTATCTACAGGGGATAGTGGGCAAACCCTTGGTAAATCCAGGGCTCAGGGCTCAGGGAAAGGGGCTAAGCACAAAATGCTCTTGGCTCAAATGCCCAATGGCTCAAAATGCACCTCCTGTTCAACAAAACAAAATCACCCTCCATCCAACTCCCAAATTCTGAAATCCCAGTACCGTGTTTGAAGCAGGGTTCTGTAGGAAGGGGAAGAGCTGGCTTCCGGCCCCACCCTGACAAAGCTGTGGAGAGCACTCCGCCCTTGTGTTAGTCTGGCTACAGCTGATAGAGTGAAGTCAGGGCTTTGAGTGTTAGTAGCAGGAAAGGCGCGCAGGGTGGGACAGCCACAGAGATCCGGGGCAGACATGAACACGGAAACTCAGAAGCAAGGAGAGCCCATTTCTATCCCAAGGGACCAGACTTCATCAGGAATGAGGCTGTGAACAGATGCTACCCCTCAGGCCCTTTGGCCAGCACCAGAGAGTGAAGGTGGGGCCAGAGGCTGTGGAGAGTCGTAGGCTGTGCAGACATGCTCCGCTCCACTGAAGAACTGCAGATAAGGAGGATTGAATGAATACCGCTCGAGTCCTCCAGTGCTTTGTGTTCAGTGTATGGTTCATGGACCTCCACGTTCTCAGCATCACCAGAAAGCTCGGTAGAGAGGTGCAGACGGCACTGGCACACTCAGATCCGCACAGCCGGAAGTGATGCCTCTGATTGTCGCACAGCCTGGTGTGAGCAGATTTGGTTAGAGTGGTGGCACGATTGTAACCATTTCTCGCTTCGTACAGATATCCAGCCACCCTGCTGACCAACTCTGTCTTCAGCCAATCCCAGGAATCTCTGCTGCCCTGTGGGCCAATCAAAACCAGATGAGCACATTAGAAGCAGCCCATACCCTCTTTACTCCTGTCCTCGCAGAATGACCTCGGTGACAAGCTGGCTAAGAGAAGGAGGCCCCTTTCCCAGGAAAAGCTGTCCTCCGATCAGGGTCTCTTCTGTCCTTCCCCATCCCCCATCTCTTTTTCTTTTGAGGGAGGGTCACGTTTATGCCAGGCTGGCCTTGAACTTACTATGTAGCCAAGGATGACCTTGAACTGGGATCTGATCCTCTTGCCTGAGATTGTATAACCAGTTCTGTGTTGTGCTTAGGATCAAACCAAAAGCTTTGTGCACACTAGGCTGGGACACTAACAATTCAACAAAACCAGGTTTTTTTGAGCCCCTAATGTGGGGTTCCATTCATCCTCAAAAAATAGATACATACACAAAAGGGTCAAATGCAAAAAAAGAATGGGGTAGATTCACAGACCCTCTAAAAGACACCCATGTGCCCAACATGCCTGCTTCTAGCCTGCAGTGGCCTGAGTGCCTCTTCTGTCCTGCCCTATGCCAGGGACTCCAGAAGTGAGACACTGACCTCTGTCTTACCTTGAAAGCTTTCAGGTTAGGCAAAGCTGCCCTAGGAAAGACTGGTTTCCAATTTGTGAATGAGACCTTGGGGTGTATGCTATTAGAGGCAATAGGGTCCATATGCACGGCGTGGGGGTTGGTCCACACAAAGCCTCGTAAGGATAATGAAACAGATGGCGTCCACATTGTTTAGCTTTTGTCAAGCATCCTATAAACAGCCTCTCTCCCTTTATGGAGGTGAGCATCCTAGACAGCTGTGGCAAGCCAAGTGATGACCCTCAGAAAATGCTTACATCCTGATTCCTGGAACTCGTGGTGTCCAAGGTGACATTGGCAGATATGATTATGTTATAAATTGGGAGATGGGAATACTACCATGGGCCTTTGAAAAGGAAGCTGGAGTGTAAAGTCTAAATGGTTCAGAAAGACAGGAAGAATTGAAGACGGTGTGCTCTGGCTTAGAAGGGATGAGATGAGCCCATGAGCCTTGAGACCTTAGGCAGTCTCCAGAGTTCTCAGTGCAAAGGAACAGGTTCTCCCTGGAGACTCTGGAAGGTGGGCTCCTAGAAGGATGAATCTTAGATCTCTGACCTGCACCACAGGAAGATAGTAAGTTTATGTTGTCCTAAACTATGCAGTTGTAACTCGTTACCACAGCAACAGGAAGCTGGCGCACTTAGACCTTGCCAGGGAGGAACCCTTGCCTGCTGGGCTAAAGCTGCTGGGGAATTCTGCAGCCAGCAGAGCAAAAACTGAGCCTGTGGTGAGAGAAAGGAGGGGCTGGGGACAAAGTGCTCAGCCTGTGACCTCACCCTTGGCTGCCCTGGCACCCTGAACTGTCAGCCTGTGGTTATATGCATGACCAGGCCCCAAAAGGAATCCTTGTGGAGGCAATGCTGTGCCAAAGGTGGGGGTGTGGCAAGAAGACTGGTGTCCAGGGGGAGCCCAATCAGCCCCAGGCTGCAGGCAGGAGGCTGGCAGTGACTGCTCCATGTGAGGCATTCTCTCTCTCTCTCTCTCTCTCTCTCTCTCTCTCTCTCTCTCTCTCTCTCTCTTATCTCTGTACTACTGCACCCTCCTGGCTTCCCCTGGGAGAGAGGGAGAAAGGACTTTGGGGCTGGGGCACGGGAATGAGGACACAGCCTCAGCTCTGGCTGAGCAGCTAGATGGCCTTGGGCAAATGACTTAGCCTCTCTGAGCCTGTCTCCTCCTCTAGAAGAGAAGTCATATTCTCCACTTCACAGGGTTTTATGGTGTCATAACGCTCGTACACAATTCCAGCATAGAGCAAAGCCCCATCAGTACTGCTGGTATTTGCATCATCATTACATGGTCCTGAGCTGCTCACCAACACAAATCAAAGCTGATCTCTCCTGCTAGGTGCTAAGTTCTTCAACGGAATGTGTGCTCTGTCCATCGCTGTACCCTCAGCATTGCTAAACCTGCTGATAAGTATCGGGTGAAGAATAGACTTTGTCTTAGCCAGGGTTTCTACTCCTGCACAAACATCATGACCAAGAAGCAAGTTGGGGAGGAAAGGGTTTATTCGGCTTACATTTCCATACTGCTGTTGATCACCAAAGGATGCAGGA
>NC_034591.1:48684325-48703597 GCF_900095145.1 Mus pahari
CATTTCCTCAACTAAAGCTCCTTTCTCTGTGATAACTCCAGCTGTGTCAAGTTGACACAAAACTATCCAGTACAGACTTCATATGTTCATTATGAGTGACTATCACTTATAAGAAAGTGAATAAACATATGAAGCCTATTCCTCATCACACACACACACACACACACACACACACACACACACACACACACACGAGTCAGTCAGTCAGTCAGTCAGTCATATGAGGGAAAGCATACAGCAGCATACATAGAAACAGAATGTTTGTGGTATTTTCTAGAAGTCAACGAAGCAGAAAGAGAGGATGGGTGGGTGGGGGAGTGGTTAAACTGCTAGTGTGTATATCTGTTGGGAGGTCTATCAAGATGGCCCTGGAGTAGATACCTGCAGGAAGGGAGGGGAGCAGACAGGAGAGGGATGTCTGGGAGAACTTTTTAAAAAGGTGTGAGGGAGCATGGAATCACAAGAAGGCCAGAGAGGGTGCACCACAGGGCGAGAAGGAAGCAATAGTTAATTAGGACTGAAACGTAGGAGGGTCAGATCACAACGGGTCCTGAAGGTCACAGGAAAGAGCCTGGCTCTTATTTTGAGCCCAAGAAAACCACTAGCGGGCCTTCACGTGCTCCAAGTCACATCTCGAAAGGATCACCCAATTGCTGCTCTCAGGAGACTCTAGAAGGAGAGAGTAGTAGGAACTGGGGAACCGGGGCCCATTGCTGCAATGCAGGTAGGAGACGACTGTGGCTTAGCTGTTACGAGAGACTAGAAGTGGCCCACAAGGCTACCTATGGAGGCCGTGCCAAGAGGGAATGCAAATGGGTTAAATACGCATGGGGGAGCAAGAAAGAAGCAGGGTGTCTGGGAGAATTATACATCTCAGTGTGCCAGTAACAATGTGCTCTCTTGGCCTGCTGTCCTCCAGCTAAGACACAGGTCTCCTGCTTCAGGACTTTGGCTCAAAACAGTCAACACTCTGAATCTCCAGACTGCCGCCTGCACCTTATATTTTCCTCCCGTCCCTATAATCATGGAAATCAGTTCCTTATGATAGTTCTGACTCTAGCTCTATCTCCCCATCTTTCTGGATAGAAATCTAGAGAGCAGATAGACAGACACATAGATACATAGATAATTTGTTTTGTTTCTCTAGAGAACTCGAGAAATTCATGGAGTCTAAAGTTCAGTAAGTGGGAGATGGAGATAGGGTCGTGAGAGGAGGGCTGGGGCATACAGATCAGAGGACCTAGTTGACTTGGATACATTGTATCTGTCTCCTGACTCATTTGCATCTGCTTCTCTCCTCTGTACAGTTCCGCGATACCTAACCCGTATTCTCCTTTCTTCTCTCCATAAACAGCTGTAGGCTCCATCTTTGTGCCCTTCTCTGAGAACTGTACTATCTGGGAGATGTCACATAACCCTTGGAATGCCAGGCCAGTGGCTTCTTTGATATAAGGAAGACCCACCCACGGCAGCAAAGACCCGGAGTAGAGGGCCCCAATTCATGGCAGCAGACAGAACTGGATTGGGTTTATTTAACCTTTACATACCCTCTGCTCTGCTTTGCTCTCGTTTGCCAACAAACCTCACTGCCAGCTACCCTATTATTGTTTGGATACTTCAGACTGCCGCTCCCCAGAAGGGAGTAGCCACAGCCTGGCCCAGGGTCCGACCAGCTGGCCCTTGGAAGCTACTTTCTCTCTCTGAATCCTATTCTCCCAGCCATAATAATGGACTCTGCGATACTGACTTGTATGTCACAGCTGAGGCTGTGACACCCTAGCAGGCACTGGTGGAGAGTAATAAACAATCTATTAAAAGAGGGTTTTTTTTTCCCCTCGCTCTTCTGGGCAGCCCCAGCTAGCTTTATTGCGAGATTAGTTTGCTCTCTACGCTCTTCCTGTCCTTCAGAAGCCAAATTTACTATGGACGTCGGCAACCAGGGAATGGTTGTCAAGGGCCGGGCTTTTAGAAACGCTGTCTGTTGCCTAGGAAACGTCACCACTCCGGCTCCCTGGGCTCCCAGCAGTCGGTGGGTTCTGGCGCCATCTGCTGGATACAGAACCACTACACTGCTTCTGAAGCACCCAGACCCGGGAGTCCCATCCCCGAGCGAGGAAAGGCTCGGATTCTACTCTACCCCACCTCTCCATAGAAAAGTTCTTTACTCCTTTTGTCCCCAGACCTCCCTCAGGGACCAGAGGCACGCAAAGGACTTGGCCTCTGTGGACTACAGGGAGGGTGGAAGTCATGTCCTTTCCAACAGCGGACCCACGGACCCACTGTGTGGGGTCTGGAGGAAGTCCCTCCCCTTAATTGATTTTCTGTAGTGCGGCGGAATCCGCAGTGCAGACTTGCATTTTGCTTTTCACCAGCCTGCGTCTACTAGGAGAGTGCAGCCAGAATGAAGATGCTAGGGTTGGAGGTGGGAAACGGACGGTTGAGGTCACAGCAAGGTCTTTATATTCGCCTTCTTCTCTGTCCTCCTTCTAAGCCATTCAGTTCCTGGTGACCTAGTACACTTGACTTCTTTTTCCTTAACGTGAATCTTCCTTTTCCAATAAGACAGTGGCCAGAGGAACCGCTGAAGCTTAGTTCATTCTGCCTCACCCCTAAGAGACAGCAGCAGACACCGAAGGCAGGGGTGGGGGTGTGGGGGGGCATGGCTTCTAGGTGATTGCTGCCTGGGATACCCCCAGCCCTCTCCCTGCCCGGAGAGAAACCTGTGTGAAAGGTGAAGGTCAAAGTGGATTGTCTGAGATTTGCAGTCAGGAGACAGAAAGCTGTCTGCCCCCAATGAAGGTGCTTCTCTTTCCCTGCCATTATCACTAGTAAGGAAACTGAGGTCTGAAGTGAATGAGAGTCTGTCTTCTATCTATCCTGGCCAAACATTGTCTTTTCTGTTCTGCCCACCTCTAGCTGAGCTGGAGCTAACAGTGCCAGACAGAGAGGCTCAGAAGCTAAGAGGACGAAGCAGAAGGCTGGGGAGACCAAGGCACCCCCATACTCCACCCTAAGCTGAGCTAGAAGGAAGGCAAGGCTGGAACTATAATTCATGCACACCTTGCAGGTGAAGGGCCCTGCTATACAGCAGCTGTCTGTACTTTTCCGAACAAGATTCTGCTGTCAAACTCTCCAGGTAGAGGGGCAGAGGGGTCCCTGTGGGTGTAGAGAGGTGAGAAGCAGTGGTCTTCCAATGGCCTGAGTCCTGGAGGGCAGGCTCAGATTCTAGACCTCACCAGTCAGAAGGGAATTTAAAAAAACAAAGACTCAGTCTAAGAGCAGTGGAAGGAGCTGTCCCTATACCTCACGGCCGAGTCCCTTCCCCTCTTTGGATCCCCTTCCCACTGGGAAAGGGATTAAGGGCAGCTGGTCATTCACAGTAGAGTTGCCACCCCTTCCTCCTTTCTGGGCTGGGCTATCCTTGATTGACAATAGGGCAACCTAAGTTGAAATGACCCTCAGGGGAAGAGCTGGCCCAGGCCTCTTCTGAACTCCTGCCATTTGAAGTCTCCTGTTCCCTGGTCCTGTGGGTGGGTGGGGAGAGGGGTTGTCAGGGAAGAGCAGAAGCAAGAGATTGCTCGATGTACCTCGTCCATCTGTCCCCATAGTGCACCAGAGAGATGGCCAAAATGCTCCTGGCTGAAGTGATAGCAGTGTGACTCTCCTGATCTAGTCACCTGGGCCTCCCGCCCTGGCACCACCCTGGCTTACCTTTCTTTCTATTGTTGCTAGGGATGAGGCCAGCAGCCAAGGCCAAATCCCCGCAGGCCCACACGGCCTGCATTTTCCATGACCACGCTGGGGTCTAGTTCAGGTTGCTCAGACTGGTGTTACTGGGCAGACCTGGGGCCCTGGCTGGCTGCCCGTTGGTGATCCATGGCCTCTCCCTGCGTAGCTACACCTTCACACCAATGCTGTTGACCGCAAAGGGAGGATCGGGAGAGCTATCACAACACAGACTGGTCTTTGATAAGCCATATTTATGCAAGCAAAGTGGTAGGCACCCTAGGCTACACAGCACCAGAGAGTGGTAGGCACCCTAGGCTACACTGCACCAGAGAGTGGTAGGCACCCTAGGCTACACAGCACCAGAGAGTGCCGTAGAAAAACACCTGCACCATGATGCCAACCAGGCTGGACTCCTGATGGGAACGGAGTTCTGCTGACCAGGCACCGCTCCCAGCTGCTTCTGCATATTTTCTTGTTCTGGCCTTCCTTCCCAGAGCATCTGTTCCACTTGCGTATTGACCGCAGCGGATGAGTTTACAGTCAAGAGTGAGCATGTCATCTGGGTTATCCCCCACCCCCTAGGCATTCTCTCACAGGATCTTTTGGTCATGAGGTCATGGGATAAGTGCTGAGTTATCTGAAATTGTTTTCTATAGCACACGCTACTGTAGACCTTTGAAAAGGAAGCTGGAGTGTATAAAGTCCACATGGGTCAGAAAGACAGGAAGAGTGGAAGATGCCGTGCTCTGGTTTTGAAGGGATGAGATGAGTCTCAGAAATCATGCCTTTGGAAGCATAATTCCCTCCATAACAATTCTCAAAGTATCAGAAGCTGGGGACTCAGTGTCTGTTCGGAGTCCCAGGCTCAGTCCTGGAATAGCCTGAATTGCACCTGTCGTGACGTTTTAGCTATTTGTCTACCTTGAGAGATCTAGACTCACTTGGGAGATGGGCCCCTGGGCATGTCTGTGGGAGACTTAAGTTAATTGAGGTGAGAAGACCTGCCTGCCCACTGTGGGTGACAACATCCCATAGGCTTGTGGTCTCTTATCACTCTCTTCCTCTTTGACCCAAGGTTTCAAGACCTTCCTGCTTTGACTTCTCCACCTTGATGGATGTGTTAGCTGGTTTTGTGCATCAACTTGACACAAGCTGGAGTTATCACAGAGAAAAGAGGAAACACCTCCATGAGATCCAGCTGTGCTGTAAGGCATTTTCTCAATTAGTGATTGTATTAGTCAAGGTTCTCTAGAGTCACAGAACTTGCAGATAGTCTCTATATAGTAAAGGAATTTATTGATGACTTACAGTCTGCAGTCCAAATCCCAACAATGGTTCAGTAGTAGCTATGAATGGAAGTCCAAGGATCTAGCAGTTGCTGAGTCCCACACCGCAAGAAGGCGAAAGAGCGAGAGCCCGACTCCCTTCTTCCAATGTCCTTATATGGTCCCCAGCAGAAGGTATAGCCCTGATTAAAGGTGTGTGCCACCACACCTTTAATCCCAGATGACCTTGGACTCGGAGATCTCCCTTTCTTAATCTTCTGGATTCAATCACCACTGTGTCTCAAGATCTCCATACCAAGATCCAGATCAGAAACTTCTATCTCCCAGCTTCCAAATTAGGTTCCCTGGTGAGCCTTCCAATTCTGGATTGTAGTTCATTTCAAATATAGTCAAGTTGACAACCAGGAATAGCCACTACAGTGATCAAGGGGGCCCATTGTGGGTGGTGCCATCCCTGGGCTGGATTCTATAAGAAAGCAAGCTGAGCAAGGCAAGGGAAGCAAGCCAGTAAATAACATCCCTCCATGGCCTCTGCATCACCTCCTGACCTGCCTTAGTTCCAGTCTTGACTTCCTTTGGTGATGAACAGCAATGTGGAAAGTGTAAGCTGAATAAACCCTTTCCTCCCCAATTTGCTTCTTGGTCATGATGTTTTTATGCAGGAATAGAAACCCTAAGACAATGGAACCCTGGAATTGTGAGCCAAGACAAACTTTTTCCCCCTTAAGCTGAAAGTATTTCATCACAGCAAGGAGAAGAGACTAAGACACCTACTGAGCTAGAACTTCCTCTAGAAAGGTCAGCCAATGCTAATAAATCTTTGGGGCTCACTAACTTGCAAAGTGACCTATTCTAATGTCAGCTGTTGGCCAATGAGATCTAATTGAAGGGGAAACTATCCCTTTGATCCACTCAACAGCTCGATTCAGAAAGAGCTAGCTTGATATTGTCTAAAAGGTCAGATCCCTTCCCCACAATGCAATGGCCCATGCATGCTGCTCCTGCAAGATGGCTTCAATTAGGGGATGCATCCCCTCATCATTTACCATCTTATGGGATCCAAGCATCCTCCCACCAGCTAGGTCACCTCTGTCAGGTGTCCCCAGAGCCACAGACTCCAAGGCACAAGGCCTTCAGGGACTCTCCATACACCCAAAGCACCTCTGAACTCCGCCAACAACCTGGCGCCCACATTTCCTTCCCAATCCTGAAGGTGCACGAAGTTGGAAGACACTTTAGTAAAAACCTGGTGTACACTCAGAATACAGCAGTATGAAGCCCATAGCCAAAAGGCTTACTCCAAGTTGGGCCTGGGTGAGAGCAACCATTATCATAGTGTGTCAACAGAGCCCTATGCAACCCCACCTTGGTAGTCACCGGAGCATTTCTGGATCATTAACCACAAATCAGAAGACCCTTCCCCACCCTCTGATCTTCCCCGCCACTGAGGCATTCCCAGGCTACCTTCCTCTCTGCCCACCTGAGTGATGACTGTGCCAGAGAAGGACAGCTTGGCAGCCAGTGCCAACCTCCACAGCAGCATGGGAAAGCAATGTGAATGTCTTTCTAGGCGTCCAGAAGCCCGTGGACAGCAAAGTCTGTTCAGTAGGGAGATGGAGGCTGCAGACAGTCTTGAATCACAGGAAACAGTGCTAGCTCACCCATCTGCCTTGTACATACACGGGAGTCCTAGCTGGCGAGGTCATAGGCCCTGAGTGGTCAGGGCCACCTCCACTCCATACTCCCCACCCGTTCAAGGCTGCAGTAGGAGCCGAACTGACCCCTCCTGTAATAGTGTCAGATGCGGGAACTGCTGGCCAGTGGGCTTAGGCCTGGGCGTCATCCCGTCACATGTCCCAACCACCTCAGTACGTCCTTCAAGTGTGGCATCCCCACATCTTCCTGTAGAGGCCAGACCCTGATGGGACTCCCAGTCATGACCAGGACAGGGGCCAGCCACCCCAAGGGCAAAGAACAGAAACAGGATCCCAGAGGCCTTGATAACTGCTTGATTTATTCAGATTATTTAATATACAATGACACAATTGTGACCCCAAAGTGTGCAAAGTTAAAGCCTTCAACTGCAGCTGAGAAGAGAGGGCGGGGTCGGTACACTTGGGGACGGTCGTGAGTCAGGAATGAAGGGCAGGTGGTCATCAGCAGGCCCTCCCCGGGCTCAGAGATGGGGAAGTAGGCTGAGGAGCAGGCCCCATGGGAACCTCAAGCCAGAGGAAGGGGGCAGAGACCTCCCCCTGGCCTAGGTCCAGAACCCACAGTGCCACATGGCTGAGAGGATAGCACTCCAGGGATGGGCCAGAGGCAGGGTCAGGAGAGCACCATTTCCTGGGAGGAAGGGGGCAGCGAGAGAGAGAGAGAGAGAGAGAGAGAGAGAGAGAGAGAGAGAGAGAGGTGCCCTATAGGAGAAGCCAGGAGGGGCTACCTTCCCCAGGGGTCAGAGTTGGACACTGGGCCAGAGCAGGCTGCAGCGAGAAAGACCTGAGGCAGGCACAGGGCCTGAGAGCCAAGGCTGACTGGGCTCAGGGAGCAGAGGAAGGGGGAACCCAGAAGATCTCACGGGGCAGCCTGGCACGGGGGGGGGGGGTGGCTACCTGACTCTGTGGGGTTGCCCAGAGAGGGGGCCACAGGCCCCTCAGGGACTCCACTCCTCTCCCTGGAAAGGAGCTGGGGAACCCGTAGTGCAAATCTATGGACCACTCAGTTATGGAGGGAAGCTGTTCCTAGAGTGGGGCCCCGGGATTCGCCCCCTCCACCACCTTGGCCTCCGCTGCTGTCCTCAGTATAGCCGCTTCTCGTAACTGTGAAAACAAAAGAGACAGGGATAAGAGAAGGTGTATGGACCCTACTCTCTTCCCAGCATCCTCTTGCCCATGGCCCCCCAAGTTTGGGATCGGGCAAGGGGCTACAGAGGTTGCGTCTCAGCCAGGGGGCTAGGGGAGGCAGGGGTGGCCCTGGACCTCTGTCTTCCTCTGGCCAAGGCTCCATGAAAAACCATGCCAGTGCCAAAGTTAACTGTGCCCCTTTCTGCCAATGCCACACCTGAGGGGACCATCCTTGGTGGCCAGGAGGGTGAGACAGCTCAGGAAAGCACAGCCGTCCTCATGGGGCAGACTTCAACTAGTTCAACCTTTGGTACCCTGTTTCCACCATGCCCCCCCCCCCAATGGATGGTGACTCGGACCCTTCACAATGGGGTAGCCCCAGGCCTGTAACCATAGGCATTTCTTGGTACCCCACAATGAGATTCGTGTTTTGATTGGTTGAGGGGCCATGGTTGGATGAGGGGCCATGATTGGCCTCCTCTACCATGGTGCTGGGAGTGAGGACCAGAAGGGCCTATCTGGGTCCATGTCTCCTGATTAGGCTCCAGCACTACCCCCTACCCAATGCCCATTCTCCCAGCCCATGGCCCACCCAGGCTGCCCCTGCTCTATTCTACGCCTGGCCCCGGCAGCGCAGTTACTTACACGGCAGAAAGGTATAGCTACGGGAGGGTGGGGCAGAAAGAGACACAGGTTAGATGCCCGCCTATGACTAGGGAGACGGGTCCTCTCGACCAGGGCGGGCTGCATGCCTACAACTACTGCTGCCAACGAGCTCGGCCCCCAACCCACGGTCACACCAGCATCGGGCTTGGCATCTGTCTCTCTGCCCGTTTCCACACCAGAGGGGCCATGCCCCCATTTTCTGCCTGCCTGCCTGCCTGGGGCCACCACCAGCAAGAGCCCAACACCAACAGCTCTACTACCAGCCGCCAAGCTTCTTGAGCAAGCATGAGCTAGGAGCCCGGGTAGGGCTAGCGGCCACACCTCCCGTGCCTTGCCCTGGAAGCTACCCGAAGGGAGGGAGGGGAGGGGAACAGCCAGCCTACACGAGGCTCCATGACTAGGTTCCAGGGTGGACTGGGCCCTGTAGACAGGGTGACAAGAGAGACCATGTGGCCCCTGGAACCTCAGCTTAGCCTTTGAACCTGTCCAACCCTGCACCAGTCAGTCAGGGCGAGGAGGCTACCCACTTACGAGTGTAGGCCGTGCACGCCGCCCTCAATCTGGGCCGACATGGTCCGCTTCTCAAACTTGAGCTCTCCTGAGTACATCATGGATCTGGGGGGTGGGCACGTGAATAAGTCAGAAACACCCCCACCCCCACCCCCAAAAAAAAGATAAATGAAGAAAAGAAAAAGAGAAGAGCAAAGAGGAAAGCCTCCCAGGACCCTCTGCTGCCCCCTCAAGTTCCAACACTCACCGCAGGACAGACAGGCTTTGGGCCCCAATATCCTGGCAGCCATGCTGGATCCCTGCTATGAGGTAGGGCACAAACTTCTGAATGGAGCCTTTATCTTGGATGGAGCCCGAGACACCTTGTGCGATCTTCACCTTATCCCCCTCACTGCATGAAAGGTGGAGAGGCTGAGCTGAGCAGTCGGAGGTTCAGAGGACCCCACCCTTGCCTCTCCAAGGTACAGATAGAATACCGTCCAGAAGGACCCCCACAGCAGCCTCAGCCACAGAGGCTACCAGAGAAACAATGTATCCCAGGCTCTGGTCAGGTCGGGCTACATCTGCCACTTTGCATGTCTGTGAGTCTCCACAACTTGGGAATGCCGTCTCAGGTATCCTCTGAGGTCAAGGCCATGGGGGAGTTCAAGAACATGATGACAAACCTGAAGTATCTTTTCTGACTGCTGCTGCTCTTCTCCATGGCGTCCAGAGAACCCATGCCCCGGTACTTCTTCAGCCTCACCCCATCTGAGAAGAAGTATTCTCCAGGCGCCTCCGTGGTAGCAGCCAGCAGGGAGCCCATCATCACTGCAGAGGTCAAGGTTGAGGGCTGAATGCCCCCTACTCCACACAGTATTCTGACTGCCCCTCTGGCTTCTAGTCCGCGTCTCCTCGATACCAAGTGTTCCCCTCACCTGTAGAGGCTCCAAGTGCCAGGGCTTTGACCACATGGCCCACGGTCTGGATGCCACCATCCGCTATTACCGGCACCCCAAAACGCCGGGCGTACTCGGCCACCTTGTAGACAGCGGTCCCCTGGGGTCGGCCACAGGCCATCACTGGGGAAAGGGGGACGTAAGGGACAGAGATGGATCAGTGGCCTTCTCCTTGTATCTACGGTGTTTCTGAGGCCTAAGGCGGGAGAAAGTCATTTTAGGTTCCTAGGTCACCCACCATTAACTAGCAGGACCACAAAGGATACGAGATCAGGGGATCAGTGCGAGCCTTCAGAAGCATGACCTTGACTGGCGGTCTCTAGCACCAGCCACTGTGGAGGCATAGCTTCCTGTTAAGGAGTCCTTTGCATTAGCAGCTAATACCAGAGGTGGGTTCTTATGGCCTCCTTTGGAATATGGTTTTGCTCTCAACCTCACCTGGGGGGGGTGAGGGTGGGGGGTGAGGCAGATTCTGCTCTGTTACACGTGGCAATGTGGGTCTATGAAAACCCTGGCTGTTCAGAGACCTGTTTCCTTCACACCACTGGCATGATCTGGTCACAAATGAGATCCATCCAAACCCTCAGCTATCTTCCAACACACACACACACACACACACACACACACACACACACACACTTTCTAAAGTGTCACACCAACCTTAGAGGGTGATACCAACAACAGCGTCCCCACAACCAGTCCGAAAAGCAGGTTGGTCCACTCCCAACAGCCACATGTCACCACCTGCCTATACCTGCCTCTTCCCACAACTACCCCGCCCCTGAGAATTGCCTAGTGGGGCAGACACTCATGTATCTATAGAATAAGAAGCCAGAGTGGACCAGGGTGGTTCTAAACAGCAGCCCTTCCTCCTCCTGCTCCTCCTCCTCCTCCTCCTCCTACCTACCTTCCTGGGTGATGCAGATGGAACCACAGCCCATACCCACACGAAGCCCGTCCACACCAGCATCAATCAAGTTCTTGGCCTGGGCTGCTGTCACCACTGGGGATGGAGGAAGCCGACAGAGGAATGTGAGGATAGTGTCCCCACCCTGCCCAGGAATGTCCTGGGATCTTAGTATATCTCCCCCCAACCTAAATGCTCGCCAAAGCCCATCCTACCCCTTACCCCCTACGCCTGGAAAAATGTCACCACCTAGGAGTTCCGGGGGGCTGGGGGGGGGGTCACTCCACACTCACCATTTCCCCCAATCACCTGGAGATGGGGGTACTTCTGCTTGATATAGTGCACCATGGCGATCTGATACACTGAGTTCCCCTGGGATGAATCCTGTTAGCAGGGACAAAAAAGCTCCAGCTAAACAGCCAAGTCCCCTCACAGGGGTTAGGGACTCACACTCAGAGAGCTGCTGCTAACTAAGTTAAACACTGAGCAAAACGAGTGAGTGTGTATAAAGTTGAGCTCAGTGCCGGGCAAATGGGGCCTCTCAGTGAGTGTGAGTTGTAATTATCAGGGTAAATGAGCTTGTATATGAGGAGAAACCCTTGGAGGGAGGGCTGTGGCTTGTTCTGGGCACTATGATTAGCCTAGTTTTGATACCAGAGAAGCAGAAAGGGAGCAAAGGCTTAATAGTGGTGAATGAGCCTCACAAGCCTGGTGCAGGGAACCTGTCACCTCCTTACTAGTACTATGACGTCAGCGCCGGCCTGAGTGAGCAGGTCCAGGCGGTATTTGTCATCCTCCCGGGTGCCCACAGCTGCCCCACACAACAGCTGTTTGTGGGAGTCCTTGGAGGCCAGAGGGTAGTCTCTGTTCTTCTTCAGGTCTGTGCGTGCAATGATGGCTACCAGCTCATCTTGATCGTTGACTATGGGCAGCTTCCCTGACCAGGAGGAAAGAGAAGCAGGGCAGTGAGTGGGGTAGAAGAACCAGGATGGAACTGGAAGGAGAGACCCCTGAAGTACCTAAGTCAGCCACTAGGTGACAGCACCCACCCAGGACCTGGACCTCTTCCCAAGGATCAGGAAGCAAAGAACCTTCCCAAGCAAGCGAGTTCCTAAGGCTCTTCCTGCGCGGGCTGGTTTGGTGGAAGAGGCAGCCCCTGAACCCTGGCAACTTTTCACTTGCTGGAACAGGTCCCTGCACAAAGGACCCAGACAAGACCTTAATGTGAGACTGCCCTGAGGGAGGAACATGGATCCTCTCTGCCCAAAGCAAATCCCAAGAACTCACCACCAGGGGCCGGGGGAAACAACAGGCCAGAGGAACTTAATGTGCGTCATACACACTGCCGCTCTATCGAACACATTTAATTGCGGGACTTTTCAGAGACTCTGAGAAGTCAGTGGGTACGTTTTTTTCTTTCTTTTGGTTTTTGATACAGGGTCCCCCCACTATGAAGTTTCGGCTATCCTGGAACTCCCCCCTCCTCAGTCCTTTCCCAGACTTCTAAGACCAGAAAGCTCTTTTACTATGACAAGCACCTCTCAGGACTAGTTTGGAAAACCAGTGGGAAGTCACTGAATTCAGACTGGGCTTCTATAAGCAGGTAGCAGAGTATTGGGGATCTGCTCCAGACTGCGTAGGGTTATTCGAGTTTCCCCCAAGACCTTGTGTCATTATTGGGCCAACACGAGAGGCTGAGGAATAACGGAAATTCTGCCATACAGGAAGCTGGGGTGTCTACTCCCCGGTACCTTTCTTGCTGCGCTGCAAGATCTCATTTGCTTCTTTCAACGTCACACCTGCTGGAGCCACCACCAGCTCGACCCTCGGCGTCATCACCTGTGGGGCCAGGAACATTTGCCTGCAGGTTGGCAGGTGAGAGAGACGGAGCCAGGCCTCCCTATGGTCCCTGGTCACAGGCACCAGTCTGGGGCCCCCGGGGGTGGAGTTCCCTCTGTGATGCAGCTCTGCCTTCCCTGCCCTGCAGGCACCTCACTGAGGAGGGTGGTGTGGTCCTTCTCAGCAAGGAAGTCGATGTCTCGGGAGGTGACGATGCCCACCAGCTTGCTCCCCATGGTGCCTGTCGCGGTGATGGGGATACCAGAGAAGCCATGCTGTATCTTGGCCTCCAGAACATCACCCACGGTATGTGAAGGGCTCAGGACCACAGGGTCTGTGATGAAGCCTTGCTCAAATTTCTGTAGACAGAAGAAAAGAGCTGCAAGGAACCCAAAGGTGGCACATAGCCTGGCCACCAGAGACACAGTAAACTCTGATGAGCCATTGAGAAGCGAGAGTCCTCAATAGGGTGAGGACCAATAGAAAAAAGGGGGGTCTAAGCCCATATTTCATTGTAAGGAAGGACACCTAGGTCCCACATCAGTTAGAAGATAAGTAGACTGCATGCTTTTGAGGGTGAGTCCAGTACTTGCCTTGACCTTCCGTACTTCATTGGCCTGGAACTCTGGGGTACAGTTGTGGTGAATGAAACCAATTCCTCCCATGAGCTGGTATAGAAAGGAGGTACGGTAAAAGCAAAGGCTAACCTCCTCTTCCTTCTGCACACCCCCCCCATTCCTGTTCAGTCCCCACCCAGGCAAGCGACTCACAGCCATTGCAATGGCCATATCAGCCTCTGTCACGGTATCCATGGGAGATGAGATCAGTGGTGTCTTCAGTGTGATCTTCCGGGTCAGGGCTGATGTCAGGTCCTAAGGATGGAAGCATGGTCCATGGAAGGGTTTTATCCACTGGACAAACAGTCGACGGCATCTTATATCCTGCATAGGCCCGGCTTTGTGACCCAGCAGCAAGCAGTATGGCTCTTGGGGAACTGACCATTCCACTTGAAAAGAAAGTGGGTGTGAGGCACATGGGCAAGGTCACTTCAGTTGAGATGAAAGCCACCAAGAGCACCAGGCCCATAATCCCAAGGTGAGGAAGGAAGATTAGGAGTTCAAGGTAAATCTTGGCTAATACTGATTTCCAGGCCGGCCTGGATTATATGAGACTAAAGAGAATAGTAAAAGGGAGATGTAAGGAAGAAGGAAAGAGGGAGTGGAGGGGAGACCAAGGCCAAGGAACACCAGGAACAGGGTGAACGTGTTCTGGGTGACAAGGGCTAGTGGCAAAGGTAGACCTAGGGAGGCACCTATTAGCCAGGTAGGAACACAAATGGCTAAGGGTCTGGAGTTCAAGAAAAAGGTCAGGATTGTTAACACAGGACACACATTCCCTACTCTGAAGATCCCAAATCCAAATGTTTTACAAGCTAAAGTATGTGAAGTACAGACAGGTGCAATGTTCCACACCTGACCTCAAGTGACAAGTCACCTTCAAATGCAGGAAAAATACTCTGGGACATTACCCTCAGGCAGCGTGTAAGATGGATGTACAATGTAAATTAATTTTGGTTTAGATTTTGACCCGTTCCTGATTTCACACTATGTGTATGCAAATGTCTTCCCCCCCCCCAAATCAAGTCTACAAATCTGCAAGCATTTTGGTCTTGAGTATTTTGAATAAGAGACACTCCTCCCAAATACATTTGTAGGTTGTCTGTTTATACATGGCTAGACCATGGACCCTTCTGAGAATCAGGCCGATCAATACTAATCTAGCCCCCAAACCCTCCAAACAAACTCTAAATGAAACCTTTCAGACTCACAAGCCCCTGCAGGACATGTGAGCAGAGCTCTGGGCCCACACCCAAACAATCACACTGTCTCCTCTTCTGTCAGGCCCCAAAGGATAAGGAGACCCCTCACGACGAGGCAGATATCTTTCTAGTCCCTGTCTTCCTAGCAGTCAGACCAGAGTTTGGCTCAGAACCAGGATGCCCAGCCCAGGATGTGCAATAAACTTTGTTAAACTAAGTGGCTAAAGCAAGACACCTTCCTGATCGCTATCATAAGCGAACAACCAGAATAGCCCAAATTCCCCCACCCCCTAAAAATCTTGTCTGGGTCAGCTCTGTACACACAGGCTAAACCTGACTTTCCTTAATATATAAGTGATCTAGGGCTGCGCACGTGCAGGCTCTCAGGCCTTTTGTGAGAACGGAAAGAATAAGCAGAAATAACCACAGCAATGGGTGTTTTAAGGAGGCATGAGTTCAAGATCGGGTGGCTGCAGTTCCCTGAATTGTCTTACACCATCATCTCTACTCTTCTCAGCTTCTCAGCCTTCTAATTATTCGTTGATTTGGCTTAGTGCTAGCCCCTCGTGGAAAGAAAAGCATTGTGTTCCCTTGTATCGGTCCCAAGTCCTCCCGGACCATCCCCCTTGCCAGTTCTTGTCCATTATGGGTCAGTGCCCAATCACTGAACACTGTATTCAAAGTGATCATAATTTTAGAGCATAGCCCTGGCTCAGCATTTCAGACAACAGCTAATCCTTATTGTCTATATAATAAAGCAGCCACGCCCAGACCGTCTCCTCACAGGGCCTTTTCTGAGCCAACCCTCCAACTTCTTCAGTGACAGAGCATCCTCTAAACCCAGAGGCTGCCACTCAAAACTCTCCAGGATCTCCCCCGAGCCCAGATGCCTCTGCCCTTGACGGTGTGCCCGTCCCTCCCACAACAATAAGGGTAATAGGCAGAAGAGCATTCCCAAGGAACGCCTCTCCCACACCTGCCCTGGAACAAGAAGTCAGCCAAAGGAAGAAGCACTTACCACTTCATCAGCTATGAAGTCTATGAATCCTGGGAGGATCAGGAAGTCGCTGGAAAGACAGAATGAGAGTGACTGGTGGGCAGGGTGTCCAAAAGCATCGGGGTCTGCTATCCTAGGGTTGGCAGCAGGGTGCAGGTGGGTAGAGGAGCAGAAAGGCTGGAATCCACTGACCCTGCGGTCCCATGAGAGGGCTTCTTCACACCCCCCCCCCCATAATGTCCTGATAGCTTCAACCTCAGGAACTAGAGCCAAAAACGGCAGATGGAGGGTCTATGGATCTGGAGGCCACCCAGAGTTTGTGAAAGGACATAGAAGTTTCCTATATGGTCACACACAGTACATACAATGCATGCCTCTGAAGTCTTCTCAGTCTGTTGTTTTTATTTAGTTAGTTTTATAGACAGGTCTCGTGTAACCCAGATGGGCCAGGTTATTTATCTGCTATATAGCCAGGGTTCATACTGAACTCAGCCTCTTGCTTCAAGTGATGTAATTATGAACCACCAAACCTAGCTTCCCTTTCTCCCTTAAAAACAGTATTTTACTGTTGTCTAAAATGACCTTGAATCCAACATGCTCTTGGCTCAGACCGCTGAGATTACAGGTATGTGCCACCACGCCTGGCTTAAGACTTCTGTCTTGACAAGTGTAATGGTGCATACCTTTAATCCTAGCATCCGGCGTTCTCACAGAGGCAAAGAGATCTCTGAGAGTCTGAGGCAAGGCTGGTCTAGAGAGTGAGTTCCAGGCCAGCCAATAGTATATAAAGAGACCTTGCCTCAGGAAAAAAATTGTTTCCTTAGTTCTAACAAAAGCAAAGAATAACTCAACACAAAAAAACAGAAGCTATACGGGGATGGGGGTGGGGGTGGGGCTCATCTCTATATCCCAGTACTTAGGGAGGTAGAGACAGAAGGATTGGGGTTGAAGCCAGTTTGTGCTACAAGATCCTGTTTCAGAAAAACAAAATAATAGCAGAACAACAGAGAATCTGGGTTAAGGATGTAACTTAGTAATAAAGCATTTGCCTGTTATGTACAAGGTTCTAGGTTTGATTCCCAGCACTGCAAGAGAAAAAAGGAAACACAGAATCTGAAAATAAGTTTGTAATGCAACATGACCCAAGCACAACCCAGCACAGCACAAGGCTGGGGCTGCTGAGTCACGCAAGGTTCAAAGCAGCTGGAGGGACCCCAGAGACCTGAGCTCAGGACATGTTCTGACAGAGCAGGCACTGGGGCCAGAGCAACCAACACACATGGGAAGGACAGCCAGAAGTCCTAACAATTGGGACCTGCCGGAGCATAGCAGCTGTCAACGTGAGTGAGGTTAACAGTCAAGTGGAGCCTAGGAAGAAAGAACGGGCCTACGTGGTACTTCTAGGTTACACTGCCACAGGCCAGAGATGCTACAGGCACAGTCTACCTGAAGTCACAGTAAACCTAGATGGACACACTCAGAAGCAAACGACCCAACTTCAAATACACTCTGAGCCCAGCTAGGCAAAGCAGGGGGCACATCTGTCTCATGCAGGAAACAAAAGCCACAGGGCAGATAAGAGTGCTGTGACTAACTTGCCACCAAGCCTGTAAGAAACCCTTAATGGTTCCCCTTCAATCTTCCCTAGGAGTGCAGTAAAACTCCTTATCAAAGATAGAGCCCCTCTTTAGTCATCAAAGACCACCAAGGCAGCAAAGAACTTTTACCCCACCTTGACCTCCCTGGCAGCCTATTTCCCTCAGCGGTTCACTTAGAGGCCAGAGAAGAAACACCCGAGTCTGGGCCCGTTGGCATTTTCTAGATTAGAAATCACCCTTCACCCGTGGGCCGGCAGGAGGGCGCCCTCCTCAGAGCAACAGGAATGCTGACCGACAAACAGGACTCTTTAGGAGCCAGGGTAGAGATGACAGGTGACAGGCCACAGATGCTATTGACTCTCCAGCAGCTACTCTGCCCTAATCAAGGGTTCTGATGCTCCTTCCTGGCAGGGACGGTCGTCCCGCAGCCAGGAGACACAGCTAGTGCCAGGCCTGCAGGGAGAACTGGCCGAGGGCCCACAGGAAAATGCAAACTAAGCTTGAGGCAGACAGGTAAGTCTCTACCTTTCTCCAAAAGGCCACGTGGAGTGGGCTTGAAGAGTTGGCACAGAATATTCATGGAGGGCATTAGTCCCTCCTGTGGGCAGGAAGCCGCACCAGGAAGGGGGGCTGGACTAGCTATGGAGAGACAAGGGCCACACTACTGCCAAATGGGCCCCCTCCTGGGGATTATTATTCAACCAGCTGCCTGAGATGGGATCCAGGGACCTCCCTGCGTTCATGGTGAGGCTTGAGGAAGAATGACATCCTGGATCATGCTGGTTAAAGACCCCCTAGAATAGCCACTTTTTTTCCTGCACGTACCAAGGCCTCTCCAGGATGGCCAAGACACCAGGAGAATAACAAGGGGGCAGGCTGGCCTCGGATCTTAGCCAGTTATCAGTCAAGGCTCCCTGGGCAGTGATGTCGCTGTGCCACGTCCCTCTCTATTCTCGGTGCGAGCCTCCTTCCTTCCCTTGCCCAGCCCCCACTGGCCCCAAGTCACTCTTATTGGGCGAGGGCATTAGGGCGTCAGCGAGGAACAGCCGTGCACGTGCGGGGCGGGGGCCAGGGGCCGCCAGGCGGCGGCGTGCTCACCCAGGTAGGGCCAATCTCGGCGCTTACTTGTAGGTGAGGCCATCCGCGTTGGCGAAGAGCTGCTGCGCGGTGAGCCCATCCTCCGGAACGTAGCCGGTGCCGCCGCTGATCAGGTAGTCCGCCATGCTGCTGGGAGACACCGCGACCCGACATAAACACCCGCGCGGGCCGCCCCGCTGCCACTGCCTCCGCCGCTGCCGCTGCCGCCGCTGCTGCTGCTGACGCGCACCGAGGCCACGCTGCCGCTGTGGGCCGGGGCCGGGGGCGGGGGCTGCGGCTGCGGAGGGAGGCCCCGGGCGCCGCCCTCTCCTCCAGCCCCTCCTTCGGGGATCGCTGCCTCCGCCCCTCGTCGCACAAAGGCCCTGCCCGGCTCGCCCTGATGCCGCTGCTGCACTCACGCCCCGATCACCCGCAATGGCACCTCGACTCTGGCGACCAGGCCCGGGGTTGCGGGCAGGATGTGAGACCAGAGAAAGAACCAAGTGTAGACACACCCCCTTCGCTGCTCTTCAACGTGCTCCCCGGAACCCCAGCAGTGGACCTCACAGGGTTCACCCCTACCTAACCTGGCTTAGATTCCTTAGGCCACTTAGATTCCTTAGGCCACTGAGCCCCTAAGTCTCCCATTACCTCTCCTATGGGTACCTCTAACATGGTCCTGCCTTTTCCCAGTAGTTATTCTCCCAACTCTGATAAAAGCCCCAGAACTCTGAAATATCAGTCTGAACTCAAAGTTCCCCAACACATAGGAGACGGGCCCTGGACCACTATTCTTGCCTGGACCCCGCACAAACCCTAAGGCACAAGCATTTCTCTCTCTCTCTCTCTCTCTCTCTCTCTCTCTCTCTCTCTCTCTCTCTCTCTCTCTCTCTCAGAGAGAGAAGCCTTAGAATCATCTGCCATCTTCAAAGCATTTTTCATAAATGAGCACATATGTTCCATAATCTATTAATTGGCAGTTATTGGCCCTCCTCATGCATAGATGCAGAAGGGGAAAGGCTATTCCCAGTCCTAGACTACACACACACACACACACACACACACA
>NC_034591.1:48704002-48714586 GCF_900095145.1 Mus pahari
AAAAAAAAAAAAAAACAAAACAAAACTGGGGAAAACTGCAAGGTTTGGGGCAGTGGCATAAACAAGTATACATACAAACAAGGACAGAAACAGGCAATTTTAAAGTTCCCCCCCCCCCTTTTAGGAGAACCTTAGTGGCCAGTTCTGAGCAGCTAGCAAGACCTAGATTTCAATCTGGGAGACAAGAAGATTGGGTAGCAACCCCACTCACACATGGAGGAAGGTGGAGGTGGCCAGAAGTGTTATCCCAGATCATTACCCTTTCCCCCAGCCTTAGCCTGCTCTCCTGAAGTTCCCACACATTTGAGGAGAAGACTAGGTGTCCTGGGGACACTCTCCTCCCTCCCTGCCTTGAGGGCTGCTGTGTCTCCTTTTCTCCCCATCCCAGGAAGGCTGGGTTTGTTTACCTCTCGACAGTGTGGTGACAGCCAGGCCCGGGGGAGCCTTGGCTTCCAAGCCACCAGGCTCTCTGGGGCACCCAACCTCCCCAATGATACCCCCGGGGCCCTGCCAAGAAAACAGAGGCTGTTCCATGCATGTGCAAAGGGAAAGGCGAGTCTCCCATAGAGCTCAAGTATTATAGAGGATTTACAGATGTCTTCTTGGCTCTTGGGAGGCGGGCACCAGTGGAGCCCAAAGGATAGAGCCTGGTGTGAGCCCTGAAGACCCTGGGGCATGGGAAAGGAGAGGAGACTGTTGGAGTTTTGGGCAAAGCAGGGATTGGTATCTGCTTGCCAGGGATCCTCTCGGGTTCTCCAACACTGAGGGCTTCACTCTAAAAGCCTAGGCCACACGGGGAGCCAGCACTAGACCCTCTTGCTTGTTACCAGTAGTCAGAGCAACGAGACTAGCCAGAAGACACAGCCTGGTCATTCTGAACCACCCTTCCTGGACACAGAAGAAATTAGCCACCATGTCAGTCATAGACTCTGAGCATGGCCTGTCCCAGTGGTCTCTCTGGGTTTCTAAGGAGCCTACTATGGGTCACTATTCCCTACATCATGAGTCAAGACTGGCTCTGGTTCAGGGTTCAGCCAAGGCTGGTGCCCAGAACAACTAGGCCCCATCACCTCAGGTAACTTTAATGTGTCATCTGCCCCCAGCCTAGGACTTTGGGTCCCAAGAGAGGAGACTGGCAGCTATGGGGAGGGTCACCTTCCCAGTGATTACAGACTTCAGGGCCCCATTCTCCCTCCTGCTTTGACCTATGCCAGAGCTCTTCATTACTCTAAGCTGCTGGGCTCCAGGCTGGGTTAGGCTGTCCTTTTCTAGAGACTTAATCCATTCCCCTGGCTTCCCCCCTCCCTCTTCCTGCAATTCCCCAGCTGCTTCCTCCACAGGGAGGAGACACCAGGCAACCAGTGGGCCTCTTTAACGCAAGGAAGGGCAGCTGGTCCCCTGAGACTCCCCTCCTCACAGCTTCAAGGGCAGGGGGCAGGTCCAAGGCAGCTGCTCAGGGGAATAGGGGAATAGTGTCCACCAGGGCACTAAAGTTCAGGCAAGCAGCCCAGAGGACTCTATGGGATCTGAGGTTGTTTAGAGGAACAAGATTTCAAAACAACACTTTTAGGGGGGAAAAGGTAATGACAACATTAGCATTGTTAAAGTCGGGATAAGTGGGCAGGGCTCACCCAAGTTCAAGCCACAGAGACCAGTAACACTGCTGGACTCAAGCCCAGGGCTTCTCAGAGAACCCTTGCCTCTTCCTACAGCTTCAGGTTGGTGGAGGCAGATGGAGGTCTTAGCCGGCAGCTTTCAGATCTTATACTGGCCTGGCTGGGGTTCAAGTTTACACAGGCCATTCTGAGCCTAAATGGGGGGCAGGAGGGTGTGGGGTTGGCACTGTCCCTTTGATGCAGCAGTACATCTGAAAAAGAGATGCACCTGCCTGAACTCTTGGGATTCTACAGTTCTAGCTTCCTCTAAGCTCACAAGCGCCGCGGCCCGCTTCCTCCCAGATAGTGGCACCTCTCTAAAACCCCAAGCCCTCCAACCTAGATTTCTACTATAGAAAAACGGATGGCAGGCTGCTTAAGCCTAAGTCAGTTCTATAGAGACAGCCAGCAACGGCAGGGGGTGGGGGCTGGGCTTCGTAGCCCCTAAAGCTGTTAAAAGTTCTTACATAAGCGGCCAGACCCTGAGCAGAAGAACTACCTGGCTAATTCCCCAGACCACCCTCCCCTCAAAGCCCAGCTGCCAGGTCACCTCCCCAAGCTGCTGAGCACCAGCAGATGGGGTAGAGAAAGAAGTCCAAATCCCCTGGACCGGAAGGACAGTAGGATTGCATTTCAAACTGCGATACAATCCAGAGATTAGCCGCTGTCTCTTTTTTCAGCTCGTTCCCTTGAGGCCCAGTTCACTGCCCTAACTCTTTCTCCAGCGACCCTCATTCATTGCCTTCCAGACGCCCTGCATTGGGGTACAAGTCTTTCCAAGGAGTGAACAACAGCAGCCTCACTGGATCTCAGTGCCTGGTGAGGAAGTGCAAGTACCTTCCCCTGGTCCTAGGGAGACATTCAATCCGGACACCCACACCTACGGAAGACAGTTCTAGGAAGAAGAAAGCTGAGGAGAAAGCAACGTTGGACCGGGACTCCAACAAGCACTTTTTCTACCCCAGAGGTCGGAGCCACTTGTACCAAGCGTTGCTGAGTGTGTAGTCTAGGTCGGATCTTAGATAAAATGTTAGGGAGCGATATTACAACCTGCGCCCTCTCCCCAGTTCCCCGGAGTAACGCGGCACTGAACTCTTTGCACAGTGCCCGCCTGCATCTGCCAGCCAGAGTCGGGTGTATGACAGTCTAACTGCGTCTGGGGAAGTGGAATGGCTGTAGAGGGGACCTGCCCCTGGCCTCCCTCGCAGCGCTACCCGGTCTCCCGGCGTTGCCGCGCCCTTCTTTGCCGCCCGCCCCGGATGCGCCCGCGCGCCTTGCCCTGGGCGTCACCTCTCCGGCTCGTAGCCGGCCTGCAGCAGGCGGGCGCTGTACCGCTGCGCCGCGGTCTCATGTCCCTGGTGTTGCCGGGCTCCGGGCTCTGGAGCGGCAGCCGCTCCACCTCCCTGCAGCAGCGGCGAGAGCAGCCCGGACTCCGGTGGGGGTGAGAGCGGTTCCTCCATGCCATGCGGAGGCCGCAGCTCTGGGCGGCGGGAGCCTCTCCGCGTGGAGGCTCCCGAACCCGGGTAGGCAATAAGAGCCCTAGTCCGCTCCAGGAGGGGGCGGGGTCGTGGGCGGGGTCTACTGCAAGAGGCGGGGCTGGATGTTTGGAGGCGGGACTCTAGAGGAGCTGGTTTAGGGTCCTGGAGTCCATCGGGCTCCGCCCTTGGCACTACGATCTGTTCCGCCCCCATGAGCCGCCACTCAGGCTGAAGAGTAAGCAGATGAGCAGATGGTGAGGTGGAGCGAGATTTGTGTTCTTCAAGGATCCAACTGAAGAGGACCTCCGCTGTACCCTGTCTCGTGCACCTTCGAGTTTCTCCTGGCTTCCTCTGAGGAAAAGGAGCGCAAACACCAGGGTAATGAACTATTATTGCATGCCTTCTTGGAGTGTTTCCAGGCCTGGGCAAGAGAGGTGGAACCCTCCATCAAGCCCTACCTATTCAACAACCCTCACCATTTCTTTATACTGCTACCCAGAGAAGGCAAACAGGCTACTGGCACCCGAAGGAAAAGACCCTAGTCTTGCCCTGCTTGCAGTCTTCCTTTACAGGTAAATAGGGCTGCGCAAGCACGGTGGCACTCGTACTTACTCATCTGCTGCCTAGAAAACACTTTCTATTTCAGTTTTGTTACTATTGTCAGCTTTCATAAAACACTCTCTGGGAAAGCAAGGAGAAGAGTTATTGCCTTTGGGCAATTTGTTCGAGGAGGCCGAGTAGATAGAAAACAAACAACTGCCAATTCTTACACTGAATACTTTTTTAAACATCTGACAATCTGAGGAATAAATAATAGACACTTGGTGATCTAGGGCTGGAGAGACGGCTCAGTGATTAAGAGCTCGGGTTGCTCCTCCATAGGACCCTGGTTTGATTCCTAGCACCCATATGGCAGCTTATAACTGTCAGGTTGTAACAGGTGATCCGTTGCCTTCTTCTGGGTTCTACAGGCACTGCATGAACATGCAGTACAGATATACATGTAGAAAAACACCTACACACATAAAATAAATAAAATTGGATGATCTGCTGGTACTAAGATCCATTTCAAGAACCCAAAATTACTGTCTTTGTGTTGGCTAGTTTGATGTCAACTTGACAGAAATTAGCTCTACACCAGACTCTGTCATAGGCACACCCCACCCTCCATCTGAACTGAGGAAACCTCAATTGAGAAAACTCCCTAATATCAGGCTGTAGGGCATTTGCTTAGTGGATGGAAGGGCCCAGCCTAGTGTGGGTGGTGCCATCCCTGGGCAGGAGGTCCTGGGTTCTATAAGAAAGTAAGCTGAGCAAGCCATGAAGATCATGGCACCTCCCCATGGCCTCTGCGTCAGTCAGCTCCTGCCTCCAGATTCCAGCCCCTGCATGAGTTCCTGTTCCAACTTCCTTCAATGATGAACCACAATGTGAAGTATAAGCCAAATAAACCCTTTTCTCCCCATTATGCTTTTGGTCATCACAGCAATAATAACCCTAACTAGGACAGCCACTAATCCACACTCAGAAGGCAGAGGTAGGATGATCTCTGTGAATTCAAGGCCAGTCTGGACTATATAGCAAGCAAGTTCCAATCCAGCCAGGGATGCACAGTTAACCCTATCTCAAAGAAAGAAAGAAAGAAAGAAACAAACAAACAAACAAACCAGAATTAGGTCACACTTGGTGGTGTAGTACTGTGAGTAATCTCAGCTACCCCAGAGGTTGAGGTAATAGGAATACAGCAATTGTGGTGGTTTGCATATGCTTGGCCCAGGGAATGGCACTATTAGGAGGTATAGCTTTATTGGAGTAGGTGTGGTCTTGTCGGCAGAAGTGTGTCACTGAGGGAGTGGGCCTTGAGACCCTTCTCCTAGCCACATGAGAGCCGGTCTTCTCCTGTCTGTCTTTGGATCAAGGTATAGAAATTTCGGTTCCTCCAGTCCCACATCTGCCTGGATGCTGCCATCCTCCTGCCTTGATGATAATGGATTGAACCGCCAAATCTGTAAGCTAGACTCAATTAAATGTTGGCCTTATAAGAGTAGCCTTGGTCATGGTATGTCTTCACAGCAATGGAAACCTTAACTAAGACAGAAGTTGGTACCAGGAACTGGGGTACTGCTGGGATAGGCCTGACCATGTTTTTGTTTGGAGGAATGTGGATTTTAGGACTTTGGATTTGGGAAGCAGTGGAATGCTTAAAGTGGGGCTTAACGGACCATCCTAGTAGGAATGTGGAAGATGGTGCTGCTGAGGGTGATTTGATTGTGTAGGCCTTCAACCCAAGAGGTTTCAGTAGCAAAGAGTTTTAGCATGCGGCCTAGAGACTGTTCCTGTGATATTTTGGCAAAGAATGTGACTGCTTTTTGTCCTTGTCTGAAGAGTCTGCCTGAAGCTAAGGTAAAGAGATTTCAATTAATTGCACTGACAAAGGAAGTCTCAGAAAAGTCCAGCATAGAATTGTCCTCGAGTTTGCTCTTAAAAAGAGCTTTTTGATGAAACATAGCAAGCATAGAAAGGAAAAATGCAAAACGTGTGGTTCAAAGGATAAAGGGGCAGCAGGAAATAGAATGAAGCAGTGTCCTGTCTTCAAGGAGATAAACAGATTAAGAAAGTAGTGACCTGGAAGCAGGAACCCACCCTGGTAAGCTTATTGTCTGTGTGTCTGCAGTTTGAACAAGGGACTTGGTTATTGTTTTCATCTGGACTTTTAATGTGAAATGAACTACAATCCAGAAATGGAGAGCATAGCTGCGATCCAGATCTTGAAGCTGGAAGACACAGGCTTTTTCTGGATCATGCAGAATAGTGGCCATGATAAGCTTAGGCATGGTGGTGCACACCTTTAATCCCAGGAGACTGAAGCAAGCAGCTCTCTGAGTTCAAGGCCAGCCTGGTACAGAGCAAGTTCCAAGAAGAGAGTAATTTAGATCCAGACATGGTAGTACACACCTTTAATCCCAGAACTCAGGAGGCAGAGGCATACAGATCTGAGTTCAAGGTGAGTTCACAGAGCAAGTTCCAGGACAGCCAAGCTTAGGCAGTGAAGGAGTTGGAAAGCAGAAAGCTGATGATAATGTAACAGAACAACGGGACCATGTTCCAGCCCCAGCAAGCAGCAGAACTCAACAGCTTACACCATGTGTCTCTGGTTTTAGAGTCAAGAATAGAAGAGACTACAGGGACAACTAGTGCTGGTTAGCTGGAGCTGAGAAATTAGTGGTGATTAAGAAGAGACCAAAGCTGGGCAGTGGTGGCGCACACCTTTAATCTCAGCAGTTGGGAGGCAGAGGCAGGCAGATTTCTGAGTTTGAGGTCAGCCTGGTCTACAGAGTGAGTTCCAGGACAGCCAGGGCTACACAGAGAAACTGTGTCTCGAAAAAAAAAAAAAAAAAAAAAAAAAAGTCATTAACATCAAAAATTAATCTGCTAACAGGAAAAACAAAATCACTAGAGTTGTGAACCATCAAAATTCTGGCTTTGCTTGAAAATAAAACCAAAAGAAAATTGTGATTTTTTTCTAAAAAAATGTTTTTAGACCTAATTTTCCAAATTTCAACTTACTTGTTAGTTGACAAGCATTTCAAATAAAAGAATTATTGTACAGTGGAATTCACCAAAATTTCAGAAGTGGAAGAATGAATAAATATGTTAAACTTCTTAATGTCTCAGGGAAAAAAAAGTTCTTCATGAAACAATTCATTGAACCTTGGCATTCTAAGAATCTGATTTCATGGAAAACAGTTCCTACAGGCGAAGAAAACTCAATGTTTCTTCTACCCTCTTAATGCTTAGGCAAATCCATACACTAAACATACCTTTTGGAGGCTGCAGTAGTCTGGAATTCTCGAACAAATGCTTCTTTTTGATAGGTAAGATGACCGTGTCTTTCAGATCTGTAATGACATCATCTAAACCTGCTATATCACTCCAAGTAACCTGGCAAAAGTTAAAGTCAACATGAATTTCACAACTTATACATACAGACAGACACCCAATGGCAAATCATTTTATAATCTAATAATTACATGTAAATAAAAGGTTAAAGCTGTAGATAATAAGTAAAAACTTTTCATGGGAATAATTAAATTAATAAACTCTATGACACTGAAAAAAAAAATTTAACAATTTCTTTTTTTTAAAAAAAAAANAGAGAGAGAGAGAGAGAGAGAGAGAGAGAGAGAGAGAGAGAAGCATCACTGAGCGCTGAGGTGAAATCTTCTGGGAAGTGCTTTCTGAGAGCACAAAGAGTTGTGTTCCAGAGACAGCCAAGGTTGTACCTTGTGCTACGGCTATACTTGGTAATGTGTAAGAGTCACCCAGGTGGTACTGGTTTTGAAGGCATGAAGGAGTCATGGGGAATAAATAGCTAAGGCTTAGCACTGTGAGAAGCCATAGAAGGCCATTGGTAAAATTGCAGCCTCAGCGACAGCTGACAACCCAGGACTGAAGGGGCCATGCAAAAAAGTTGAGGCTTTGCACCATAAAGGGAGCCTATGAGAGGCTGTAGGTGAAGCCTACTTGCAGCAAAAGACCCCAGCATATTGGAGGTGCCAGTGCCATGGGATAATCACCAAGAACAGCAGCAGCAGTGCAGTGGGGTCAACCAGAGCCTAGAGTGCTACAGAGGGCTGAGCTGAGGATGTGACCTAAACCCCTTTGAGAAGCCCAGATGGTCTTGTGTGGCTCTCAGACAGTGGAACAAAAGCTGTAACGTTGAAATGGTCTTGGAGACTCCAAGATGTTAGAGGTGCCAGAGTGTGAGATATCTGCCAAGGAGAGCTGCTTACAGGGAGTGGAAACAGCCCTGAGAGAAAAGTTTGTTGCAGTCAACAAAGATGAAAGGGGTTGGAAATCTGAAGAATGCTTTGACATTAGACATGGAGACGCAGTTTGGAGTTTTCCCAGCTGGTTTTTGGTCTTGTTTAGTCCAGTATTTCCACACTATGTCATTTTGAAATGGTAATTTATATCCTGTGATGTTTATGGTGTGTGATCTGCTTGCCTTTCCTCTGCATATCAAATACTCGTGATCAGTTTCCTTCTCTGCCTTTCTACTCTCATCACCTGATATATTTTGAGCCTTCAACATATAATTTTAAGGGAGTGGATTAATTCATGAATGAATGAAAGTTTATCGTTCAGACCCTCCAAGTACCAATATTGAAACTGTAGGATGTAGGCATTAGGCTCTAACTCTATTCCTTCTGAGAAGCCTACTTTGGGTAAAAAATAAGGCACAAGATAAAATGCACAGCTAGCTGAAGTCTTGGCTTCTTTGTGTGTGAAAGAGCTAGGGATTTTTTTTTTTTTAATTTTTTTGGTAAAGATTTTATTTATTTTATTTACAGTGTGAGTACACTGTAGCTATCCTCAGCCACCAGAAGAGGGCGTGGGATCCCATTACAGATGGTTGTGAGCCACCATGTGGTTGCTGGGAATTGGACAGAACTGTTGGTTACCAGACAGGGACTCTGCATTAGAAATGAGGTACCCCCAGTGTATTCCCACCTCTGCAACCGCACTGTAACCCCTACTGTTGCAGAATACATGCTGCCCCCAGAGGGTGCTTGCTTGGTGGGCTTGTACCTCGGGGCTTACTCCATGCATTCATGGCCCGGTTTTAAATACAGCTGAGGACTTTTATGTTCTAGTATGGCTTGTACCCAGAGTGACTTATTACTCTGGGGAGGATGTCTTCAATCAGCTCAAGCCCCAAACAATCGAGTTAAAAGGGTAGCCATTTCTGCTGTGTTACTAGGTTCTCTCCTTGGCATAGGGCTGGCCTGAGCTGCTAATATAGGAGCTTCAGTCCTAATACTCCAAGATAAAAATCTACAAGGCCTTATGGATGGCAGTAGATACAGATATACAGGAGATGGAAAAGTCCATCACGGGCCTGCAGGACTCCTGTCCTCCCTGGCAGAAGCAGTCCTACAGAACAGAAGGTGCCTAGGCTTGCTTATAGCAGGGAGGACCCTGTGCAGCCTTAGGTACAACAGAAATATTGTTTCTAGTCAGAGACTACAAGACAAAAAAAAAAAAAAAAACATTAACTTTGCCTTGTGGTCCCCTTACATAATCAATGTTTTAGTTAGGTTTGTTAAGGAACGGATTTATTCTCAAACAACAATACCGACCCATAGAAACATCTCTAGGGTTTGAGGTAGCCCAAATATGAAGGGGGAAATGAAAAGGCTAGATTGATTCCATGACAGGCTTCAAGCTGACAGTCCAGGAAACTAGGCCTAAAAGCTTGACAAGTCCAGGCAAGTCAGTTACTAGAAAAAAACCCAGGCTCCAGCCCCCAGGCCCTAATAATGGCTCTGGAATGCCTAGATAGAATAAGATAAAGCCCATCTACCCCAGAATTCCCTAATGTGCTTTAAACCGAGCCTGCAAGCTCACTTGGTTGCCTTTCTATCTTGGTAACGAGAGATCCCAGCATGCTGGACTTCTACAGAACAAAACTCTCTCTGTGTTTACATACTATTTGAATCCAGGGTATCCTTCTTCAGCGAATCATAGACCCTTACAGGTCATGGTGTGTCTTCACAGCAATGGAAACCCTAGCTAAGATAGCAATCCTGTCTCAAAATAAAAAGTGAGAAGAGCTGGGCTGTGGTGGCCCATGCCCTTAACCCCAGCACTCAGGAGGCAGGCAGATCTCTGAGTATTTGAGGCCAGCCTAGTCTACACAACTAGTTCCAGGATAGCCAGAGAAACCCTGTCTCAAAAAACCAAAAAAAAAAAAAAAAAAAAAAAAAAAAGAAGAAGAAGAAGAAGAAGAAGAAGAAGAAGAGAAGAAGAAGAAGAGAAGAGATTTGGAGATGCTGTGGAAGAGTGCTTGCCTTTTGTGGGATGCCACAAAAGACAAAGAAAGAAAACAAATTTAAACTTGGCAATCCTTCTGCCTCAGCCTCCCCAAAGTGCAATGATTACAGGCATGCAGGACCATGCCTGTCTTAAGCAGACTTTTTGGTCTGTTCCACAAAGGAGATGTGTTCATGGTCAGTTTTAGTATTTGTTAAGTTAGGATACAAAGTATCCTATCTATAGACACACAGTATAAATTTAGCCTAGATCTGCATAGGAGAGAAAACTATATAGGTATTTGTATTTCTGATTCTGGCTTATTTATTTAATGTTTTTGTCTTGCTTTATTTTATTATTATTATTATTATTATTATTATTATTATTTTGTGGTTTTTGAGACAGGGTCTCATGTATCTCAGGCTGGTAGTTAAGTACGCTACATAGTTGAGGATAACCCTGAACTTCTGATTTTCCTGTCCCTGGGTTGTTGAGCATGCTGAGCAAGCTCTCTACCAACTGAACCACACTCCCACCTCTTCCTTCCTTCTTTCCTTCCTTCCTTCCTTCCTTCCTTCCTTCCTTCCTTCCTTCCTTCCTTCCTTCTCTCTCTCTCTCTCTCTCTCTCTCTCTCT
>NC_034591.1:48715239-48721220 GCF_900095145.1 Mus pahari
AGAGAGAGAGAGAGAGAGAGAGAGAGAGAGAGAGAGAGAGAGAGAATGAATTAGAATTAGAATGTGGTGGCTTATTTAGCTACTATTCTATTACTGTAAAGAAATACTATGACCAAAGAAACACATATAAAAGAAAGCATTTAACTGGGGTGGGGGATCTTGCATATAGTTTTAGAGAGTTAGTTCATTATCATCATGATGGTAAGCAGACAGACCAGTACCTGAGAGCTTTACATCCTGATCTGCTGGCAGCAGACAGAGTGAGACTCTGTGCCTGGTATGAGATTTTGAAGTCTCAAAGCCCTCTCCCAGTGACACACTTACTTCAAAAGGGAGTCCCCCTCTAAAAAGACCACATGTCTTCCAACAAGGCCATGTCCCCTAATCCTCCCCAAACAGTTCCACTAACTGACGACCTAGCATTCAAATGTATGAGCCTATTGGGGTTATTCTCATTCAATCATATGGCTCATACTTGGTTCAGAAAGCCCAGGAAGGAAAATGACTATGAGTTCAGGACCAGCAGAGGCTACATAATAAATTCCAGGATAACCTGAGCTATAGAGTGATAGTCTGTTTTAATTTTTTTCTTTTGATTCCTAGCCACATGTGAAATTTTGTCTCTCAAGAATACCATTTTGGCCTGGGCATGGTGGCACATGCCTTTAATTCCAGCACTGGGAGGTAGAGGCAAGGGAAATCTCTGTGAATTTAGGTCTTCTTGGCTCACATAGCAAGTTCCAGGGCAGCCAGAACTACAAAGAGAAAGACCCTGTCTCAAAACATCATATAAGGGGCTTAAGATATGGCTCAGTGGTTAAGAGCATTGACTACTCTTCTAGAGGTCCTGAGTTCAAGTCCCAGCCACCACATGGTGGCTCACAACCATCTGTAATGGGATGCTCTCTTGTATGTCTGAGGACAGCTACAGTGTACTAATATACATAAAGTGGATAAATCTTTTTTTTTAAAATCAAATGTAAAGAATACTATTATGGAGGGGGATCTTGAAGATGCCCAACAGTTAAGAGCACTTGTTGCTCTTATAGAGGGCCTGGGTTTGGTTTCTGGCACCAACGTGCTGGTTCATAACCCTCTGTCACTCCACATCGAGGGTGTTTGACACCTTCTTCTGACCTCCACAGGTACTAGGCACAAACATGGTGCACATGTGTATATACAGGCAAATACTCAGAAACATAAGAATAAAATAAATCTAAAAGCACCCTTTTTAAAAAGACGTAATTAGAGACAGGATTTTGTATAATCTGACAGTTTCCATAGCTCTGCAGGGTCCCACAAAGAAGGGAAGATAAACTGATCTAAATTGTAACATAACAATAAAGCCATCTTTCTGGTCCCAAACCATTAAATGATTATTCCTTATGTGAAAAGGGACAATATACAGGTTTCTGTGTGTAAAGGAAAAAAGGCAACATAAGGCAGACTGAACCAGAACCTGCAGTCATGTGATGTCTGGGCTTCTTGCTATATCGCCACCCATGTCACTGGGTATGAACAGTGCATGTTGGGTTGGAGAGAAGAGTGGGGAGGGTAGACTTTGGTCGTCAAGAGATAGTCTTGGGTCCACTCGCTCCCCCAGTTCTTCTTGCTGAGAGGGGCCCTCATTTCCCCATCTTTAAAAAAGGAATTAATTCTGTCTCATGAGTTTCCTTTGTAATTAATGAATGAACATGTGTAAAGTTCTTGGCTGCAGCATAAGCTGTTAATAAGCCCAGGCAAAGGCTACTGCAAAGTCATAAGCTGTACTGGCTGCCTTTGTGTGTCAACTTGACACAGGCTGGAGTTACCACGGCGAAAGGAGCTTCAGGTGAGGAAATGTCTCCATGAGATCCAGCTGTGAGGCATTTTCTCAATTAGTGATCAAGTGGGGAGGGCCCATTGTGGGTGGTGCCATCCCTAGGCTGGTAGCCTTGGGTTCTATAAGACAGCAGGCCGAGCAAGCCAGGGGAAGCAAGCCAGTAAGGAACATCCCTCCATGGCCTCTGCATCAGCTCCTGCTTCCTGATCTGCTTGAGTTCCAGTCCTGACTTCCTTTGGTGATGAACAGCAATGTGGAAGTGTGAGCTGAATAAACCCTTTCCTCCCCAACTTGCTTCTTGGTCATGATGCTTGTGCAGGAATAGAAACCCAGACTAAGATATAAGCCTTTGTTAAATCCTGTACCTCTGACCCACAATAACACAATGTATTATCACTTGTTATATGTTCACTGGATTAGTATACTAAGAACCTCACATGTTCCTGACAGAGGCTGGGAACACAATGGAGAGGATGATCTTTGATTGGGAAGTCATGGCCCTTCAAGTCTAGTGGACAGAGAACAAACTACTAATCAGAATGCAGAGTAAGGTGAGCTCTTACATAGAGGCATGGCTGGGCAGCAAGAGCCAGATTCTCTGAGAAGGAAATGAACTGGGGCCAGAGTATAAGACAGAGCATAAGGACAAAATGAATGAATGAATGAATGACACACACAAATGCCTAATGAGTGAGCAGGACCAAGACCAGTACTCACTGAGGAGTGTTTCTGCCTTATCTCCAGGGCTTGTTGGCTACAAATGTAATTTGCTATCAAACTATTCATTAAAATAATCACATTGGATGGCTTAGCCAGAGGCCATCAAAATGGCATAGAAAAGAGACTCAACAATGCCCAGTGGTTCTCCGTGGGAGATACCCAGCCCCCTCTTTTGAGACAGGATTCCAGGTAGCCCAGACTGGCTTCGAACTCCCTATGTAGCTAAGGATGACTTTGGACTCTGTTGCTCCTGTTTCCGCCTCTCATATTCAGGGATCCAGGCGTGCCCCACCATGTCCAGCTTATGTGGTAACTAGAAATTGAACTCAGGGCCACTCCAAGCATCCCAGACGAGGCCTCTACCAGCTGTTCTATATCTGTATCTATAGATGTGCCTGACGTTATGATCAGGGAGAAATGAGCATATTTCTTCCATCTAGTCAGTAGAGGCCACAAATATCCAGAACCACAGAGGGTAACTTACCACAAGAAAGAACTAGCTGTCTTTGTAGTGCTGTTTGGGAATCCTGATCATATTCAAGCCTGGCATGGTGGTACATGACTATACTTTCACCAGTTGGGAGGTGGAGGCAGGGAGGCAGAGAATCCAAGGCCAATGTCAGCTACACAGCGAGTTCAAGGTTAGTCTGGGATACATGATACCCAAAAAAAAGAGGAGGAGGGGAGAGGAGGAGAGAGATGGGGGAGGGAGGGAAAGGAGGGAGAGGAAGGAGGGAGAGGAGGAGGGGAGAGGAAGAGGATGAGGAAGAGGAAAAGGAGGAGGAGGAAGAGGAAGAGGATAATAATAAAGCAGTAGTGTCCAGCATGTTCCCCTAGGGGAAGAGGTCCCACGAGAGTTTGCTAGCCATCCCTCTTACACTGGGCTTTCTCCTTACCATCTCCTCCCTACCCGTTTCTCCTCAGATCTGCTTGGTGCACACCTAGCTAAAAAGCTTTGTTATCTCTTATTCGTAGTGTTCCTGGCCTGGTAACATTCCCTTTTAACTCTAATAACACTCATTCCAACTGTAACATAAGTGAGGAACTGGTAGTTCTTACCATTGCTCCCTTTCTCTTAGTACCCCTCAGTGAGAATCATCTCAACTCCACAATCCATAGAGTGGGTCAGGAAACTCGTATCTCTCTAACTTGGGGGGGGGGGTGCAGTGGAAACAAAGTGCTAAAAACTGGAGAGAGGATCATCCTGTGGTCATTTCTGAGCTGACACTAGAAGCTAGTCCATCTATTGTCCAGACCTCAGCCTTGGTCCAGTATAGCCGATGCCCCTGTGCTACGTATCTCTAGATACCACCAGGAACCAAATGGAACCTTCAGGGCCATCATTACAATCCAGTGCTTTCTGCTGTTACAGATCCAGCTGACCTACTTTAGAACATCTGTCCTCTTATTTGAAAGGACACCTGTATTAACCCATCCACTCAAGCAAGAAGTGGAGAGGCTGGAGAAAATGGAACCACACTTCCGAGTACAGACATGCAATTGGTGTTGAGCATCAGTGGAGACTCAGCGAAAGGCGAGGGAGGCTCTGCAGTAGCAACAGCGATGGAGTAGCTCTGGCCTGCTGAGCCAAGGCCAGGGTGAGGTAAGAAGCCAGGAAGTGTAGGGGAGTGTGTGCGGTATCACCAGAGCAGGGGAGCTTGGAGATGACTCTCACACAGTAAAGTGGAGGAAGACAGGAGATGGATGGCACACTCTCAGAAGCAGCCGCGAACCTGCACAGAATTGTTACACAACTGCAGGTCTATTGGACTGATAAGATTCATTCTATACTACACTACATTGCTCTGCACTGAGCTACAGTATACTGCACTGTACTGTACTACACTACAGTACACTGTTCTGCACTACAGTACACTACACTACAGTATACCGCACTACACTGCACTATATTACACTACATGGCACTGCACTACAGTACATGGCACTGTACTACAGTGTACTACACTACAGTACATGGCACTGTACTACAGTGTACTACACTATACTACACTGCACTGCACTACAGTATACTGCTCTGCACTATAGCACACTGTACTACACTACAGTGCACTACAGTATACTGCGCTACAGTACAGTATAATGCACTGCACTACAGTGCACCGCACTGCATCACAGTACAGTACACTGCACTGCACCATACCATACCACACTGCACTGGACCAAACTACACTGCATTGGATTATACTACACTGTACTACTGCACTACACTATACTTACTACACTGCACTCACTACACTGCACTGTACTATACTAAACTACACTGCTACAGTACACTGCACTACAGTACACTGCACTGGACTACACTATACTTACTACACTACACTCACTATACTACACTGTTACAGTATACTGCACTATTGTACACTGCACTACAGTACACTGCAGTGCACTACACTATACTGCACTGCACTAGACTACACTATACTTACTACACTACACCCACTACACTACGTTACACTATCCTTCACTACCCTACACTCAGCTTCACCCTACACTAAGGGATCCTGAGGTGAGGTATCTTGGAGTGCTACCAGAAGAGAGAAGACGACATCTGAAAGAGTGTCAGGCATGGTGATCAGGTCCTACAATCCCGATACTGGAAGGCTAAGACAGGATGGTAGCCTTGAGTTGAATGTACCCTGGGCCACACGGAGAATTCCAGGAGAGCCTCAGTTACAGGATGAGCCCATGTCTCAAACAAAACCAAAGCAAGGGAGAGTAGATGGCAGTGGGAGTAGGTCTGAGTGAAAAACAACGGGCAGGTTACCATAGGCTACCCTCTCCCCAAGAACCTGAAGGTCAAGAGATTATCTGCTTCTACCAGACATTGAGGAGGAGAGGGGTCAGAGATCAGACCACATAGGTATGCAATGCCAGGACCCAGGCACCCAGCCCCATGACTTATCATCCTACTCCATGTCCCCACCCTGACATCCTGAACTATACTACACCACACTGCACTACAGAACAGTCTGCAAGCTGTACCCTGCCTCACCCAGATGTGCCTGATTTCCATCTCCGTGAAGTCTGTTTGGTGGCCGGGGCCATTAGAGCAGAATGCGGCTAGAGTCTGGATTCAAGACCAAGACTGTGGCAGCTGCTTCGCGGTGGCTATAGGTCCTCTGCATGGGACCCCCACTGAGATGCCCATCCCTTCTCCACAAGGGCAGAGGAAGCAGCAGGAGCCTCCTTAAAGGACTGCTTGCCTGCCTGCCCATATTCTCCTGCTACTATTCCCAACCATTCCCAACCAGGCCTTTAATCCCAGCAGAGTTCTAGGACAGCCAGGGCTACACAGAGCAACCCTGTCACAAAACAAAACAACAAAATAAATCAGAGAGAGAATGAGAGATCAAGAGGAGAGGAGAGGAGAGGGAGAGGGAGAGGGAGAGGGACAGGGAGAGGGAGAGGGAGAGGG
>NC_034591.1:48721346-48728819 GCF_900095145.1 Mus pahari
AGGGAGAGGGAGAGGGAGAGGGAGAGGGAGAGGGAGAGAGAGATTAGACTTTTCTTGCCTGGGTGGCCCTGACATTAACTGAGTTTTAAAATATTATCCTATCCTTCACCCCGACTCCTATCTCTTGCCTAGGACTAGGAAGCAAAGGAACACAGTGCCCTTGCTGTAGAGTGGGACCAGGGCCCCAGAGCAGGCCCCTCTCCGCTCACTGCGTGTCCTGGCCTGGGAGCTGCTGCTGTGGGGACTTGCTACTTCAAAGGGTATCTGAAGGCAGGAAAGGGAAGGCCGTCTAGGTCAGTTTACAACATGTCATTGGAACCAGGGGAAGGCCTGATGGGTCAGAACTGTAATCTCAGCTACTTGTGGGGCTGAAGTTGGGGAATCATGAGTTCAAGGCCTGCCTAGGCTACAGAGGAAGTTCAAGGGTAGAATGAGTAACTTAGTGGGATCTTGCCTCTAAAGAAAGCAAGGGAGGAAGAAATAAATAAAGAAGAAAAAGAAAGGGCTAGAGATACAATTTGTTCCCAAGTTTGTAACGAGCCCTACCCTCTGTCCATTCCACCTGCTAAAGCCAGGCTGGCCTCTCCTCCTGTCAGGTTACAGGGCACTAGCAGCCTCCTGTGTTTTGAGTAAAAGAAAAGAAGTCACCTGGTGTGAAGGCTTAGAAGGCCTGGTGTTGGGAAGGAGGGAGGAGAGAGTAGGTTTCAGTCACCAGAGAGAGATAGTCTTGGACAGACTTACTTCTCCAAACCTCCTTCAAGCCCTAGGGTTTTGCCTCATCCTTGCCCATTCAGATGCCTGAAAGCTGTGCCTCTGATCAATCCAGCCAGTGTTGCTGGTGTCCTGGTGTCGGTGGCTCCTACTCCAACCACTCAGCCCTTCCCCCTCCAGGTGCCATCCTGCTTCCAGTCCTCACTGTGCACCCAGACCCCAGTTCAGTCCCAAGCGTGTATGAGTGAGACCTGAACTTCCCTGCCTTGAAATATGCTGTCTTGGCTGCCTGCCACCCAGGGCCTTGCCTCAACCCTGTCCCTCCTGGGCACCTGGAGCCTGGAGCTGTACCGCAGCATTATGTTCCCTCAGGTGTGCTGAAGCGCGGCCCAGAGGTTCCAGGGGAGGCTGTAGCTCTACATGCCAAGAAGGGGCAGCTGTGGCTTTGAGATGCGACAGCGCCACCCTCTCAGGCCTCTGGCTATGTCTGTAATCATCCCAGCATAGACTACACAGTAAGCTGTAGGCTAGCATGGGATACAGCGTGAGACCCCGTCTTCAATAAATTCCATTAAAAATAAAATAAAAGTGAGGTGAGTCTGACAGCCTAGCCCAGGAATCTTTGCTACAACACACTCCTTGCTTTACAGGAAAGTCAACCTCTGTCAGGGGTTGGTGAGGGGGTGGAAAAAGGGAGAGGAGGAGGAGATGGGGAATAAATGTCCTGGACTCCTTCTGCCTGCTACACACACAGAATGAAGGAGATGTCACATCTACAGCATGGAAACTCAGAGGCCGTCATGTTTGCCTTCCAACCAAAGAAATCAAGAACTTACCCAAGAGCCGAAGCCGATTCAGGAAGTGGTTTGAAAAGAATCCCTCACTGTTCCTCACCTGCAGCAGAGGAGGCCTCTGTGGGCCCCAACACCCGGAGTCAGTTCAAGGGAGGGGTTTTGTGACAAGCCCACTAAGGGCCTGGTGGCTCTGCCACACTTCCCCTGAGGACTGGCATGGGAGTAAGGCCCTCACATACATGCCCTGGCCAGGAGGACAAGGCTTGTGATCAGATGGGAGCCTCTGTAGCAACCGGATGCAGCCGGTCATCTGCACAAGCATACAGGCACCCCTTGTCCCGCCAGACCGTGCCCTCAACAGTCTGGTGGGTTTTGTCCGTTATTCTGAAGTCTGGCTCTCACTGTGACAGCATATATTAAATCCTGGATGCAGTAACAAGTGGAGGAAGCATATTTTTGAAAGTGCTCTAAAACCATCAAGAATTATGCAGACACGAGTAGGGTTTTCATAAAGCAAGGAGAGCCGTTGATGTTGTCAGAGCAGGAAGTGTCTGAGTTAATCTAATTGACAGTTCTCATTTTTGAGGGGAGATGTGAGATTCAACAAAATAAAAGGGTGTTCTGGGGCCATGTAGAGCAATGAGACCGGAGCGGGAATCCAGGGGGGTGGCTACCCATTCACCCAGAATCCAATGGGCACAGTACCCTTTCATATAAATCCATCCCACCCAGCAGCTATGATGAAGAAGGCATAGGCATTTTATAGATAAAGAAACCGAGAAAGGATTTAAACACAACAACAATAACAACAAACAACAACAACAAACAGCAGAAAAAAACAAAAACCAAAAAACCCATGGTTTCATTTCATATCCCAGGAGGCAAGGCAGTTCTCTTGCCTGGATGACTCCAAATGCTCAGAGACTCTGGGTGCCACTAAGAGAAGCAAGTAAATGGCAAAGAAACGAAGAGACAGAGAAACAGAAGGATGTGGGCACAATGAAGAGGGGCAGAGCTGGAGACTCGAGGGTAGTGAGGGACAGCCTGAAGTGAGTAGCCAGGAATGCCACCTGGACCGTGATGGGATCCTGACCTGTGCTGTTACCACCAGGAGCCACGTCTAGGTCTGAGGCCCTCAGCAACATGGGTTTGTCACCACCAAAGGCCAGGTAGATGTCCCTGGTCTGGGCTGCTGCCCTGGGAGCGTATTGCTATCCGAGGGCCATGCAGAACTGGCCACACCCCTTGCCTGGGCATTGTGGGAGAGCTGACCTAGGCCCTAGCCAGCTACGGTACTCAGAAGAGAGCTTGTGCACATTGCAGGAGTTCCAGGGTGAGCATGGGAGAGCTGGTGCTACCACTTGTCTCCTATGTGGCGGCATGGATAAGAGAGAGACACCCTCCTCCCTCCTCCCTCCTCGCTCCTCACTACCTGTGGCAGGCAAGAGCCCTGGCCCTGGAGTCATGAGAGCAGGAGAGCTGTCCCTGTCCCTCACAAGCTACAGCACTCAGGAGATCAGGCCCTCCTTGTACCTCACCTGGGCAGCACAGTAGAGGTGACCCTGATGGGGGTTGGAGGGGGGCGGAGACACACTCCAGGGGTGTGAGCATGGGAAAACTGGTCCTGTCTCGTCTGCTGGGCAGTGTCAGGGGTGAGGGGGAGATGCTCTCCCTACCTCCCCCATTCCTCTTTATCTATGGCAAGAAGAACTAGCTCCAGGATCCTAAGAGTGGTCCCTTACCAACTGCAACACTCAGGAGATGGGGCTCTGCACCTTGCCTGTTCAGGGGGAGAGAGGAGCCAGTGAGAGCCAGACCCAAGGGCGTGAGAATGGGAGAGTCAGCGGGCTGCCCAGCTCTGAGACCTCTCAGGCCCAGATCCAGGGCTTTGCATTGGCCCACCCCAGCACCTACCCCATGGATGAACTACTGGAGTGCATGAAGGGGGCTGGTCCTACAGATCCAAAATACAGGATCTCCATGCCACAGGGCACCACAAGATAGGAGAGGAGTCCCAGTGAGGTCCCAGTATGGCTAGAGTAGCAGAAGCCAGGGGCCTTGCACCAGACCAGTGAGTCACTGCAAAGCAGTGTGGGCTAAAGGGTATACTGTGGACACACTGTGACACACTACAGCTTCTACAACAAGATGGTAGGGCAGGTAATGAGTGAGACTGGGCTGCATGATATAAAAATTCATAATGAACCAATATGTTTTGTTTTGTTTTGTTTTTTAAATCAGCTTAGTATGGTGGTTCACACTTGTACCCCAAAACTTGGAGATTGGGTCAGGAATTGTCATGAGTTTGAGGCCATCCTGGGCTACAATATCGAGAGTGTCTCAAAACATAAACATAAACTTTTGCTAAAAATCCATGAGCATACTGACAGAGCTGATATTTAATAGTTGCTTATAGGTCTTCAAATGCTCATTCTCCCCCTACCACACACTGCTCCTTAAACAATCCCAGTGCCCCACCTTCACTCAGCACAGTGCGGGGAGCAGACAAAAGCTCCTGACCTTTTGACGGATGCCTTGGGTTAGGCAGTCCCAAGAGCGATAAAACCCAACACTCAGTGTCTCTCCATAGCACAGGTTTGGTCCTCGCTATCCACAGCCCATCATACACTGAAGAATTCTGCAGCTCTTCCGGGTGCGTATCACTAGTCCTTGGCCACACTCAATTCTGAGGGACCAGGAGCCAAGGAGCGCAATCTAACCACAGGCTAGAGGCGGAAGGGAAAGAACACGTGCTAATGCGTCTGCTTTGTTTCAGGGAGGGTCTTGACGCGCAGCTTTGGCAGACGGTATTAGCCTGTAACATAAGCAATCCTCCTAGCCCCACCTCCTGAAAGACATTTACCGCCACACCCAACTCGGTGAAGAGTTTTAAGGTTTCCCCGGGTACAAGGTTGATTACTTTCAAGAGATGGGCAATGGTGCGGGAAGTGGAACCCAAAGAAAGGATAGTGTTTGTGGTGAGTTGAATACGAATGGTCCCCCATAGGCTCTGATATTTGAATGCTTGCTTAGTCATCAGGGAGTGGCACTACTTGAGAAAGATTAGAAGACTTAGGAGGTATGGTCTTGTTGGAGGAAGTGAGTTGTGGGGTTGGGCTTTGAGATTTCAAATAGCCTACACAACGCACGCACGCATGCACGCACGGCTCAGGGGTTAAGAGCACTGTCTGCACTTCCAGCGGTCCTGACTTCAATTTCCAACAACCACATGGTGGCTCACAGCTATCTATACTGGAATCTGATGTCCTTTTCTGGCATGCAGAAGAGCTATACATAACAGTGCACTCGTGCACATTAAATAAATAAATAAATAAATCTTTTTAAAAACCAAGACACCAACAAAAAAACAAATACCCTATACCAGACTCAGCACTTCTTTCTCTCTGTGTCTATGGATCAGGATGTAAAGCTCTCAAAGACTGCTCTAGCACCACCATGTCTGCCTGCATGCCACCATGCTCCCCACCATGATGATAATGGACTAAACCTCTGAGACTGTGAGCAGGTTCCCAGTTAATTCCTTTTCTTTATACATTATGGACATGTTGTGTCTCTTCACAACAACAGAACTATGACTAAGACGGTATTATTGCAAAGATGAGTGTTGTTGAAGATTTTCAATTCCCTCCGTCCAGTTGCTATGGCAACTGGATGCAGGAATTCAGCAATTACACTGAGCTGCCCCTTTCCCTAGATTCAGGAAGACCTATGAGGTTTGTAAATATAGTTCCCATTAATTTAGCACATCAAGAAGCTATAGGGTAGATCATGTGGGATGGAATAGAGTGCAGACCTTTCAGAGTCCTTGAGCCTGATCTTAGAGAGTCTCTTCTACACTGAATGTCCTGAACTTGGTAGAGAGAAGGTCTGGCCAGAGCCCACAGTTCTCTCCACTATCAGCTGTGTGACCATGGACGTGTACTCTGAGGCACATCTTCTGGGAAACAAAGGTGACAGAGACCTTTGTTAGTTTTTGTTTTGTTTTGAAAGATTTACTTATTTACTGTGTATAAAGTGTTCTGCCTACACACCAGAAGAGGGCACCAGATCTCATTACAGATGTTTATGAGCTACCAGGTGGTTGCTGGGAATTGAACTCAGGACCTCTGGAAGAACAGCCAGTGCTCTTGACCTCTAAGCCATCTCTCTAGCCTACGAGAGACCTTTGTTAACACAACACAAGGAACAGCAATTTATAAAGGAAACACCGGGCATAAGACTGATCAGCCCCTAAAACACATGCTGGGCTAGCCCGACAACCTGAGTTTGAACTGCAGAACCCACATACGGTGAAAGGAGAGAACCAACTCCACAGAGCTGTCCTTTGATCTCCACCCAGGCAACGTGACACATCCCTGCCACCCTAATTAAAAATAATCAATAGATTCTAGGAAGTAAAATGAAAGCACGGATGTTTTAAATTTCAGCACAAACACTCTGGCGTTGCAGTAAGTACCTATAAGGGCAGCTTTTGGGAGACAGAGGCAGGAGGATCAGAAGTTCAAGACCCAAGCTGGCAAGATGGCTTAATGACTAATGAGAGAGGCTTGCTACCAGGTCTGAGGATCTGAGTTTGGTCTCTGGGATCACAGTGGAAGAAAGAAGCCACTCCTGCACATTGTCCCTTGAAGCCACTCCTGCGCATTGTCCCCTGATCTTCACACATGTGCCCCCCCACACACACACAAATGACAAGTTAGTTTCAATTTAATTTAATTTTTGAAAAGCTTGAGGCCATCCAACAGCTGAGCCACTCTCAAGTACTCTGCTGCGTCCCATCACTTCCCTACTTCCCCAGACTCAACGTCGTGCCCTTCCCACCCTACCCTGGTCCAGTCCCCGCTCCTCCAGGAGCCACCTCCCATAGGCCACATCCATGGAGGAAAAGGGCTGTACGTCCACTATTCAGAACCTCCTCTCTTTGACCCCTAGTCCCCATGAATTCTCATTGGTTCCCATGAATTCGGTGTGTCATGGAGCTGTAGGGTAGATCACCTGGGATGGGACAGAGATCTGCAGTGAAAGGTACCTACAGACTTCCCAGAGCCCTTGAACTAGACCTTAGGCAGACTCTCTGTCAACAGCAGGGGAGTAAACCGCACTCGGTCCCCTGGGACTCTTGGTCTTTTGATCCCTTCACTAATGCAAGGAAAGTGATGACTGTTCCTAATGGCACTGAGGGCATCCATGGAAGAAGCCAGGCGAGAAAGGACAGGAAGACCCTTACTACTGCTGGCATTGGAACACGGATGGCTACAGTCAAAAGGCACTAGTGGAGGCGTTTAAGAGGGTATTTGCCTGCGATGGCACCATAAGTGAATATCTAGAACATGGAGAAGTAATTTAGCTACAGGATGAGCAATACATGACATGACAGCTCCTGACAGAGACTGGATTGTCCAAGGGTGAAGTTGAAGTCTTAGTTGAAGGTTCATGAGGGTTTTGTTTTGTTTCGTTTTTTTAATGCTGTGGCTTTCTGAAGTTTCAGTGAGGATCTTCTGACAATTAGTAGGATTTCCTTTCTGTCCCTTGTCACAAGTTTTAAAACCTCACAGCTTGTAGAATGTAACCGCCTGGGATCCACTTTTAACTTGGATTAGTATAACTGGGTACAGTAAACTGAAAAGAGGCATAGCTTAGTAGTTAAGAGCACTGAGTCCTAGGCTAGTGAGACTGCTCAGACGATAAAGGCACTTACCCCCAGGCCTGGTGACCGAAGTTCCACTCCCAGGGCCCACAAGGTGAAGGGAGAGAACTGACTTCTATAAGCTGAACTCTGACCTCTACCTGTGCAGTGTGACACACACACACACACACACAGAAACACACACACACACAGAAACACACACACACACACACAGAAACACACACACACACACACAGAAACACACACACGCACACACGCACACACACACACAGAAACACACACACAGAAACACACACACAC
>NC_034591.1:48728914-48733655 GCF_900095145.1 Mus pahari
ACACACACACACACAGAAACACACACACACACAGAAACACACACACACACAGAAACACACACACACACAGAAACACACACACACGCACGAATAAATAAATAATTTTTAAAAAGAATACTTGATGCAGGGGGTGGAGAGATGGCTCAGAGGTTAAGAGCACCGGCTGCTCTTCCAGAGGTCCTGAGTTCAGTTCCCAGCAACCACGTGGTGGCTCACAACCATCTGTAATGGCATCTGATGCCCTCTTCTGGAGTGTCTGAAGAGAGTGACACTGTCCTCACATACATAAAATAAATTTTTAGGAAATAGTCTTTTTAAAAAGAGTACTTGATGCTAATCTAGAGCACCTGCATTTGGTTCCTAGCAACCCCATGGCAGCTCATAGATGTCTATAGCCCCAGTTCCAGGGGATCTAGTGCCTTCTTTTTGCCTCAGAGGGCACCAGACATGCATGTAATGCAGGCAAACCCTCACACATGTAAAATGAAAACCAAGAAATGTTTTGTTTTGAAAATGGAACTAATGTTGAAAAAAAAGTTCAAGACCATCCTGGGCCCCATAGAAGAATCTGTCTCAAAGAGGGAGAGGAAAAGGAGGAGGCAGAGGCGGTAGAGGAGGCGGAGGAGGAGGAGGAGACTAGGAGGGGAAGGGAGAGAAGCTAACAAATTGGCTTTATGTAGCTATATACAAACCCATGGTCGGGGCTGAGAGTAGGCTGCCCCCTTCCGGAACTTCTTAGTACTGCAGTAACTCCTTATGTAAACAGGTTCTTGGTGGGAGTGGGGCTCAGGGTGAACCCTAGCCATCTCCCTCTACACAACTGTGAGTGAATGGGCTTCTGTGCGGTGTACAGACCGCCACAGGACAGTGGTCCTCATGTTTCCTGGGCATTTAGAAACATCTCTGATTTTCATTTTGTATGGCCAGACCACATGGTTTATGCGGCCCCATCAATGCCTCGCATTGGTACAGTTTAAAGAATAGTTTTGGGGCTGGAGAGACGGCTCAGCAGTTAAAAGCACTGACTGCTCTTCCAGAGGTCCTGAGTTCAATTCCCGGCAACCACATGGTGTAGCTCACAACCCTCTATAATCAGATCTGGTGCTCTCTTCTGGCCTGTTGTATACATAACAAATAAATCTTTTTAAAGAGGGCTATAAGGAAATTTGACACTTGGTACCCAAAAAATAAAAATTAAAAATAAAAAGCTTTTTAAGAGGGTTTAAACAGAGGTTCTCTGGGATGAAACCGCTCCCAGGAGTCATGTTATTAAGTGAGAATCCCAGCACCAGGGGTGGGCTGCCTCCCTATGAATTGCTGTCCGGGGCCCTCAAAGCACTACAGGCAGTTTCCATCGCTCTTAGTTTCCCACCAGAACTAGATGGTAAGACCCTATGCTGAAATCACCATATGCTCTAGTCACAGGGCATAGAGAATCAAGGTGGGGCTGAGCTGGAAGTGTCTTCCCTGATGGCTAAAAATAAAATAGATGATAGATAGATAGATAGATAGATAGATAGATAGATAGATAGATAGATAGATAGATGGATAGATGGATAGATAGATAGATAGATAGATAGATAGATAGATGATAGACAGACAGACAAGACTTCCAAACTGTTGACTAACCTCTCTAAGTCACCAACTGGGACTTTACTCCTCCTACTTGCTATCTTCAGTGAACTACAGTAATTCACTATTTCTACAGTAGATGGCGCTATATTACTCCCAGTGTCGCTCCCTCCGACCCCCAAACTGAATTTTTTTTTTTTTTTTCAGCCAGAAAATCAATGTGGAACAAGAACTGAGTGTGACAGGGTCCTCCAATCTGATCTCAAAGCCCAAGAAGTGTTCCGAGCCCAACAATCACAGATGCTGTGCTATGTAAACCACTTTGGTAACTTTGGAACAAAATAAAGGCCAAGTGTGGCAACACACAACTTCAGTCCCAGTAATCGGGAGGCAGAGACAGGCAGATCTCTGTGAGTTTGAGGCCTACCAGCACTAATGTAGCACTGTAATGCTGTAACACTGTAATGTAAGACCCTGTATCAAACAAAAACAAGAAAAAACAAAGGAATTACATATATACTATACATACATAACTGGGGCTGGCTCAGCAGGAAAGTGTTTGCTACCAAGCCTGACAATATCAGTTCCACAGCCCACTCTAAATGTCTTTAAAAATAAAAATATAGGGCTGGAGAGATGGCTTGGCACTTGAGAGCACCGACTGCTCTTCCAGAGGTCCTGAGTTCAATTCCCAGCAACCACATTGTGGCTCACAAACATCTATAATATGATCTGGTGCCCTCTTGTGGTGTATCTGAAGACAGCAATAGTGTACTCATATACATAAAATAAATAAATCTTTTTTTTTTTTAAGTTAAATAAATAAATAAAATAGGGGCTGGTGCGATGGCTCAGCGGGTAAGAGCACCCGACTGCTCTTCCAAAGGTGCAGAGTTCAAATCCCAGCAACCACATGGTGGCTTACAACCATCCTTAACAAGATCTGACTCCCTCTTCTGGAGTGTCTGAAGACAGCTACAGTGTACTTAAATATAATAAATAAATCTAAAAAAATAAATAAATAAAATAAATAAATAAAATATAATTTATAAAAAGGCCAAGTTGTTAGGACACACTTACTTAACTGTCTGCTCCTAACTACCTAATCAAGCCAAGGTTATGTTTGTTTTGTTTTTTAAACAAGGCCCCGACGCCATAAAGGCCCTCCTAATGCTTGTGCCTAAAAATAGAGGGGCAGGGGACAAACTGGATTTGGTCACTGTGACTCTGGGAATAAGGATAGGTCCGACCCGTGCTCTTTTCCTGTGTACCGGCCTGCGTGCCACACCCTAAGCACAGACTTCAGGATCCACCCGGAATGACAGAGCAAATGTGACTCAAGTCACATTTGTGAGATTCAAATGTTCACAGCAGCTCTGCAGGCAGGTTGTGACAGCTCACAGGGGCAGCTGAGGCACGAGGACTGTGAATTCAGGGTCTGCCTGAGCTATTCAGCCAGCTCCCGACTCAGTAACATACATACATTTAAATTAAATCAAACCAGAATGACAGATTATTGCCATTTTCTCTGGCAAGTTGCACGATGTCCTTGGGTCCCAGGCAGAGGCTGTTGGATCTCTGAGTTCAAGGACAGCCTGGTCTACAGAGCAAGTTCCAGGACAGCCTGGGCTATGCAGAGATTGTTTTCTCACCCCCTCTGCCCTTCCTCATTTCCACAGCAGGGACACAGGGACCCGTATGGCACAGATGCATGAAGGGCACTCGAGTGCACACACACAAACATGCTGGCCACCACTAGTCCCAACTTTGAGCACATCATGTCTGTGTACACACTTACATGCCGGTAACTCGGCACACGACAAACTGACGAAACAAATCCAATGGATCCTGTCCTGGACTTACTGCCCCTTCTCCATGGTAGAGACCCTCAGCAGGCACAGAACTCAGGGCTGTGTAGACTAAGGAAGTCCATCTGTTGCTATTTCATCTAAGCTCCACTCCACAGTTAGTTACCTGGCAATAGCCAGGTCCTCAACTCCCCTCCCCATTCCCTGAATAAAGTCTATTTGTCCTGTGACTGGTACCTGGGGGTGGGGGGAAGGGATGCTTTAGCATGGGCCCCACCCAGCAGAGGCACCCCCTTCCCCCACACCATACTGAGCCTCCACCAAACATATTCCTGGATTCTCTTATCTTTTTATAAAACGCAACACCGTTAGTCTCAGTTTCCAGCTGTCCAAATGTTGTTTTTACAGACTTTTACATGGGATCTGGGGCGTTTGAACTCAGGTCATCTGCTTTCACAGGTGCATTTACCCAATGAGCCATTTCTAAGGTCCTCTTTGGGCTTGAAGGCTTTTCTCTGCAAGAGGCAACCTCTCCCTATTCCTGATGATTCCATCTATGGCTTTCTGAATGCTAGATAAGTATTGTACCCCTGAGCTATATTTCTAGCCCTAGGGCAGTTGTATGTCTTCCCTGGCAGGTGGTCTGAACCCCAGGACAACTATTAAGGAGGAAGGGGAGCAGCAGCAGGGTCCGTAACACACGCATCCCATAAACATCCAGTGTGCTGGGTGGAGGCCACAGCAAGACTCAACCACTGCCCTCAAGGCTTATGGGCTAATGAAGGGGTCAGGCCAAGAGACAGACAATCATACATCTCCTGGGATCCATGCTAACACATGGGAAAAAGCCAACCCTTGCTCCAGGTCAGCAAAGACTTCCCGGAAGAAATGACATTTATTTGGTGTTTATTCAGGAATTGAAAGGAGGAAGGCGGGCATAGTGGTTTGCACCTGCAATCCCAGAACTCCAGAGGCTGAGGCAAGGAGGATCTTCTACAGTCCCAGGCCAGCCTGAGCCACAGGGTAAGACTTTGTCTTTAATAACAAAAGGGGAGGTGGTGGAGGATGGAATGACTCAGTACATAAAGGCACTGGCTGCAGTCAGGCGTGGCGGCGCACGCCTTTAATTCCAGCACTCGGGAGGCAGAGGCAGGCGGACAGGCTATACAGAGAAACCCTGTCTCGAAAAACCTAAAAAAAAAGTCACTTGCTGCCAAGCCTGACAACCTGAGGTCTATGCCCATACCCCAAGTGGTAGAAGAAAGAATGAAGTTCTCTCTCTCTCTCTCTCTCTCTCTCTCTCTCTCTCTCTCTCTCTCTCTCTCTCTCCCCACTAGGATGAGGAAAAATGGAAACTGATG
>NC_034591.1:48733696-48748194 GCF_900095145.1 Mus pahari
ACACACACACACACACACACATACACACACACAAATAAGTGTAATTTAAAAAGAACAAGTAAACATGAAAGCTTTGCCAGAAGAAAAATAGTGTTTTTAAAATGACAATGTTGGGGGCTGGAGAGATGGCTTAGCAGAGTCCTGAGTTCAATTCCCAGCCACCACATGGTGGCTCACAACTTTATAATGGGATCTGGTGACCAGTTCTGGCACGCAGGTGTACATACAGATAAAGCACTCATGCGTTAAATAAGTAAGTATTAAAAGAAAAGAAAAAGGAGAAAGAATGGGACAGCACAGGAGCCGACTCTTCCGGGGATTCGAGTCTTGGATAACTTACATTTATCTTACATCTTAGTGCTTACGGTGTTCGTTTGTTTTTCAAGTCTAGATTTAGTGATTTATTTACTTTTATTTTTATTTTTTCATTTCTTTTTATTTTTTTCTGTTTCTTTTTCTTTTCTTTCTTTTGTGTGTGTGTGTGTCTGTCCCTTGAACTAATACTAATCCCCCTGCCTCAACTTCTTTTTCTTTTTTGGGAGGGGAAGTGGGTTGAGACAGGATTTCTCTGTGTAGCCCTGGCTGTCCTGGAACCCACTCTATAGACCAGGCTGGCCTCGAACTCAGAAATCCACCTGTCTCTGCCTCCAGAGTGCTGGGATTAAAGGCCACCCACGCCCGGCTGCCTCAACTTCTTAACGCTGTCATTACAGGTATGCACCACCAAACTTGGGGTGGTGGGGAGCGGGAGAAACCAGCAACAACAAAACCTTAGCAGCTGAGCCCCTCCATGGGTCAAGACCCTCTGCTTTGTGTGGCCAGTGCCTAAGGGCACCTGCCTCCGGAACAGTCTGAGCCCCACCCTCGTTTCCAAGGCTGACATACCCAGGCACACCTTCTCAGCAGTCCGATGGTCCCGGCCAGCATCTAGAACACGACAGTACTAGTCTGAGTCTTAGACGTCAGGTGTTCTCACTATGACATGCTTTGGATTCCAGTGGCCTTGATGGGAAAGTCAGTCTCGGGTGGGGCTCATATCAACCTCTCAGCCACCTAGGGCTACAGGTCAGAGGTGAAGCCTTGTAGCACAGATGTTGTAACTGCTCTCTGTGGCCGAGCATTCTGGAGATATCTCCACTTCTATCGGTAGTTTGGGATCAAAGAGAGATAGCCAGATGATATTTGCTTTGTACCTTTAGCGCAGCCCTAGAACTCTGAGCACACTCAAGGGCGGGATTTGGCTTGTTCCACTTAAGCCTGTGGATGCCCAGATTGTGAAAATTAAGAGGTGGCTGTGGGCAGTGTTGGAAAGCCACTCTTACATTGCTTGCTGTCTAATGGGCACATGGTGACATGACATCAGAACAGGATGTCCCAGGTCACTCCTGGCACTCACTCCCTTCCTCGTCCCCTCACCCGTGACCTCGAGTTTCCTAATGCAAAGCAGCAGTCACTGCCTTTTAAGCACTGAGCTCTATTTCCTGTGTGGATGAAAAGGATCAGCCTACTCCTGCTGCCGAGCTTTCTCGGACTGACCTTTCCGGAGCCTCCCCCTCTAGAGCTGGACTCTATCCCCGTGAAACTGCAAGCCAAGATAAACCCTGTCTTAAAACAAAAGCAAACCCTGTTTCAAGGCAAAGCCGACAGCCTGGTGCAGTGGCTTTTATGAATTAGCATTATTAAGCAATATTAATATATATATGATTTGAGCAGATAAACCAAACAGCAGACCACGCCAAGGTGATTCCACGTGAGAGGTTTATTAAGCAGGGATGGGGAGCGGTAAAGTAGGTAGAAGAGTAGAGAAGAGAGAGAGGAGGAGGAGAAGAAGGGGGAAAAGAAGAAGAGAAGAGAGCGGGGGCGAAGAGAGGAGGAGAAGAGNAAGAGGAGGGGGTGATCTCCTAATTTATACGGAGAATGACATCACACCAATGAGGGTGGGGACTTAGCCAGGTGAGTTGTGGGATTGAGGGTCNTTGTCCTGGCAACGCAGGTCTCGTGTCACATGGTTGGGCCAGGCCTTGGAGTGTCCTGGTGCTAACAGTGGCGCCTGTTGGTTATCTCAGCACTTGGGAGACAGGAGCACTCAGGAGACAGAGAGGGCTCAGCAAGTTTGAGGCTTGAGGCTAGCCTGCTCCGTGTAGTAAGTTCGATACCAGCCAGGGCTACACGACAAGAATCTGGTTAAAAACTGGTGTCCTTGAGAGGCAGGTGTAGGGGGAATCTCTTGTGAGTTTCAGAATAGCTAAGGGCTGTGTAGGGAGACTCTATGTCAATAAAAAACAAACAAACCTCAGGCGGTGAAATGGCTGAGAGGGGAAAGGTGTTTGACAGGCAATCCTGACCACCTGAGGCTGATTCTCAGAGCCAGATTCGAGAGGAGAGCCAAACCTAAGAAGCAGTCCTCTGAGCTCTGAATGTGAGCCATTTGTGTGAGCCATCTAACACCCACACACAAAAATAAAGAAATGAATGTGAAAAGATACATAAAAATAAAAGCAACATTGATGAAGATAGGAATTGGTACCCACACCCACCTAGGGACACTTGAAAGAATCCCTAGAATGGGAAACTCAGTCTTTGACTCACTTGTGACAGGGCAAGACCTCTGCCCTCCACCGCTTTTGGGAAAGAGTCAGTCATTGTGGCTCTGCCTGCCTAGCCCACAGTCTGCTTGCTGACCTCATGGGTTCAGGGGGAGGCTAAGCTGAAGAAGGACCTTTCACCTGCTTCCTGCCCACTCATTTCCCTGTGGCAGCCACAGGTCCCTACCCTGCAAACAGATACTAGTCACACACACACACACACACACACTGCCTCCTTGTTGGCCTGGGAAAATTAGACCAGACTGTACTATACTGTAGGAGTTTATAACCTTCACTAGCCTTAGGGGCTCTACCAACGTCAAGAACAGGTTGCTTGTGACTGTCCTTGGGAAAAATGGAGTCACTGACTCCCTGAATTTTGAGACTACTGGAGACAATATTTAAGGGAGCCCTACAGTCGACTTTCTGGCCTGAGAAGAGGTGGTTTTAGGCCAGGTACCTCCAAATTACCTGCAAACATGCCCGTCTCATGTCAAGTCACCTCTCTTGCCTCTGCCCCACAGCAGGACTGTGCCCAGCCCCTCCCTGCCTCCATGTCTCATTGGGGAGTGTAGATGAGGCAGGCAGAGGCCTGGCCGTTCAAGGCAGCTTCCCTCTGAGTCACCCCTTCCCAGAAAGAGCTAACCACTCAGCAAGCAGCACTAATCTTGAGGAGACTCATCTGCTCATGTAAACTGAGGCCCCAAGCAGTTTGGGGGGGCCGAGTCACTTCTACTAGATCCAAGCGGGTCACAGACCTGCTTAGACCTCCCTGCTTCCTGGAATCTAGGCATTTATAGCGGACTGAGGCTTTCCCAGGGAAGAACCCGTTTATTGTGGGGCAGAGAATTCTTCCCAGTGGGAAGGCTTTGCAGACCCAGGCCAGGGCCATCAAGTCATCAGAGGAGGTGGGAGAAACAGGAGCACAGATTGTACTGTCATAAAGGACAATAAACTTGATTTGGGCATTAAAAAAAAAAAAAAAAAAAAAAAAAAAAAACCTGTTTTACAAGAGATGGCTTTCTTTTCTCAGAGGTCAGCTTGCTCAGTTGTAAGATGTGTAATGATTAATAGTGTACCAATTTCTTAAATTACTAGTATGAAAATAAAAGGCAAAACAAAATGCTCGCTTTTAAATTTAATTTTCATTTTATATGTCTGCGTATTTTGCCTGCACATATGCCTGTGCATCGCTCGATTGTCTGATGCCTACAGAGGCCAGAAGAAGGTGTTGGATCCCCTCTGGAAATGGGGTTACAGGTGGTTGTGAGTCATCGTGAGGGCAGCTAGAAACTGAATGTGTGTGTGTGTATGTGTGTGTACACACATGTGTCACAACACAAGTTTGTTGGTTCTCTCCTTCCCTCTGCTCTTAGTCCTGGGGATCAAACTCAGATTAGCCGGCGCCTTTACCTGCTGATCCATCTCACCAGCCAGCCACCTGTTGTTGGTTTAAAACAGGATCTCTCTCTATAGCCCAGGCTGTCTTCAAATTCCTGGCAATCCTCCTGCCTCAGACTCCTGAGTTACGGAATTGCACATGTGAGCCACCCCTCACAGCTTCTCTGAATCTGTGTTTTAATGACTGCAGTCCCCAACACTGAGTTGGGAATTAGTAACATCAGCATAAAGGGAAGCTTGCCACAGACATTCAAGGAGCTATCTTGTGACAGACTGACTCACAAAGCACTCAACATTTGCACAGTGTGCGTCAGACACCGCAAGACTTCGCCATGCAGGAGGATTGGGTAGAAGGAGACAGATCTAAGGGTCTCTAGTCTCTCCCTCTTCCTGACTATGGAAAGATTTAGCACTGATCTCCTGTCTTCAGACACCTCTTTCATTTTATTGTGATGGGAACTCTCTCTGTAGCCCAGTCTGATGTAGAACTCAGAGGCACCCACAGGCCTCCATCTCTTGCGTGCTGGGATCGCAGGCATTCACCATCACACCTAGCTGCCAAGACTCCCTAGGGATGATACATCCTATATGAATCAGGGTCTAAAAATATTTTTTCAGATAAGTTCTCACCTTGTATTCCAGGCTGACCTCGAGCTCACTATATATCTAATCCTGCTTGTAATTCTCACTCCTCTTCACCCCACCCTCTGCCTCAGAAGCACTGGGACTATAGGTATAGGCAAGCGCATTCAGTTTTCTGAGGTTTTATCCAAAGAAGTAATCTTAACATCACGGGCATTTGACCACCTGATCCTCACCTGCTGGAGCATGTGGGCTCAGAATGGGCTCGGGGGTGGGGGGTAGGGGTGCGGGGTGGGGGTGGGGATTTGAACACTAGAAATTATCTGATTTATGTCGTGACAACTACTTCTTTCTTTCCTCTTTCTTCCTTCCTTCCTTCCTTCCTTTCTTTCTTTCTTTCTTTCTTTCTTTCTTTCTTTCTTTCTTTCTTTCTTTCTTTTCTTCTTCCTTCCTTTCTTACTTTCTTTCTTTCTCCTTTCTTTTTAAAATAATTAAAATTAGTGTCGTATGTGTATGGGTGTTTTGCCTGCATGTGTGTCTGAGGAAACCAGAAGACTGTGTCTGATCCCCTGGAACTGGAGTTATGAACCAGCATGCGGATGCTGGGAACCAAACATAGGTCCTCTGAAAGAACATCAAGGGCTCTCAATGGTCTCTCTTTTCTGCTTTTACACAGGGTTTCGCATAGCTACCAATGACCTTGAACATCCACATGTGCACACACACACACACACACACACACACACAAATAAATAAATAAATAAAAGTGAATTTTAAAATATTTTAAGTTAGGGTTAAAATGGTGAGGTCAGAAACACTGAGGAAGGTAAATAAGAAAGCTCACAGCCAAGATGAACAGACAAGAGAACGACAGGGCTCTGGAAAAGAAACAAGCTGGTCAGAGCCTCGGGAGGCATCCGCCAAGCCAACTGAGGAACATGATCAAATCTCTGTGGCCTTTTCATATCTTCCTCTAGAGCCTCTACTTGCAGCCAACTAAACTGTGAGTTAGAGCTCTTGCTTAAAGAGCCATGCCCTCCCTCCCTCCCTCCCCATATCTCCCTCCCTCCCTCCCTCCACCCTCCCTCCTTCCCTCCCTCCCTCCCGTGTTTGTATGTGCATGCACTCACACCCATAAGAGCATATACCACAGTGTATGAGTGGAGGTCAGAGGACAACTATCAGGAATCTGTTCTCTCTTCTCGATATGTGGGTTCCAGGGATGGAACTCAGGTTGTCAGGCATGGTGGACAGTAGTCTACAGACGGCAAGTTAGAGACGAAGGAACCAAGGGACGCTCCAGCTGTGTCTTGGCATCTGTGTATTTTGAAGGTCAGAACGATCCTTAGTGGCTAGACACCCTTGAAGCTGCAGTTAAGTTGTTCCCACTATAATCAGGAACTAAGGCTTCAGGACATTCCCCAACTCTGGTGCTTACTGAAGGCTCTGAATCCTTAAAAGAATTGATGTCTTTATAACATCACTTGGATTGTGGTTTTGACAATGATTTGGAACACACCCACACCCACACACACACACACACCTTTAAAGGAAAGAAGAAATTTGCAAAGATAACACACAAGCAAACAAAGGAGTGACGGGGAGGAGGGCCAGAGAGATGGCTCAGTGGGTGAAATGCTTGTTGTGCAAGCATGAGGACCCGAGTTCTGATCCCTGGAGCCCATGTAAAATCTGTCATAGTGGAAATATGTCTGTAAGCCCAGCTCTGGGGTGGGGGGTGGGGACGTGCAGAGACAGGTAGTTCCCTACAGTTCACTGTGAGCTCCATTACAGTGAGAGACAATGCTTCAAAAAATGAAGGTAGACAGTGATAGAGACAGGTACCCTATATGTGAACCTCTGGTCTCAGACCAACCTATGTGTACACCTACACACAAGCACGCATGTGCACCCACACTCTCGAGTGCACACACACACACACACACACACACACACACACACACACCTTTGGTGGAGGGGGCAGACTGAGGTGGAATGCACACCTAGCATGCACAAGATATTCAAAGACCTGGGTTCAACTGTCAGCACAAAAACAATGATAAAAACAACCTAACAGAACTTCAGTGAACAAGTTCAAGAACAGATTAGATAGAACAAACTATAGAAACAAACTATCAACAAACTGTATAGTATACAAACTATCAAAACTGACAATGGGTCACATGAGTGAAGATAGGAAAGGGTCTCAGTTGTTGCTTCTGGATTCCTTCTATTGGGTTAAGAGGAGGAGGGGTTTGGTTGCTTAGCGGTGTAGTTTGGGCGGTTCTCTGATTGATAGGTTTGATAATACAATAATTGTTCTGCTTCATATATCCTTTCCTGTAAGGTGTGTGATTTCAATCGCATGCGCACCAAATTGCACACAGCATAAGATGGTATGGGATTTTCCCTAGAAGTTCATTTGAGGACACAGTTTGGCCTTCCTGCATGCACATGAATCCAAAAACAGCCTGGGCTTGGTGAGCTTTTCCATTCTCCATATACAATAGAATGAGAGGAGAAAATTACCCCATTGTTCATTGAAATGTGAAGTCTGGTTCTGTGTGGGGGCTTGCAAGGTTGTTAGGTGCATTGTTTGGAGAGGTGTGTGTGTGTGTGTGTGTGTGTGTGTGTGTGTGTGTGTGAATAGTAAGGGCAGATAAAGGAACTAGGAACTAACAAGTGTACTATTAGAAGACCTGTGGCGAGCACAACCAGAATCAGTCAGAGCCCAAGGTTGCTAAACTGTTTCTGTCACTTGTCTGTCTCAAAGAGTGGATGATCCTCTCAAATTCTAGGCTAGACAGGGTCACATAGTGAGTTTAGGACCAGTCTACATAACAAGACTTTATCTAGGGGTTTGGGGGGAGCTAATGAGATAGTTCAGCAGTTAGGAGCACATACTGCTACTCCAGAGTTGCTGAGTTCAATTCCCAGCATACCCACCTTTAACTTCAACACCAGTTAATCTGATGCACTTTTCTGGCCTCTGTGGGCATGGCACTCACATATCCAACATCCCCCTTCCTCCCTCCTCACCATGCACACACATATACATATACAATAATATTAAAGGACCATGCACAGTAGTACGTGCCCTTAATCCCAGCACTCAAAAGACACAAGAAGGAGAATCTCTGTGAGTTTGGGGCCAACCTGATCTACATAGCAAGCTACTCCAGGATAGCTAGGACTAGAGAGAGAGAGAGCCTGTCTTGAAAATAAATTAATTGTTTTAATTAAATAGGGCGGGAGAAATGGCTCAGTAGTTAAAAGCAACGGCTGTTCTTCCAAAGGACTGGGTTCAATTCCCGGCACCCACATGATGGCTCCCAACTGTAACTCCAACACCAAGGCATCTGATTGCTCCTTCTGGCCTCCGTGGGCACCAGGCTCTCATAAATGCAGGCAAAACACCCATACACATAAAATAATACTGTTTAAAATGAAATAAAGATGTAGTTATATAGCTACTTTGTGAAACAATTTAGCAAGTTTCCAACGTTTTAAACATAAAGCTGCCACATACCCTAGGAATTCCACTTCCAGCTGCTGTCGCTGGAACGACAAGCCCAGAGCATGGGAGTAACTGTGTTCACCAGACCATAGTTGGTACCGAACTCTGTTTTTTTGTTTGTTCTTTGTTGGCAGTGGTTTTTTGTTTGTTTTGTATTTGGATAGAGTTCAAGGGGCTAACGGGATAAATCAGAGGTTAAAAGCATGAACTGTTCTTTCAGAGGATGCAGGTTCAGTTTCTAGCACCCATAAGATGGCTCACCAACATTCACAAGGCTAGTTTCAGGAGATCCCACTCCCTCTTCTGAACCCCAAGGGTAGCAGACATCTACTTGGTATATATACTACAGACAAAACACTCATACACATAAAATAAAACATAAAGTAATTAGTGGGTGTCTTAGGGTTTTACTGCTTGTGAACAGACACCATGACTAAGGCAAGCAAGTCTTGTAAGGACAACACTTAATTGGGGCTGGCTTACAGGTTCAGAGGTTCAGTCCATTATCATCAAGGCAGGAGCATAGCAGCATCCAGGCAGGCATGGTGCAGGAGGAGCAGAGAGTTCTACATCTTCATGTGAAGGCTGCTAGCAGAATACCAACTTCCAGGCAGCTAGGGTGAGGGTCTTAAGCCCACACCCACAGTGACACACCTACTCCAACCAAAGCCACATCTCCTAATAGTGTCACTCCCTGGGCCAAGCATTTACAAACTATCACAGTGGGACACAATGGGTCAACTCACTGTCATGAGGCAGTGCATTTTATAACACCAATGGAGACTGACCGTTTGAGATGAGGTACCAGGGGCTATTAGGAGTTGGGCTCAGACTATTTGTATAAAGCACTGAAAATCACTGGTCAAGCCAGAAATAATTAGAGTCTAGCTGCTGAATAGGAGGATGTTTTGCTTGCTATATTTGGCCCCTTTGAGCCTTTTTGTATCTATACTAGTTACATGCCCAAGATAATTGAAAACATGAAAATCTGTTACACAATACTCACATCGGCATCTTTTGTAACAGTCAAGGCATAAAAGACAAATGACACAAATGTCCATCCATTGAGGAATAACAAATATAACACATCTATTTTAACACAGTATCATTGGAACGTAAAAGTGAAGCCCAAGGGGTCTATGGTGAGACCTTTTCTCAAAGATAAACACACAGGCTAAGGTGCTTGTTCCTGGCCAAACCAAACAGGACCAGAGGATTTCTTTGAGTTCAAGATCAGCCTGGTCTACAGAGCTAGTTCTAGGCCAGGCTACACAAAGAAACTCTATCTTGAAGAAATAAAATGAAACAAAACAAAACAACAACCACCAAACCCAGCAAACCAGGGCACTTACCTTTCATCCCAGCACCCAAGAAGAGAAGCAGGTAGATCTGTGTGTTTAAGATAGCCAGAGAGTTGCAGGACAGCCAGAGCCACATAGTGAGAACCTAATCTCAAAAACAAACAAACAAAAACAAAAACAACAATAAACCCCCAACAACTACAACAAAACAATAACAAAAAAAAAAAAAAAAAAAAAAACACCTGTCTCCAAACAAAGATGAAATATAAATACAGTGGCACACAGCTGCCATCCCACTACTCAAAAGGCCAAGAAAGGGAGGGTTACCTTGAATTTGATGTCAGCCTGGGCTGCCTGAAACCCTATCTCAAAACAAAATCTCAGCACTTGGGAGTCTGAGGCAGGAGGATTGCTCACGAGTACATGACACAGCGAGCTCTGGCCTGGTGTTTCAGTTTGCTCTCTGTCGTGACGAGTAGCCCCACCAAAGCAAATTGGAGGAGACAGAGCTCGTGCAGCCATCACGAAGGGAAGTCAGTCATCAGGGCAGGAGCTCAAAGCAGAAGGGAAGAAGGGATGAAGCCGAGACTAGGAAGAAATGCTGCTCGGCACGGCAGCGGGCTCGTGCTCGGCCTTCTTCCTTACACCACACAGGACCACCAACACAGGGGTGGCACTACCCGCAGTGGACTGGGCCCTCCCACAATGACCTTTAATCAAAACAATGACCCACAGACTTACTCTAGGCAATCCGATGGTGACCATTTATCCATGAAGCATTTTTTTTTTCAATTGATGTTCTCTCTTACTAGAGGATGCTAGCTTGTGTCAAGTTGAAAAATCCCTAACCAACTCACCAGGGCTACATAATAAGACTCTGGCTCTGTTGCGGTTGTTTCTTTGTTTGTTTAAAGGCAACAGTGACAGTTTCCTCTGGTCTTTTGGAACTCAAGTTGAGGTCACTCCGGCCTTCCTAGGAAAGCCCACAGGAGGAGGTGATCACCACTGCCATCTGTCCCTCCAACTCAGCCTTTTCACGCCTTTTCAACTCTTGAACCCTTTGTACCCAAGGTTTTACAGGACCATGAGTATACAAGCGCAAAAGTTGCATCTCTGTCCCGTGCTCTTCCCCCACTAGCGGGGTCTCACACAGCCCTAGCTGACCTTAAACTTGGTGTGTAGGTGGAGCTGGACTCTGCTCTCCTACCTCTAGCACTGAAGTGCTGAGATTATCGACTAGTACCAGCACAGCCAGCCTTGTCATCTTAAGATTTTCATTGATGGAGCCACAGAGACGCTTTGGGCTGTGAGCCTAGTTTCAGTGGTTAAGAAGAATAGTTCGCTCTTACGGAGCACTGGATTTGGACACCAGCACCCACAGGGTGGCTCATCACCACCCTTAACTTCAGTTCCAGGGAATCTGATACCCTCTTTGGACCTCCATTGGTGCCAGGCACGCTCATGGAATATAGACATAAATTCAGGCAAAAAATGATCATAAAATAAACATAAAATAAAATTATTTTTTTGTTAATGATTTAAAGTGATTTTAGAATATTCTTCTCACAAAGTCTCTCCCACTCTTGGGAATGCCTTCTCATCCTTCCTTAGGGGGAAAAAAAAATCTACATTTGCTCTGTTCAAAGTAAGTAAATAAAGTGACTTTATAGCTGGGCATGATGACACACACCTGTAATCTCAGCTTGAAAGGCTGAGGCAGAACCTGGAGGTTTGAGGCCAGACTGGGTTATAAGGCAAAACCTTGTCTCAGTGTCAGCCTGGTCCATCTAGAAAGTTCCAGGACATCCAAGACTACAGAGAGAGACTTTGTCTTTAAAACAATCTTAAAAAACAAGAAAGTCATTTTTTCAGGGTGAACATTGCCCCCTTCATTAAGAGAAAACTAAAGAGAAACTGAGTTTCGGGAAGGAACTCACCCGGGGTCACCCAGTCAGTAAGAGCCGGAGAGAACTTCATCCAGGTCAAGTTATTGGAAACCACTACAGCTACGCCTGGATGGATAGCCCTGCTAAATGGCTGCCTTCTTGTGGGAAGATGAAGGCAGCAGGTGGTAAAAGTGGGTGACTCACACCTTTTGCAATCCCCTAACTCGCTGCCCTAGAGCTGACTCTACATCTCCCCACCCCCACTACCTGCTGCCGCCCGTGGAATCCCCGAGTGGACTATTAGGTACGAGAGAAACCAAGCAAATAGTAAGTGATCCCCAGGAGTGAGGCGGGCTGATCTCTCACCGGAATGAATGGCAGCTAACAAATGTGTGCGCGTCTGGAACTGTAGACATGGCTCAGCTGTAAAAAGCACTGGCTGGTTTTGGAGAAGACCCAGGTTTGTTTCCTAGTACCCACATGGTGGCTCGCCTACCCATAACTCTAGTTCTAGGGGATATGATATCTTCTTCTGACCTCCAAGGGCACTAGGCATGGGCGTGGCGCACATACGCACATAGAGGCAAAACACTCATATACATACACTAAATAAATCCAAAAAATAATTTTTAATATAATATATTAAATTTTCATAAGTCTTGATAGTTACATATTGTTATAACTCAGTTCTTGGTGAGTTATAACAATATGTAACAGTTTTGTCAAAATATTTTATTGCATATACATGAATCATGTATCAATTTAAATGATAAGATATACAGCTTTATCGTCCAAGGGTGGTGGCGCTATCAAGCCTCTAGAACTGTAGATAATGGAGCCCATGGAGGGAGGCGGAGCCTTACAGGACAAGTAGTTCACTCTCCAAATGTCTCCCGCAGCTGTAGTGATCCAGCTTGACAAAGCTCTGCCGTGATGGCTGTAGCCACCATTTTAGTCACCAGATGACTCTGGCATGCACCCCAAGCTCTATAGGATATCGTCACCAAGATAGACAAGTGTATTGGGCTAGCCGTCGATGCCATGACAGTTTGATTTGCTTGTTTGTTTGTGATAGAGGCTGGCCTTGAACTTGAGATCCACCTACCTTGACCTGTATAATGCTTAGATTACAGGCTTGCACCATCATGTCTGTGCCAGACTTGGATTTTCTTTTTGGATAATCAGTGCCAAGAGTACCCAATGAAAGGGGTGGATCTTAGGGGAAGGACTAGGACGGAGATGAGTAAAGATAGGAAAGAAACGGAAGGGGAGCAGTGGGTCCCATCGAAGCACTTCATTAAGTCATGGTAGCACATGCCTTCAATCCCAACACTTGAGGGCTGGAGGCAGGAGGGTCAGAAGCTCAAGGTTACTCTGGGTTACATAGTGAGTTTGAGGCCAGCCAGGGCTATATGAGACACGGTTCGTTTTTTGCTTGTTTGTTTTTGTTTGTTTGTTTTGATTTCATTTATTGTTTTGTTTATTGATTTATTCTTTTTAGTCAAGGTCTCTCTGACCCAGGCTAACTCTATCTTGAAATGCAGATAAACTGTAGAGATGAATATGTCAGCATTCCAGTCCAAGGTGAAGTATAGAGCTACTACTGAGTGAGTTTGGAGAAGTAGGATGCTCCATTTCCTTAAAATGAAGTGGCATTTTTCCATCTCTAACTGTCTCATAAACACTTCACAATGTGAACACTTCACAATATGATCCTTAATAGTCTAATATTAATGTAATACTTGTATTTCACATTTTCACAATCAAATTTGTATTCACGTAGATATTCACATATCTATTATTAAATATTCTTTCTTTTTTTACTGCTGTTTCCTAATGTGTAGCCATGTTAAACAGAAATTTATATATTTTCTAGAAATTACTTCCACATTCCTTCTTGCTCTTTAGCCTAATGCACCTGTGCTTTGCTACATGCTGAGGTTGTCACAGTTGCTCTAAGATTTACTTAGTCACTATTTTTTCATTCCTTTTCCATGATACAAATGACAAATCCTATTTATACAGTAAATAAGTTTCAACAGTCAACACAAGACCAAGACCAACCACCAGCCCTGGAACTTCCTCAGGGTGTTCATCAGGAAGGGCAGGATGCACCTGTGCAGCACACGAGGCAGTGGCCAGGGACTGAAAAAAAAAAAATCCACCCTAACCACAAAAATGTAAGTAAGAGATTAGGGTACTGGCTGAGCATGGTAGGGAATGTGTGTAACCCCAATGCTTAGGGAGCAAGGACGACTTATGTCAAAAACAAAACCAAAAGGTTAGGGGACATGTTGGGAACCAAGGCCAAATTAATGCCCCCTATTTATTATCTCACCCCAAATTTCTTCTCCAAAGTAGCTAACTCTTGGCGCTTTCATTTAGAGCATAAATACGGTTTCTGCCTGTCCTGTTTCAGGAGAGCTCAATTGCAGAACTGGGTTAAGCCTGTTTTGGATGAGGAGGAGGTCAGGGGAGAGAGAGAGAGAGAGAGAGAGAGAGAGAGAGAGAGAGAGAGCGCTGATGGGACAGTCACATGTTCTCAGCTGAGGGATATAGACAGAAAAACTGGGAATCTCACACAGAGGACCTCCCTGCTTTGGAAGCAGCAATGTGCTTTTACTGGGAACTGCGTGGCAATAAGTCCTGGAGGAGAAAAATCCAACTACAGGTAGAGAAGAGAGTTAGGGAGGCCACCCTCTGCCAGAGCAGCATTAGCAGGGTCCAGCCTCGTCACAGGATGGAAGTTCTCAGCTGGAAGCAAGGATATCTGGAAGGCGCATAATAAATATACACAGACTACTTTTTTGGGTACAAGCTGACAGGCCATTTTTCAAGGCTGAAAACTTCTCTCTCCTCTCTCTCTCTCTCTCTCTCTCTCTCTCTCTCTCTCTCTCTCTCTCTCTCTCATTTGCTCGCTGCTTGAGGCTGCACACACTCTGCATTCTCTTCCACTCTCTGCTTTTCTCCTATGTGTTTTTCTTTTCTTGAACTCACGCTCACACACACCTGTGTGTTCCCCTTTCACTCTCACACACACACACTTCACACACATCTCACACACACACCACATGCACTCTCCTTTCACTCACACACACACTCTCCATACATGCCTCACATTCTCTCTTCACTCACTCTTCTCATTCTCTCTCTCTCTCTCTCTCTCTCTCTCTCTCTCTCTCTCTCTCTCTCTCTATCTGAATATGTGGACATTTCCTTTATCTAG
>NC_034591.1:48748815-48750920 GCF_900095145.1 Mus pahari
GCTAGCTTTCTGCTTCTGCACACTGCACACAATGACTTTCTAAGAGTCCCAGTGTTTTGACTTAGTTTTACTAAGATTTTACATATTCTATACTTGCTTATCCAGGAACCACTCTCCAATGTTGTTCAAAACTTACTTCATAACTTCAATAGTTTTTTTCTTTCTTGGGGGTCCCAGAATTGGCTCTATTTAATTTTCTAATAATTTCTCCAAGCTTTCTTTGTAACCAAGCATTAATCTGGAACTACCATTGTGCAGTAATTATATTGTTTCCAAAATGAGAGCATGCACCTGGGCCATTAGGACTATGCTGTGCTGTGCCCCATACCTCAATTTTTTAATTATTTAAGAATCATTACATCAAGGAACATTTAATTTCACAGAATTCACCAGAGCAGAAGGAGAAAGAAGAAAGTCAGATACAATAGAATAATTATGCTCACCAAGACCAGCTGAAAAGCAGTCATGCAAATGAAATCTATACAGCCGTTGTCCAAGGCTAAGGTTAGGAGAAATGGAAACAACTGTTTTTTTTTTTTTTTACAAAGAGCTGCCACGGACTACTGAGATGTCTCCATCCTGGCCTACTGCAGGCAGTCCCTGTCATTGTATGCTGTCCCCAGCACAGGGCCTGTTGTCTGGCTTACCCTGGAAGGGCCAGTTGGCCCAGCTTCAAGAGCAGGCTGAGGACAACCCTTGGGATCTGATGATATTGGTATTTTTTTTTCTGTCCTGTCTGGCACCTAAAAATATTCGTCCTTGATCAGTTGGGTGATATGACTCTAGGGACTGGCCACTACGGGATTGGTTATTGCACTTGGATACTGAGTGGTCCTTGGCTTGTATTTAGAAGTGGAAAGACTTTGGATTTCTATCTTTTCCCTCTGAGGGCCTCATAAACTAAGTCTTCTCCTCGGGAGACACTCTGGGGCTTTCACAGTGCACCCCTTTTATAGGAAGGTGGATGGGCTTCAGGAACAAGGAAAGTGGAGACTTGCCTTCTTGTCTGGCCGAGAAAAACTAGAAGTGCTCAGGAAACCCAGAGCTTTGAACACATGAGGTAAGGGCTGTGTTACTGAGCTATACCCCAGGCCAGCACCTAAATCTACTGTGGTGATAGGTTACACTGGGTCTCAGGTGCAAAGCCACCAACATCATATGTTATTGATTCAGAGACCTGTACCATGTTAAAGCCATTGTCCTTATCCTAGACCTTACAGGTCACAAGGAGTGACAAAGACAATAAGAATGTCAACAGCTCTGAGCCATGACAGGTACAAAGGTTTACAGTATACACACACCTGTCCTAGCATACAGACTCGGAGAACCTCCTGGGCCGGATGGATCGACTGCCCATCAAGCAAACTTATTTTGGAGAGAGTTCCCACACTGAGTTTCTAAAAAGCTGGCTTTCGTTTTGTTTGAGACAGAGTCTTAGTCTTTCACTTACTCTCATTCTGTAGCCCAGGCTGGCCTGGAGCTACATAACCCAGGCTGACCTTTAACTCTCAAGAGACTTGGCTTGATGTTCTAGGCTGGGGGGCATCAGTGACTTAGGTGGGATGGACAAGTTCAGTCTAGGTAAAGTGTTCGCAACTTGTGTGCAGATCTTAATATCTAAAAAGACTCAGTAGATTAGTGGTTGACAGAAGCCAGGAGACAGGGGGTAGGGGGTGACAGGGGTGTGGGGGTGACAGGGATGTGGGGATGACAGGGGTGTGGGGGTGACAGGGGTGTGGGGGTGGCACTAACCAGTGCGAATCCTCCTTTGGGGAAGATGAGGTATTCTGGATTTCGTAGTAATGGTTGAACAAATCCGTGACATTTAAAACCACTGAGTTAGCCAGCAGATATGGCATGTGCCTTTAATCCCAGCACGTGGGAGACAGAGGCAGATGAATCTCCAAGCTCGAGGCCAGCCTGGTCTACAGAATGAGTTCTAGGACAGCTGGGTGGGGCTACATAGTGATGGCCTGTCTAAAATAATAAGAATAAGAATAAATAAGAATAAAAAAATCTTAAACATCTTAAACCTCTCAGAACAATCTTAATTCTTTTCTTTCTTTCTTTTTTCTTTCTTTCTTTCTTTTTTTTTTTTTTTTTTT
>NC_034591.1:48751234-48759945 GCF_900095145.1 Mus pahari
TTATTTTATTTTATGTATAAAAATACACAATAGCTGTTTTCAGACACACCAGAAGAGGGCATTGGACTCCATTATGGATGGTTGTGAGCCACCATGTGGTTGCTAGGAATTGAACTCAGGACCTCTGAAAGAGCAGTCAGTGCTCTTAACTGCTGAGCCCTCTCTCCAGCCCCCCTAATTATTTTATTTTTCCCTTACTTTACTCTTCTCTTCCTCTTCCTTCCCCTCTTCCTCCCCTGCCTTCCCTTTCCTCCTCCTCCTCTTCTTCATCCTCCGTGCTCTTGATGGAACCCAGAGCTTCACACATACTGGACAAATAACCCCACCACTGTTGTACGTTTTCTAGCTCTGCAATCTCCTTTAAGAGCAGTAGAAAGGCTCTTTAGATAGCACATGCCCATCAGCTGAGAGACATAAACCCTGAATGACATAACCAAGTCACGGAGTGAACTCAGGCTAAGGAGAACTGAGAGCCGGAAACAGCAAACAGTATTGTCTGCCTCCAGGTGCTAGGGGACAGGGTTAATGGAGACACAGCACTCAGCAAGGGCTGCAGCACTGTCATTGAGGCAGTCTGTTAGGAAGTGTCTACAGAGAGTCTGCTACTAAGCCAAGAATAAAGGGAGGTTTGTCAGGGAAGGGAGAACAGTGAGTCAGGGTGTTCTCTTCCCATCCCGAGCTGAGGATCCAAGCCAGGCCTGGTTGCTAAGCAACTGCTCTACCGGCTTTACCGATGAGCTAAATCTCCAACCTGTCTTTTAATAATAAATATTGTTGTGTATGGTGTGGGTGGGGCGTGCTGTAGTGTGCATGTGGAGTTCAGGGGACAACTTTAAAGTTCTCTCCTTCCAGTTCTGGGGACTGAACTCAGTTCATCAAGCTTGCGGGGCAAGCACTTGGCTTAGGCCTCTCTCTGGCCCCTCTTTCCTCTTTCCGCCTCTCTCAGCGGCAGCTTCTGTCCTTGGTTGGGTCAGGAGGCAGTAGGATGAGCCTTCATCCTCCACTAGCCAACTTGGAACAGAGTCACAGGGTTAGGCAGTTGGCAGGAGAAATGTCTGGGCATCTGGCTGGGACAGAGTTGCCAAGCAGTTAGGAAAAGACAGAGTGTAGTTAAGTTCAAGAATGAGTCAATGCAGCGTGTGTGTGTGTGTGTGTGTGTGTGTGTGTGTGTGTGTGTGTGTGTGTAAAGAGAACATGATGTAGTAATTATGAATGAAAGTAGACCCCAAAACAGGAAATCCCCACTGCACCCCAATACTTCTACCCACGTCTTCCACTTCCTGCTCTGACAAGATGCCTGCTTTCCTCAGAATGTCCACAGTCACTGGACAAGCCTTTTGTAGCTTTCCCAGATCTGGTCCACTGGCATCTGCCCCGGCTCCCCCATGCTCAGAGCTGACTGTGGGTTCCAAGGCAAGATGACAGGTGGGAGGGAAGCTCCACCCAGGTTCTCACTTCAGTGACTTGGGGCAAGAAGAGTATGAAAGGTCTACCTGTTGATTCTTCCACAGCTGCCGAGTGGCTGTGTGTGGAGGCAGCTCACAGTGGGCTCTCTTCCACCCGCATAGGTTCTTCCTTACCTACACAGCGGGACTATGCAGGAGCCTCCACTGAGACGAAGAGATGGGAGTCCTCCTGAATCTCTCCTAAGCTTTTCACCAAGCTGTTGCTTTCAAACATCCTTTACTTCTTCTTCTTCTTCTTCTTCTTCTTCTTCTTCTTCTTCTTCTTCTTCTTCTTCTTCTTCTTCTTCTTCTTCTTCTTCATAATAATAATAATAATAATAATAATAATAATAATAATACTGTCACTCTTCTGTAGCCTTGATTCAAGCAACCTTGGATTGAAAATACAAAGTTCTATACTGAACATGTATGGGCTTTCTCCCCCCCCCCATTAGCTCCTAAAAACAATACAGTGTAGCTACTATTATTACATGACATTCTCATTGCATTATATGATACAGGTGTAATCTATGCAGAGGGCGGGCCTATAACTAATCTAAATTAAGGAATTCAAAAGAATGTGCAAAAGCCACACGCAAACCCCATGGCATTTTATGGATGGGACTTGAAAATCTGTAGCTGCAATGTCTTGAAACCAACCTCCTATGGATCCCTAGAGGTGACAGTGCCGTTCAAAATAGAGCACTGGAAACTTGGGAAACTATAACCTTGCCAAATCCAGCCATTCTCACTTTCCAGACCTCAGCACAACTGGGTGTCCCGGGCGTGCCCGCACGCGCAACACTCAGAGAGCTGAAGCAGTTCAAAGCTGACCTGGGCTGCATAGCTCGAGCCCAGCATGGGTTACAGAGAAAGACCCTATGTCAAAAACAAACAAACAAACAAAAAGACTGGGCACAGTGGCTAATGCCTGTGATCCTGGCATTCACGGGGTGAAAGCAGGAGGATCCTGAGTTCAAGGACAGCCTCAGCTACATAGACACCTTGAAGTCAGCCTGGGAACGACCTCTGACTTGATAGGAAGAGAAGGTTGGAGGAAGTTGTTACTGTGTTACTGTGTTAGGTTGTTCGCTTTCTTCTTTGTTTCATTTTTTTCCCCACCCCACAGGGTCTACCAGGCCATCTTGAATTTGAATTCACAGCAGTCTTACCTCTGATTGCTAAATGCTGGGATTACAGTGTGCACCGCCATGCCCAATTTTGAATTCAACGGTCTAATAGATAAGATTTTTGTAGAGCCCTGACTAATTATCATTAATTTTACTGTTCTGTAGTTTTTGAAGTCTGTCTGGCTTGATGATCCACACCTGTAACCCCAGCACTTAGGATGATGGAGACAGGAAGATCAGGATTTCAAAAGCCAGCCTCAGATACCTGTTGAAGTTGAGGCTAACCTGAACTACATGAGACTGTCTTTGGAAAGATAAAAGTTCTGTGCTGGTGAGATGGTTCGGCAGTTAAGGACACCGACACCGGCTGCTCCTCCAGAGGGTGGGTTTGATTTGAAGTCCCCACTATGTGCTATTCTAGCGCTAGGGGATGCCCTGCTTTCTTCTGGCCTCTGAGGTCATCAGGCACTCATATGGCACATGGCATACATGCAGGAAAAACATCCATGCGCATAAAATGAATGTACTGGAGAGCAATTGAAAAAAGACACCTCACGTTTGCCAGGCGTGGTGACACACACCTTTAAACTCAAGAGGCAGAGACAGACAGGTGTCTGAGAGTTTGGGGTCAACCTGGATATGGAGTGAGTTCCAGCCCAGCCAGGGCACACGGTGAGACTCACAAAACAAATCCACAATGCCAATTCCTGGCACCTGTGCAAACTTGTGCTTACAAGCTCATAAGTGCGTGTACACACACACACACACACACACACACACTCACACACAGAGGACCCTTTCTTTTTCACTCTCAGTTTCCCCCAACAATATCTATATAGCCCAAATTGGCCTCAAAATCATGAGTCTTCTGTTCTGGCTTAGCCTCCTGTGCCCTGGGATGACTGGTTTATTTAATGTACATTTTTATCATGTGTGCATACATGACTATGTGTGTGGTCACATATGTGGCACAGTGTGCATGTGAGAGTCAGAGGCAACTTGAGGGGATCAGTCCTCTCCTTCCATCATTTATGTCCCAAAGACTGATACAGGCCACAGGCTTGGTGACAGCACTTTACCTGCTGAGACAGTCCACCAGATCCCGGTGTCATTTTGAACCCTGGATTCTCTCCCACACTGCACTATTCATCAATATTCTGCAATGGAACCGGGGAACAGGGGCCTGTGTTGCTGGTGGTGGGAGCTCCTGGCTCCACACAAGCTGTTCTGATGAAGAAACTGAGAACTGGAGGAGTGACTTACCTCAGCTCTGGGTTGAGTTGCAAAAGAGCCAGATTCTGGATTGAGGCTACTGACCCAGATAGGCCGGTAAAGCCACTGTTTACATTGGGTGGCCTCTGTGCATCTCTCAGTGCTTCCTCTAGATGCCCTTTCCCCCACTCTCCACACCTTGCCACGGCCTTTCCTCTCACTCCCCCTAGCATCTCACTATTTCATGAAGTACAGGAAAAAAAAAAAAAAAAAAAACAAATGAGATGGGATGAAGAAACTGGGTCAAGACTTAAGGCAGGCATGCAAATGGAGCTCAGAGGTAGAATGTTTGCCTAGCGTGTGCAAGGCCGTGCATGGTCCAATCCCCAGGACATCAAAGGGGTAAAAAAAAAAACCAAAAACCCAAAGAGCTCAGGCAGTGAATTTTCACAATATTAGTAAATTGTGTGGATTATAACTATAACAGATACCAGTAGTGGAAATTTGGAAGATAAATTATCACCATGTGACTCAGGATAAAATGTATAACAAATACTGATAGAGCTTGGTGTACTGGTTCACACCTGTAATGCCAGCACTCAGGCGGCTGAAAGATGGACGAGTTCAAAGCCAAGCTTGCTATATAGTGAATTTCAGGCTGGCCTGGGCTCTAGGGTGAGACTCTGCCTTTAAAAAAAGCTAAAAACAAAAAACCATAACAAAACGAAGTCATTTATATGGTTCATTCAGCAAATACAGAAGTACCTCCTGTATACTAGGCATTGTTCTGGGTTCAGGTATGTAGCAATTTTCGGAACAATCGTCATTCTCACAAAGCTACAATCTAGTAGGAGAAAGTAGTCAACAAGAGATGGAGTTGGTGGTGAAGCCAAAGGGGGAGTTGGGGGGGATCTGGTACTGAAACAGAGGGGCTGTTTAGGAAGGGTACTGTGAGAAAGGACTTTCAGGTAGGGCCCAGAAGTGTCACCCAACCATCCCTCCCCTCACTCATCCAGCATTTAGTGAACGTGTCTGACACGGAGGAGCCAGCAGTGAACAGAAGACCTTTAATTCTGGGTCACGCATCCTCCTGTCCAGGGCAGAAACTGCTGGTGGAATTGTTTTGTTTAGTGTTGATTTTTTCCCCCTCTTTTATTTTCTTCTTTCCTTCCTCCCCTGATCCCTGCCCATGCCAGTTCTGGATATGTAGCTGGAGTTGGTCCCGGTATTCTCCATGCTGTCTCAGTCTCCTTGGTGTTAGTTAGGATGTGACCCTCCTAGCTTCACACTCCCTGCCTCAGCCCCTCAGGTTGCTCCAGCTACTTGTGAAGAGCTGAAACTTTGAAACTTTGCTCTGATCTACTTAATGGTTTGAAAACTGAAAATTTCAAGATAGGGAGCAAGAATGAGATCTATCCATCCTAAGGATTTTATTCTTTTTCTTTTTTCTCTTCTCTTCCCTTCATTCATTCATTCATTCATTCATCCATTCCTTTCTTTTTTTTGAGGGGGGGTGTTATGTACTTTTGGCTGTCCAGGTTGACCTCAAACTCATGGAGATCCACCAGCCTCTGTCTCCTGAGTGTTGGGATTAAATACCACTAAGCCTGACTAGTATTTTCATTTGAAGATATAAAAAAAAGTCTAAAGCAAATATCTACTTCCCTCCCAAATAAAATAACTGGCTCCCCTTTTATCTTTGGTCCCTAAGGCTTCCACCCCTACTGTGAAATAGCGTGTGGTAGATATTTTTCTATTACTGTTATACAGTAGTCTGACAAAATCATTGTGAGATAGAGTGTGGCAGCTACTTTCCTATTACTATAATAAGGTATCCTGACAAAGGCAACTTAGAAGCTTACTTTGGGGTAGAATTTGGGGTACCAGTCCATCACAGCAGGATGGCAAGGATTGGCAGCAGGAGCATGAGGCAGTTGGTAGCACTGCATCAATACTAGCCTTCAGCTTTCTTCATTCAGTCTGGGACCCCTACTATAATTAACCTAATCCACGGACTCCCTTACAGACTCACCTAATCCACAGGCTCCCTTACAGACTCACCTAATCCACGGGCTCCCTTACAGACTCACTTAATCCACTGACTCCCTTACAGACTCACCTAATCCACAAACTCCCTTACAGACTTACCCAGGTGTTGTTTCCAAGGGTTTTCTAAATTCCATCAAGTTGGTAATCAAGATTAACAAAGACAGAAGGCCCCAGTAGCCTAGGCTGGCCCCAGTAGCCTAGGCTGGCCCCAGTAGCCTAGGCTGGCTTTGAACTCATACAGATGAAGCTGACATGGACTGGTCCTCCGGCCTTGCCTCTCCAGCACTTAGAACTGTAGACATTCAACACCACACCCAGTTTCCTGTTCCCTTCTTAACTGTTTACCAGGGTTTTCTTAGCTCATCTTATCTTTACTTTCCCACACTAATCATTATTATTAAAAATAATTTTGACTTGCTATAATTTGGATGGACTTATGTGTTTTCTAAATATTTAACCACTTTCTTTTGGCAGCTCATTTCCTTTTGACCTCAGTTTTTTTTTTTCCTTAACCACAACAGAGGTTTCCTTTGTAAAGGCCCATGGGTTCTGTTTCTGTTATCTGACGATGTCCTCATCTTACTCTTTTCAAAACAAATAATGTTCTTGTCAGGAGCCGATCGCCTAGGCCTGTAATCACAGCATTTTGGCAGACTGAGGAAGAGATAAAGAACTGACCACCAAGACTCTGACTCAAAAGTTAATAATCTGACTTTATTCTGATATAATACATGCAACAAATTTCACAGTTTCTGGTGTGTGTGTGTGTGTGTGTGTGTGTGTGTGTGTGTGTGTGTGTGCACATGAAGGGTTGGGGAAGACAAGCTAAATAAGGTCCTATAAATTTCATATATATATATATATATATATATATATATATATATATATATATATATCAGAAAAACGATCCTGAAATGTTCATCGTCCACATCCCCAGTGTTGGAATTACAGGCGTGTGCCATCACACCTGATTTGTGCAATGCTAGGGACTGAACCTAGGGCTTGAGCATGCTAGGCAGACACTCACCGACAAGGCCAGATTCCCAGTCCAAGGCTCAGCTTTTAAATGAAGCATGCAGTTCAGTGGTTTTGAGTGCATTTACAGATTGTGCAACTATTACTATTAATTTCAGGACATTTTCTCACCTACCAGAAAAAGAAACCATATGTGGGCATGGTGACCCATGTCTTCAATCCCAACACTCCAGCCAGAGGCAAAAGTTTCAGGCTAGCCTAATGCATATTTTATATAACAAGACCTTGAATCAGAAACCAAAGGGGTGAAAAATGAAAAAAACTTCTACCTTTTAGTGTGGTGACCATTAATCTACGTTGTCTCTTTAAGTTGTTGTTGTTTTTTTTTTTTTTTTTAAATTTACCTGACATGTCACCTAAATGGAATGTTTGTGTCTGTTTTGTTATTTTGTGTGAATGTTTCACTTTCATGTGAGCTACCACATGGGAGCTGGGAACTGAACCTGGGTTGCTCTTAACTGCTGAGCCACCTCTCCAGCTCTGGTTTCTTTACATTTTAAAAGTCTCATCCACGTTACAACATATACAAGTCATTTTTGTTTCCTTTATTTTACTTTTTTTCAAGACAGGGTGTTTGGGGTGTAGCACTGCTATTCTGAAAGTCACTCTGTAGACCTAGCTGGCCTTGAACTCAGAGATCTGCCTGCTTCCCATTTTGTTTTAAGACAGTGTTGCTTGTAGCCCAGGCTGGCCCCAAACTTGCTAGGTATTCGAAGATGGCCTTGATTTACAGTGGTCCTTCCTCATCCACCTCCCATGCGCTGGGATTACAGGTATAGTGTATAAACTTCCAGTCCCTATACTTATCTTTCCTTAACAACGTGAAGACTGTGTTAAATATGTACAGACTGCCTTTTCTTTTCCTGGTTTATGGCAATCCTTGTACGAATGCACTCATGATTTATATAGCCAGCCTCTACTGATGGGCTTTCTCAGTCCTTTGCCACTGTGAACAGTGCTGGAGTCCACAGGAGGGCGTTTACCTGAGGGATAACTCCCACAAGTAGAATTCTGGGTAAAGGGGCACAGACACTACGTACAATCGTGAACTGAACTGATGTGATTTGCTCAGGAACACTGATTTCCACCTCCTGTGCTTGCCAGCACGTCTCTCTTCTTCCAGGCGCATCCCCACCCTCTCTGTGACAGACGTGATGTCCTGAAAATTAGGGGAAAGGTCACAGCGGAAGTTTGCTTCCTCCCTTCAACTCCGTTTAGTTTAGAGGGCTTCTCCCACACATCGAACTGGCTCTCGCCGGGGTTCACTGACTCATCGGTCCTGGAAGTCATGAGAACGCAGTCCCCCCCCCCCCCGCCCCCCCCCCCCCCACACCTTGTATCGTGTTCACTTAGATCTGCCCGTAATTCTTGAGGGCTTTCCCCACTTAAGGGCTTGTCCCAGGAATCTTTTCGGAGACTCCCCCTTTGGGACAGCACCTCTCCTTTGCCTTGGCTGGGGCCGGCAGGTGAGTGACTGGCAAGGCAGGTCAGTTTCCAGGTATGAGACCGTGACCTCCTCCCTCTCTAGTTCAAGCAAAAGGCACCTTTCAAAGAAAATAGCTTTTTTTTTTTTTTCCAGTTTAAATTAGGTATTTACTTCATTTACATTTCAAATGCTATCATCTAAAATCCAATGCCCTCACTGGGGACCGGAGCCGTGGAAGGCAAGGTGATCCGTCCAAACGCCGTAAAAAGCCGAGACCAAAGCCAGGAGGAATATTTTACTTTCATTCGGGAGGGCTCGAGGGCAGTCGCAGGTACACTACAAGAACCTGACTCAAAGAAGGAAGGAAGGAAGGAAGGAAGGAAGGAAGGAAGGAAGGAAGGAAGGAAGGAAGGA
>NC_034591.1:48759985-48776920 GCF_900095145.1 Mus pahari
GAAAGAAAGAAAGAAAGAAAGAAAGAAAGAAAGAAAGAAAGAAAGAAAGAAAGAAAGAAAGAAAGAAAGAAAGAAAGAAAGAAAGAAAGAAAGAAAGAGGAAGGGCGGAAGGAAGGAACCCCTGCGGGGCCTTCACCCACTGCCCGGGCTCCAGTGGTGGTCACTTCAAGCACCGCATCCAGCAATGGGGGAGGGGGTAAAGGCGCCTTTTGGCTCCTGATCTTCTAGAAGGCGGCCGGTGCGTCTGAACTTCATGCTGTCCACTCTGGACTGCAGTGAATCAACCGCACGCCGCGTGCTTCCCGTGACTCCACGAGCACTCCGCGGCGACACAGCTGACTCAGGGGCTGGAGGACCGGCGGACGTGCCCCAGGGCGAGCGCGTGCGGGTTCGGTACGCACGCGCAGTCTCCGAGGGCGGAGCCTCGCCCAGAAGGGGTGGGGCTTCGGGAGGTCCGTTTCTCTTTGGGGCTTATTTCTATCCGGAGCAGTGCCTGCGTAGAGCTTCCACGTTGCGACTCAGCCGACCTTCTTCCTTACTCCTGCACGACCTGGTGTGACTGTGAGCAGCCGTCTCTCGACTTTTCCTCCTGAGGTAACTGGCCCAGGATCCCCCAGGCCGGAGGCCGAGTCCTGGATCCCTTGCCCCATTGGTCGGGCTACTTGCGTTCGCGTCAGGGCTGTGCCTCCACCGGCTCTCTCTGCGTCGCCCAATCGATGAACTCCATGGGCCCCCTTTGTTTGCCCACCAAGTTTCACTTAAGTACCGTAGCCTTCCTTTCCTTTAGAATGTTGTGTAGTAACTGCCCCTTTGAAGGCTGGGTTCTTGTCTGTAGGATGACCATGTGGCCCCAAGTACCTTACCGAGTGCCCGAGCTATTTGAAAGCATTCAAAGATGTTTGCATAAATTAACTAGATTTGACTTTTTGCTATTTTTTTTGTTTGCTACTTTTTGTTTTGTGGTACTCCGGATTGATCCTAGAATCTTGTATGTGCTAGATTCGGCTTATACCACTGGGCTGCATTACCTACCGGCCCTTATGTTTACTTTTGAGACAAGGCGTCACTGAATCTTCCAAATTAGCTTTGCATTCTCTATAGCTCGGGCTAACCTTAAACATGTATTCCTTCTGCCTCAACCTCCTTCATAGCTGGGATTACAGGCTTTTGTCACCCTTATCGTTTATATTGACGATATTCAAGAAGTTTATAAATCCTCTGGTGGTGGTGGCGGCCGGCGGGCCACGGACACCTTTAATTACAGCCCTTTGGAGGTAGAAGCTTGGAGGATCTCTGTGAATTCGAGGCCAGCCTGGTGTACAGAGCTAGAGCTAGTTCCAGGAAAAAAAGCTTGTGATCAACTTGAATGTATGATACAGGAGAAACTTATACAGGTTGTTTGCTTTAGGACATACTCCTCCTTCTTATTCTTGGGGTACTATGCTAGGGTGGGCGAGCACTCTATACCACTGAGTTATATTTTCAGCCCACCTTTTTTTTTTTTTTTTTTTTTTTGGTTTTTTGAGACAGGGTTTCTCTGTGTCGCCCTGGCTGTCCTGGAATTCACTCTGTAGAGCAGGCTGGCCTTGAACTCAGAAATCCTCCTGCCTCTGCCTCCCAAGTGCTGGGATCAAAGGTGTGTACCACCACACCTGGCTTTCAGCCCACTTTTTACTTTTTGAGTCAGGGTCTCACTAAGTTGCCCATGATAGTTTTAACTCACTGTGTAGCTCAAGTATGCACCACCAGCCACACCTATCATTTTCTCGTATTTTATATATATACATGAAATACACATACACACGTACACGTACGTATACATTCATGGAGGCATTTTGCCTTCATGTTTTATATCCTGTTTGCTGTGCATCATGGGTGATTGTAGAAGCCAAAAAAGGACGTCAGATTCCCTGGGACTAGAGTTACAGATGGTTGTGAACTGTCATGTGTCAGCTGGTCCTCCGCAAGAGCAGCCGCAGCCGGTGCTATCTCCTGCCCAATTTTCTTTCTGTTTCCACCCGCCCCTGATGTCAAGTTAAGTCCTGGCACTGTAACAGGGCTTGTGTGTTGTGCTAGGTGGGAATGGTCTTAAAGAGGGATAAAAGTAGTTGCGTGTGTGGAATGCCTGTAAGCCCAGCACTTAGGAGGATTGCTTGAGTTTGAGGCCAGCCTGGGCTACATAGCAGGAAGAGTTAAAGATATACAGTTGTAAACAGTGCTCTTGAAGTTATCCCAACAACATGTGTATTTGTTCTCCAACCACACATGCTTGGAGGTGATGCCGGGAGCGGACTTGCCATTGTCCCCGTCTCCCTGGCCGGCAGGGCCTCTCTTGCTCCTGAGAAAACAAGGGTTGAGACTCACTCAGAGTCTTCTTTCTTTCTTCACAGGATCTAGCAGCAGAAAGCAGCTCTACATCCCTGCAAAGGAGCTGTGCCCTATCGCCATGAAGTCCATGCTGAACCTCTATGTGCTGGGCATCATGTTGACCCTGCTTTCCATCTTTGTTAGACTGATGGAGTCTCTGGGAGGCTTACTGGAGAGCCCTCTGCCCGAGAGCTCCTGGATCACGAGGGGTCAGCTAGCCAGCACACAGCCTCCCAAGGGCCTTCCAGACCATCCACCCCGAGGAGTGCGGTGAACCTCCCTCCAGGCATCAGCCGTACTTTGACACACTAGCTTCAGCATGTCCAACCACATGTTCCATTTCCCGAGAGGCAGCATCAAGTGTCTCCAAAGGACTCTTACTAGGCTTGGAAAGGCTATTCCCTTACCCTGGAAAAGAGCCTGTTTCCTCTAGAGCTGTGAGTGGGTTGTCTGAGGCTCTGGGATGGAGGTGTACCAGTTCCAGCTGGGAGAATGGTTTTTGGTTTCATCCGTTTCAGCCCTCTGTCCTAAAGGACTCTTTTGGACCTAAGTATCTTCTGTTGATTTGCTTTTGAGTCTCTTCCATGAGAGTTGTTTGGGCAGCGTCAAAGGGGCTGTGGGTTGGCTGTGAAGACAGAGGGTGGGCTATTCCAGTATCCAGGTCAAGTTGTACATTAAGTTCTTTCTCCAGTGTGTAATGCACGTGTTTGTATATAATGTCTAAAGGGCTATGGGATGATCAGGCCTGCTTAGGGTATGGGCGTTCCAGCCACTGTGTGGCTTAAACATGAATTTTTCTAATGCAATAAATGTGAATATATATATTTCCACTGTGTGTCCTGTTGACATGCCTGCCCTTGAAATTAGTAAGGAAAAGTTTAACTCCTAGATCTATAAATAAACTTTATCTCTATTTTTATTGTTGAGGCAGGATTTGACTGTGCAGTCCTGGTTGTCCTGGTAGTCACTATGTAGACCAGGCTGGCCCTCATAGAGACCCCTGGTGTCTCTTTTGCCTCTCTAGTGCTGGGATTAAAAGTGTGCACCACTACACCTGGTCATTTTCACATACGTTTATTTATTTATTTAATCGTTCATTCATTCCAAAAGAGGGAGGGTGTCAGATCTCATTACAAATGGTTGTGAGCCACCATGTGGTTGCTGGGATTTAAACTCAGGACCTTCGAAAGAGCAATCAGTGCTTTTAACTGCTGAGCTATCTCTCCAGCCCCCAATTTTTCTTTTGAGATAGTCTCATGTAGCTAATGCTGGCCTTGTCCCCCTGATTCAGCTGCCTCTACCTTCTAAGGGTTTAGACTGTAAGCTTCTGTCTAAACTTAATATTTTCAATTTTAGGAGCAAAAAAGTGTTCAAGATTTTGTTTAGAAACTGAATATGGATTGCCAAAAATACCAAGGACAGCCAGGGTTGCATAGCAAGACTGGACTCAAAAAGTTTTGTTTAAATGTAACCTCAGGGGCAGGGCCTTTCAGGTCTGCCCTGTATCAGCCGGTTATCTGAGCCTAGGCAAGACCTTGGTCCTCCATGGTTGCCCCTATGGATTCAGCCAACTGTAGGTTGAGATTTTGATTGTAAGGGCTCAAGATTGAACATAGGGCATTACATGTACCAGGAAAACATTCTACCAAGGAAACTTAAGTCAGCGCTGAAAATTTTTTTTTTTTTTGTAAATTATGTCCATGATGAACTATTCTTGTGTCCGTGATAAGACACCTTTTCTTGTCATTTCTTCCTGAGCAAAACAGAACAACTTTAGTATTTACATTGCATTAGGTATTATAAGTAATCTAGAGGTAAGTATATGTTAACATAGAGTTGGGTCCTTTGCAGATTATATGCCATTTTATATTAGACAGAGTTGTGGCATAATCCCCTCCCCACCCCCAGAACCGTTTGGTCTTGTGACTGGTCGGACTCTATAAAGGAAATCTGCCCTCTCCCCGCCCTGCCTCGATCTAAATGAGCATTCCTGCAGGCCTAGCCTATCTTGTTCTCCTCAATGACTTAGCCAGCTAAGTGGCTGTTTGTTGTCAGTTTAAGTCAGCTACTGAATCTGCATGCTGCAAGAGATTTGCTTGTGAGAGCTCCCGAAGCAATCTAGATTGGCCTTGAAACCTAGGATCCCTCCACCCTAGCCTAATGGGTCTGGATTATAGCTACAGGCCAGGTGCTCGCTCGTGTCTGCCCAGCACTGAGCAGCTACGCCTCCACTCAACAGTGGAAGAAGGGCCGTTTTGTTTTGAAGCAGTCTCACTACATAGCCCTGGAACTGATAATGAGTAGGTGACAAGTGACCCAGACTGACCTCAGAGTCCCATCTGCCTCATGTGCTGGGATTAAAGATGTGTGTCATTACAATGGGCAAAGAGGCTTCCTTCCCACAATCCACCTCTCTGATCCCTGCCCTGCTATGAGAGTATTCACTCTGCCTTAGGTTTCGCTCTTGTCTCTGTGTTTATGATTTTGATATACTTTTGCCAAACAAAAAGAATGGAACACAGCGTCCTCTGCTGTCTTAGCAGCTCTGCTTCCTTGGTGTTCTTAATGCCGCTGACTAATGACTCTGGCTTAGGGATTGGTGTTGGCTATTGCTGGGTGGGAGTCAGTATATTGCCAACCTCCACCTTCTAGGTACATGGTTCATCATTAGCCCCTTTGGGGCTAAGAAATGATTTAGTTATTGGCTCTTGCTATGCAGCCTAGGCTGGCCTCAAATTTGTGATTCAATTATTGGGGTTAAAGTTATGTTGTCACACCTTATTTCTGAGGACTGGCAAACTAGCCCTGACTTTGCCAAGGTTACAGAAGGTTGATTTCATTAGTGTAGTACCATCAGTCATGTATTTGGAGGGTTAGTCTTAGCCGCTAAGGCACTGATCAACAAGTCAGATGACCTCAGTTTGATCTCCAAAACCTACATGGTAGAAGGAGAGAACATTCCCATAGGCTTGTCCTTGAAGTCTACACATGCACTGTGACATACTGGCATTCCCACACCATTCACACACATCACCACCATGACACACACACACACACTTGTCCTTGAAGTCTACACGTGCACTGTGACATACTGGCATTCCCACACCATTCACACACATCACCACCATGACACACACACACACTTGTCACTGGCATTCCCCAACCCTTCACACACACCACCACCACGACACACACACACACACACACACAGAGTAAATGTAGATGAAAAAAATTAACGTAATTGGAGAACTGGCAAGATGGCTCAGTGGATAAAACCTCTTGCTGCCAAGCCTGATGACCTGTTTGATCCGGAGGACCTACAGCATTGAAGATGAACACCATCTCCTGCAAGTTGTTCCCTGACCTTCACAAATGCACCTCCCCCAATAAACAAACAAACAAATAGATAAATAAGTGTATAAGAAAAAGTATAACTGCAAAGCAAACAGTGGCACACACCTGCCTTCCGTGTAAGCTGATGTTGATTGTGTGTTTATGTGCACCCAACCCTCTCTCATTTAGAGAGGGTCTTGCTATAGAGTCTGCACTTCCTTTGAATTCTTGGCAATCCTGCCTTAGTCTCCTTATTAGTGGGGTTACAAGTATGTACCACTATGCCCAGCTAATTCCAATATTTCTATCCGTCAAGGGCACACTATGTTATAATGTAGCAAGATCACTAAAAATTTCAATGGCTTAGAACCATTGCCCGGGTCCCTAAAAAGGAGCAGGTGCCTAAACAGTGCATCCCCACCTATTCCTGCTGATTGGTACCCCAAAACCATCAGGCTGCTGTGCACCTGTCCATTCCCCATCCCTCCCAGCCATTTCCTCCTTATCTTCCCGACTACTATTAACCTGGTCTCCCATTACTATGTGTTAGGTGTGTGGGAATGTAGCTTATACTCTTTTTTTGTTTTTTTGGGTTTTTTTTAGAGCTTGGCCACACTGGTAGAGAAACTTGTGCCTTACCCAGAGCTTGTTAAGTTTGAACCTGATATGTAAGTAAATGTCATTTAACATTTTTTTTCCCTTTGAGGGAAGATATTGTAAGGGTGTCCTACCTACAGGAGAGGCGTGAGGTGTGCGTTGAATAGTTATCTACCGGGAAGATCTCTACTACCAGCGGTAGTCAGCAGTATTTTTAGTATCCCTTCATTTGTTTGTTTTGAGACAAGAGGCTCACTGTGTAGCCCAGAATGGCCTCAACTCACAGCAATCTTGCCTCAATCTCTTGCACTGGGATTCCAGGTGAATGGCTAGAAGCTCACTGCAGACTCCCTTGAGACTGGATGGGGCTATGGAAAATGATTCCGCTCAGTCAGTTCTGAGTCGATGTAACATGCCTATTCTAGATTGGAATATGTAAGGACTATTTCCCAACCCATAGCAACCTCCCCCAACCCTCTGCTTTGGTAACTAAAACTGATCTGTATGGGACTTCTTCATTGGTGTAGACCAGGGAGTAAAGAAGCCACAGAGAAGAACTCTCAACTGATCCTGGGGAGAGAGAAATCAGCCTTCATTGTGTGAAGCGTCAGAGATTGGGGAAAGACATTAGAGGGGAGATCAGGTTAAAAAAGAAATCTTTCATAACAATCCTGTGACTAAGATTTTTGTATAGCACCGAAACACGATGTTGTTTGGAGTTGGATGTTAATGAAAAGCTTCAATTTCCACCCTGTAGTTTCCCGTGTGTGATAAGTGGTGTATCTGTGTGCATGTCCTTGAATGGGCTTGTCCATGCCACGTGTGGCTGCCAGAGCACCATTTCACAATGCAACCCCAGCTATGTCGCTCATGTAGGCCTTGCATTTGTGACTGCCTTGCCTCTGCCTCTTGAGTTACAAGCACGCACTGGAACCGTCTAAAATGCAGAGACTTGGGGACTTGCTAAGTTAGGAAGAATATCTCAGTGGTGGGAACGTGTGAGCACAGATAAGCGCTAAGACAGAAAAGCAAAGAGAGCTAAGGGACAGCGTATCTAAAAACCTCCAACTACCGATGCTTAAGCCTGATAACTGGAGGCTTGAACTCTATTGCCATCTAGTGGATGCTGAAGAGAAGGGAGTGTTGCACCGTATTTAACAGAAAAGGAGAGGAAGGAAGAAAGGAAGTGGGAGAAAAGAAGGAAGAAAGAAAACTATTTTCAAACTAATGGGAACAGGTTTTAGCATTCTATAAAACTTCAATATTTAAAATAGTATGAGACGAGCCTATGACTAGACGGTTCAGATAAGCTCTGGGAACTGAGAAATGGCTCAGTAGGTAAAGGCACTTTCCCTGGCAATTATGGCAACCTAAATGCTGATCCCAGAACACATAGAAAAAGCCCATAGCAACAGCCGGTGCTTCTGAGATCACAAGGCCCAGGAGAACTGAAGGAAGCTTGCTGCTGGCCCACCTAACCTAGAGTACACAGCACAAAGAGGCCTGGTTTCAAGATGAAAAGGTAATGCCCAACACCTGAGGCCTGTCCTCTGCCCTCCACTCAGAGCATGCACATGGCTACACCCCTTGCAAGAACACACAGATGGCTCAGCAGTTAAGAGCACTGACTGAGCCGGGCGTGGTGGAACATGCCTTTAATCCCAGCACTTGGGAGGCAGAGGCAGGTGGATTTCTGAGTTCGAAGGCCAGCCTGGTCTACAAAGTGAGTTCCAGGACAGCCAGGGCTACACAGAGAAACCCTGTCTCGAAAAACCAAAAAAAAAAAGGGGGGGGGGCACTGACTGTTCTTTCAGAGGTCCTGAGTTCGATTCCCAACAACCATCTGTAATAGAATCCGATGTCCTCACCTGGTGTGTCTGAAGTGAGTGACAGTGTGATCACATACATAAAATAAATAAACCTTAAAAAAAAAAAAGAACACACGCGCAGATACACTCACTTATCACACACGCAGAAAAGGAGAAAGAAAGGAAGGTAGGAAAAGAAAAGAAAAATATGTCTGAAAGTGGGCCGAGGGAGTTTCACTGCAATGAAGGTACCACTGATTTCAGAAATCTCCACAAAGGGGCTGGCGACATGACTCTGAGGGTTAAGACATCTGCTTTAGAATTTGACAGACCTGTGTTCAATCCCCTAAAGGAGGAAGGAGAGAACCCTCAAATTGTCTTCTGACACCCACGAGCTCCAACAGCAAACACAAGCTTTTTTAAGCCCAGCATTCAGTAGAGGTTGGAGAACCTCTGTGAGTTCAAAGCCAGCCTGGTCTACATAGTGAATTCCAGGACAGCCAGGGCTTCACAGTGAGACCCTATCTCCAACCAACAAAAATAGAAGTAAATTAATAGTAAGACCTGGTTCTGTGGTAGAATTCCTAACACACCCAGTCAAATTAGTTTACAGTTTCTTAAATTGATGTGCCGCTTTTCAAATGAGTTTATTGACCAGGTGGTGGCGCACACCTTTAATCTATCCACTTGGGACGCAGAGGTATGGGGCCCTCTGAGTTTGAGGCCAGCCTGGTCTACATACTCAATTCTGGGGCATCCAGGACTATATGATAAAAAAAGGAAAACTATAAATACTTTGAAGTTTCTCTCCAAAAGGTTTTTCTAGTTGGAAAGAAAATGTGTGTGTGTGTGTGTGGGGGGGCACATGGAGCAATGTGCACAAGGAGGTCAGAGGATGAGAGAGAGAGAGAGAGAGAGAGAGAGAGAGAGAGAGAGAGAGAGAGAGAGAGAGAGAGTCAGTTCTTTCATTTTGTCACTTCCATCTTGGGAGTCTTTAAACTCCTATCAGGCTTGGTGGCAAGTGCTTTGGCCAGCTGAGCCATCCTGCCGACCCCCCCCCCCAGCCTGACTTTAGGGTTGAACTTACAAAGAGCTTTCGTGTGAGGCTTCCAGTTATGAAAGAGGATCAAAGGCTGTGATTTTCCCAGAGTCCTTCATTGGGGGGCCTGGGCAGCCAGCTCACTGCCTGGGGAAGGTCATCGCCCTGCTGCTTGGGGTAAGGGCTAGCGTTTAGAATCCGGAAGCTTTCAGCTGGTCTGTGGTCATCTCCCAGTCCTATGTACCCACTTCCTGGCCTCCTCCCCCTTTCCTACTGTTAGCATCTTTTTGATGTCATTCCTGCCATTGTGAGCTGACAGGCCCTCCCAGCCCTGGAGGCCATGCTAAACCATAAGCATCAGGGAGCTGAAGCTGGGAGGTGGGGGGAGCTGTAGTTCCACCAACACCTTGGAGTTGGGCTGGGTCTGTGTGGAGCCCCAGAGATGTTCCCCAGCCCATTCTTCTTAAGAGCCAATGAGTAAAATTAGGGGCCTCCCTCCTGCAATCAGGGACCCAGGCCCTGGAGTGGAACTCGGAGTAGTAGATGGCCTGCTTTGTCAACTGATTCATTCTCCAGAATTCAACTTGTTCTCTGACTCAGTGGTGTTTGAGAGCACCTTTATCCAGGTACCTCCTGCATCTTCGGGATAAGAGCCTCTCCTCCCACAGCCTGCTTCCAAAGTCATTTCTCTTTATGCTCCCCCAGCACACTACATTTAAAGAGTTACTTAGTGTTTGGAACAAGAGGGAAGTTTTGTTTTGTTTTTGAGTCAGTGTTTCACTATGTTGCCTTGGTTGGCCTAGAGCTTTGTAGACCAGGCTGGCCTCAAACTCACAGAGATCCTCCAGCCTCTGCCTCCTGAGTGCTGAGATTAAAAGAGTATGCCACTACACCCAACTTACATATCTTTTTAAATGTTTTGTTGGTTTTTTTTTTTAAGATTTATTTAAGTTTTTATTGTGTATTTGTGCACATGAGGGCAGTGCCCAGGGGGTGGGATCAGAAGAGGGCATCAAACCCCCGGGGAGCTGAAGTTATGAGTCCTTGTAAACTTCCTGACATTGCTGCTGGAAAGTGAACAACTCCAGGTCCTCTCTGAGATCAATAAACACTCTTAATGGCAAAACTGTTTCTTTAGCCCTGAAAGCAGCCTCAAGGTGCGCAGTTTAACCGTGTCAGTGGTAACTGTCTAGGCAAGCTCTGTCTGAGACCATTTGGAACAGCAATGCATGATTACAGACGCCCAGGGCATTCTCTCTGGACTTGAGAACTGTGTGTCAGACAGCCCGGGTCCTGGTCACTCTGTGGGAACCACTGGGGTTTGGGTAGGAATAAGAGCAGGCAGAGAAACTTGAAGGTACCCAGGCTAAGGTGGGGACCCTGGGCTGATGTCAGGGACCCACCTAAATGTAGGGGTCAAGTGGCAGGGAGTTGTAGGGGGATGGTGGGAACCTTTCTAGGTAGGTGTAGGAACTCAATCTGAGGTTCTCACCGGCATTGAGCCGCTTCCCATTACGGTGCCAGTTTGGGAAAACTGTTCGGTGTCTCCAGTGCCCCACTCTCCTGTGCTGCCTAAGTAGACACCTATGTTCCTGGGATACGAGCTAGCGAGCCTAAGGTGAAGGAGCAGTAACGTGGGATGCAGGCTGTTTCAATTCCTAGTCACCCCTCGTTATGTGTGGTACTTTTGACCTCTTACTTCCTTCTCCATGATGTAACTTCGAGGCTGTTGAGCGTCTCCAAATGGACTCTGCACGGCTGTGAGAGACTAGAGGTGACTTGCTCCTCAGTTAATTCCACTTCTTCCCCTCTGTTTCCTATGTCACTGTTCCCTATGACCATCCCAAAGTAGGCCGTTCCCGGCATTTTATTGTGCGCCCTCTCTCGGTGGCTATGGCCCTCAGTAGGGACTACAGATCCTCTTTCATAGCACAGGCTCTGAGAAATGTCACTTTTTTTTTCCTCCCCAAAATCAAAATTAATTTTTTTCCCTCGAAGTGTGGCTTGGACGGGCTGGTAGGAATTAATTTCAGTCTTCCTTGGGGTTTCCTCATGTCCCCAGTTTCCCCATGGGATGTGCATTTGTCAGGGTTGCACAGAGTCTGGAACACTGGGAGAAGGCCCATGGCCTTGGGAACACGGGAATCTCTGCTTATGGTAGCTGTGGCTCCCAAGTCGTCCCAGCTTTGGTGTTTCTCTGCCCTGAGTTGGGACAGTGCCCCAGTTCGTAGCATCCACTGCCCTTGTCCTGCCATGCCTCTCCCCCCAACCCCTGTACTTTGGGGAGCAGAAGAGCTTGTGGCATTTGAGCCCCTGCAACAAGCTGCCTTTCTTCTCTGAGGGAAGCTCTCCAGCCTCCCCCAATGTGAGCTTCCCTGGTCTTTTCTGTTCTGTAGCTCTTTCCGAACTCTCTCCCTCCTCTGGACCTTTCTTCCTATCAGCCCGCTTCCAGGCTGTTAGCTTGCTGGTTTCTCTGACCCAGGGCAGGAAGTATAAAATTTCCGGTGCTACTTTTCTCTCACCAAACATCTTTAATTTTTTTTTATATATATTTTTGTTCCTTTGTTGTTTTAAGACAGGGTCTCCTGTAGCCCAGGCTGCCCTCTAACGCCACATAAAACCAAGAGTGACCTTGAACTCCTGATTCTCCTGCCTCAACTCCCAAGTGACTAGTGTATCTTTTCAAAGCTAAATGTGGGTTTCTCTACACAAAGCAGTACTATGCAGGGTTGTTAGTCACAAAACTTTATGTCTGGGTGACTGGGGGAGAGGGACAAAAGAGACCAGTAGCAGGCAATGGTCTAGCTCACCCACCTGAGATGGCCCTGCCTGGGGTCTGCAGCCTTCCTTGCCTTGTCTGCAATCTCTTCCTGACCCGCGTGTCTGGGGCTGATTTCCAGGTCACTAAGCAAGGAAACTGGATGGATGCCTATGAAAGATCTGCCACTATGATCCTTGGAGTAACCTCTTCCGTGCCCTCCTTGCCACTCCCCAATATCCTCCTGATGGCCAATGTCACCTGGCCTCACGGTCCGTTTTCCACCCATAGCGCACTTGGTGCCCCTGTCATCACCCTCAGCAGGTAAAGGAAGGCTGGAGGGAGGGGCTGGGGGATGATTGGCGAGTGTATGCTTACTATGCAGGTAAAGGAAGGCTGGAGGGAGGGACCGGAAGTGTGGGATGATTGGCAAGGTAAAGGAAGGCTGGAAGGGAGGGGCCGGAAGTGTGGGATGATTGGCAAGTGTATGCTTACTGTGCAGGTGGGCAGGCTTCAAACCAGAAGGAAGGGTAGTGCTCCAGGGCAGTGCTCCTCATGAGCTCCATCTGCTTGCCTAATGCACGTTGCCTCAGTGTCTCTGCCACACTGTTCCTGTCTCCAGCTCAATGGTTGAAGATCTTAGCTTCCCTTTGGTTTAATTTTTTTAAGGTCTTGTTTGGTTTGGTTTGGTTGGTTTGGGGTTTTTTGTTTGTTTGTTTTATTTTTGTTGTTGTTGTTGTTGTTATTGTTGTTGTTTGAGGCAGAATCTACTTCCGTAACCGCGTCCTGCCTGGAACTCACTTTATAAGAATTTGAGAAGAGCCCAGCCTTGGCTTCCCGGTCAGTGTAGATGTGGGAGATTTTTAAAGAGAACCTTTGGGAGTTATTTCTCTCCTACTTCGTGGGTTCTGGGGATTGAACTCATGTCACTAGAGTTGACAATGAATACCTTCACCTTTAGAGACAACTTGCCAGCCCATAAATGGAGATATTAAAGTCAAATAGAGCTATGAGATATTGAGATTGAAAAAAAAAAAGATATTGCCAAACCCAGGATGGTAAGCCTGTCTTTATAAAGGGTGGGGGTGTGTTAGGAGAGGTGACCCTTCCTGAAGTCCTGAGTAAGTTTCCACCACCCATGTCAGGCAGCCCATAGCCACCTGTAACTCTGACACACACTTCTAGCTTCCAGAGAACCTACATATATGTGGTATTCACACACACACACACACACACACAGAGAGAGAGAGAGAGAGAGAGAGAGAGAGAGAGAGAGAGAGAAGAATAAAAAGATTAGTGATGTGGCTTGGTTGGTAGACTGTATGCCTAGTGCACACACGGACCTAGCTAAATTCAGCACCACATAAACTGAGCATGGTGGTACCAACCTGTAACCCCAGAACTTGGGAGGGGCAGACAGAGTATCAAAGAAAAGCAAAGCAAAGCATAAAGCTTCGGCATATAGGAGACACCCACCGTTCCTACTGGTTGCTTCAAGGAGTCAAAGATGTAGGGAAAAGCTTAGAAATGAGGCAAGAAATCTCTGTTCTAATCCTCGATCAGGATGACTGAGCAAACTTAGAATATTTTCGCATGGCCTTTGTTTTCTGAGACAGGACTCCTGTAGTTTGTGCTGGCTTTAAATGCTCAGTCCTTCTGCTTAGTCTCCCAAGTGCTAGGATTGCCACTGTGCATGTGCTGTGTGTGTGTGTGTGTCAGGGTGCAAGGCCAGAGGATGTGTTAGATATCCCTGCTCTACCACAATCCATCTTATTGCCTTGAGGTGGCCTCTCACTGAAGCACACTGGTTGGGCGAGGGTGGCTGGCCGGTGAGCTCTCAGGATCTGCCTACCCGGTTTGACATCCAGCCCGGAGGTTACAGGCATACATGACAACCCCTGGCTCTTTAAAAGCAAAACAGAACAGAGCAAAACAACCAACCAACCATGAGCGCTTGGGGTTCGAACTCAGGGCTTCACGCTCACACAATAAGTTGTGTGCTTTGGTCTATCGAATCACCTCCCCCAGTCACTCACAGAACTTCGCCGAGGCTTTACTGCAAAATCTGAAATGAGTGGTTAATAATACTTATCTTTCTCTAAGAGTCTTGTGAGCAGTAAGTGAGAGTGAGATGTTACGCACTGATAGCAGTGATTGATGTGAACAGATTCTTTTTATTTAATTTTTTTTTTTTTTGAGACAAAGTCACGTAGCTCAAGCTGAACTTGAACTCCTGCCCTTAGCTCCCAAGTGTTGGGATTTAGGCATACACCTAAAGGCATGCGAGTCTTTACTAAGGAACAGAGATCCTGCGAATCCATGAGAAGGGAGTCGGATACAGCAGCTAGTCCCAGGGCTAGGGCAGGAGCCGCAGACACCAACACACGAATTCCCCACTTATGCTCAGGATTCTTCCCCTGAAGTATGTGGAGCTACAAATCTATGACAGGACCCAGCGCATCCTCCGGGTTAGGACAGTGACCGAGAAGATCTACTATCTGAGGCTCCACGAGAAACATCCACAGGCTGTGTTTCAGTTCTGGATCCGCTTGGTGAAAATCTTACAGAAAGGGCTGTCAATCACCACCAAAGACCCAAGAATCCAGTTCACTCACTGCCTGGTGCCCAAGATGTTCAACTCCTCCACTGAAACAACAGTAAGTGCCCCGCCCCCAGGGTCTGCAGAGAAACGTATATATCCATGTGCATACTCACACACTCACATGCACGCACTCATGTTCCCAGATGCAAATGGACACCTGGTCTTTCATAGATGCCGGTCACTCATCGATAGATCCACTCAACACCTTGGATCAGAAATATTCAGGAAACAAACAAGCAAACAAACAAGCAAACACTGTGCCCTTCTCACTGTCCCCTGAACAATACAGTAGTGGGATAGCTACTTATGTCGTATTGTGTTGTGTGAGGCATGTACAAAAACTATACCATTGCAAATAAGGGACTCGAGTATAGAGGACTTTTCTGTTGGAGGGAAGGTGTCTTAGTTAGGGTTTTACTGCTGTGAACAGACACCATGACCAAGGCAAGTCTTATATAAGACAACATTTAATTGGGGCTGGATTATAGGTTCAGAGATATAGTCCTTTATCATCGAGGTGGGAGCATAGCAGCATCCAGGCAGGCTTGGTGCAGGAGGAGCTGAGAGTTCTACATCTTCATCTGAAGGCTGCTAGCAGAATACAGGTTCTCAGGCAGCTGGGACTAGGATATTAAAGCCCACACCCACAGTGACACACCTACTCCAACGAGGTCACACCTCCTAATAGTGCCACTCCCTGGGCCAAGTATAGACAAACCATCACAGGAGGGCTCCTGGAGCCAATCCCCATGCATCTTAGGGGCAAGTATGTACATTACTGAATACAATGCTGTTGATCACGGGGAACTTCCCCTCATTTAGGCATCACTCCCTCCCCTCTGGAACACATTTGAAAGACTCCTAAAATGAGGGGTAATTGGTGACATCTCTAGTTTTCAGTGAATTTGAATATAGCTACACATGCATGTATAGGCTTTGGGGGGGGCATTTTTTTTTTGTAAAGATGGGACCTCACCATGTAGCCCAGGCTGGCCTCAACCTCAAGACCTCCCTGTGTCTCAGTTCCCACGACTTCCCCTCTTGTGGGTGGAAGCAGGGCCTCTAGCATGCTCGATGTTAGACAAGTGTTCTACCTGCTCTATCACTGAGCTAGGGCCTTTTTATGTTTACTTGGTTGGGTTTTTGTTGTTGTTGTTGTTTTGTTTTGTTTTTTACTGTGCACAAGTTCTGTTATTGAAACAACTCTCCCTCTGTAGCTCAGACTGGGCAGGAATTCACTATGTAGCCCAGGTTGCCCTCACACTTTGAGCCATCCTCCTGCCTTAGCTTCCCTAGTGCTGGGATTGCAAGCACACATCACTACCCTGAGCTCCTTGTGGGGCAGGAGGGTTTCCTGGACCTTCCCAGGGCAGAAGCATGGGTGGAAAGCTTGCTAGAGATGGCTCTAAATTTGAGATCTTAAAACTGAACTCTTTTCCTGCCTTTATTAATGTGTGTGATTTTGGTGTTTTGATAGTCACTGGTGTTGGAGATCAGCAGCTCTAGGGTCCACATTTTAGTCTCTGGATAGCATGACCTCCCCAGCATGTCAGAGCCCTGCCTGAGAGAGCACAGCTGCTCCGTGGGGAGCAGGGCCCCTGACTTGCGTCTCCCTGTACAGACTGAAAGCAGCCTACCCACATCCTCCCAGAACAGCGAGGCCATAATGCTGCTGGCGGCTGAGCAGAACAGCAGCAGTCTCTTAGAACTCTCAAACAGACACCAGCTCTCAGGAGACAGGTGAGTCCTGTGTTGTCAGCCCCGGCCTTGCCCTAGCCTAAATCCATCGGCCTGCGACTCTATCCATCCAGTCCTTTTTATCGTACATAGCCAGCCACACGACTTTGTCCCCTAAACTTGGTTGCAAGCTTGTGCTCAGAAAAGGTTCTGTGGCATCCGGGCATTGGAATGTTCATTCCACAGATAAACTCCCCGTTTTCACAAGGCAGATACACAACAAAAGGAATGGAAAATGAGTAAATTAATTCCAAGAAATGCAAACTAATAAATAAGTCAGTCAGCTACTGACTCGCTAACCCCTGCTCACAAAGGCCTCTCTGGCAGCCTCAGCTTTGCCCTCCCTACCTCGTGGGTAAAAGGACAGAGGCCAAAGGCCCCTCCTAAGTCCAAGTCTCAGCGAGCCCCCTGACAAGCAGCGAAGAGTGGGCGTCCGTGGTCAGGGCAGGTCGAGGTCGCAGGCTGCTGTCAACCCATAATTCGTCTTTTTAATCCCTTTGTGATTTTTTTCCAGTGGGAGGAGGGTTTTTCTTTGCCGTTTCACTATAAAAGCTTCCTCCTCTCTGGACAGTGCCCATAAAAGCTGCTCCTAAATGTCTGATGCCTGATTATACTTTCTTGATATGCTCAACCTGGGCCTCCTCTCCTCTCCTCTCCTCTCCTCTCCTCTCCTCTCCTCTCCTCTCCTCTCCTC
>NC_034591.1:48777150-48800965 GCF_900095145.1 Mus pahari
TCTTCTCTCTCCCTCCCTTCCTCTCCCCTCCATTCTCCTTTCCCTCCTTTCTCCTTTCCTCTCTTATCTCCCCCCCTCCCCGCCACCATGAGCTGACTGGCTGACTTTAAACTCCAGATTCTCCTGCCTCTTCTTCCCGAGTGCTAGCATAGACTGTGCCAGCACGGTTTCCTGCATGCCAGTCAATCCCTACGATGTCCACTCAGCCACACCCCCAGCCCTGCCCCCCTGGTTTTGTTTGCTTGTCTGTCTGTTTTGTTTTGTTGACTCAGGGTTTCGCTCTGTAGCTCTGAATAGACTTGATCTTGCCATAAGCCTGCCCTGGCCTCCAAAAAGTTTCCTTTCTTCGGACCTGAAGTTATGACTCATTGGTTAAGATCCCTTCCAGAGGATTCGGGCTGAGTTCCCATATCCACAGGGGAGCACACGTCTGTAACTCTAGTTTCGGGTCTTTCTGGCCGCCTTAGACAGCAGGCACACAGATGGTGAGCAGATACACGTGAATATGAAACACCCTTAGTTAGGGCTCCATTGCTATGAGCAGATACCATAGCCAGAGCATCTCTTATAAAAGACAGCATTTAATTGGGGCTGGCCTACAGATTCAGAGGTTTAGTCCATTATCATCAAGGAGGGAGCATGGCAGCTTCCAGGCAGGCGTGGCCCAGGAGAAACTCAGAGTTCTACATCTTCATCTAAGGGAAGTCAAGAACAGACTGTGTTCCAGGCAGCAAGGAGGAAGGTCTCAAAGCTCATCCCAACTGTGACAAACCCTCCAACGAGGCCATACCTCCTAATAGTGCCACTTCCTGGGCCAACAATATTTAAACTACAACATACCCATACACATAAAATAATAAAAAATATTTATGGTTTCTTAGTGGGATACACAGTCATCACTTTCTCTTATCATTTCCTAGTGATTTAAGTTGATTTTTTTTCCCTCTTCATAGCTTTCTTGGGTTATTTTGTTGTTGTTTGGGTATTTTGTTTTGTTGTTGTTATTGTTTTTCGAGACAGGAGATGACTTTGAACTACTGATCTGTCCTGCCTCCACTTGCCATGTATGGGATCACAGGAGTGCATTAACAGATGCCTGTTTGTTTTGGATTTTCTGATTAGTTGTTTGGTTGGGTTTATTTTGTTTTTGTTTTTGAGACTGTCTTATTGTTTAGTTCTTGGCTGGCTTGGAACTCACTATGTAGACCAAGTTATCTTTAAACTCAGTCTGCTTCCTCTGCCTCTGCCTCTTTGGTGTTGAGATTAAACGCATGCACCATCAGGTCCTGTATTGTTGGTTTTTTTCTAAGACAAAGTTCCACTGTGTAACTTGGGCTAGCCTGGAACTCAGGTCCTCTGGCAGACAAATATGTGCTCTTAACCACTTAACCACTCCAGCCTTTAAAAAGAGTTTATTTAAGGAGAATGTTTTGTGTGAGTGGTCATTTTGCCCATAGTACCTGTGGGGACCAGAAAGGGACATGAGAGTCTCTCTAACTGGAGTCATAGACAGGTTAAGATGCCAGGTAGGTTCTGGGGACCCAACCCAGGCCTTCTGGAAGAGTAGCAAGTGCTATTAACTGCTGAGACATTGTTCCAGCCCTTACGTGATTTTAAACATTTATTTCCTTCTTTTCTGTTGCTTTCTATGACCCGGGAATCGCTGACTCCCTCAGGAATACTGCCACAGAAACAGACAACTCTGGCAACTGCAAGACAACCCCGCTGGTGGCATCTTCAACTAGTATGCCCATGAGAGCCGCTTTGACTCACAGTCTCTGGGAACAAGAGGACTCATGTGAGAACTTCCTGCAGGCTCCTGTAGCCAGCTCCCTAGGAGAGAACTTGTTGGGACCCTAATACCTAGCCAGAGTGGGGTGTCAGCCCTGTCTTCTATGTGTTTGCTCTGCCTCCTACAATGCTGCTTCCTGCAGTGGGCCAAGTAACCATGGGAGCGATGATATGGTACTTAACACCAAGATGCTCTTCTACTTCCACCAATAAACCTCCAATGGAGTCCTCGTTGTTGGAGGTTGTCTGTTTGGGGAGACTCTGAGCAGTTGGGAAAAAGATGGCTAGAAATCACAGCTCACTCCTTAGAAAAATAAATGGGAAGAAAGCTGTCACACCAAAACAGAATCCACACATCGTTGGGTGTTAAGGAACCATATCGTTGTTAAGGAGCCACATAGTTGTTAAGGAGCCACATAGTTGTTAAGGAGCCATAGTTGTTAAGGAGCCACATTGTTGTTAAGGAGCCATAGTTGTTAAGGAGTCACATAGTTGTTAAGGAGCCATAGTTGTTAAGGAGTCACATAGTTGTTAAGGAGCCACATTGTTGTTAAGGAGCCATAGTTGTTAAGGAGCCACATTGTTAAACATTGTTATATTAAGTCTCCATACCTTACAAGAATAAGTTTCTGTTTCCTAAACCTAATGCGTCCTGCAAACCATGTTTCTCAACCTGTGCTGAACTTGTGACCCCATGGTATATACCCACCGCTTTGCTTTGCTAAACTCCTGGACACCTATGGTGACTCCCTTTCCATGCGATGCATTCCTGCACTAACCTACCTCACAGGCAGCCTTGAGCCCTGAGTTCCCTGTCTTAGAGTTTCATTGCTGCCAAGAGACACCATGACAAGAGGCAACTCTTATAAAGGAAAACATTTAGTCGAGGCTGACATACAGTTTCAGAGAGGTTCAGTCCGTTATCATCATGGAGGCAAGCACAGCAGCATCCAAGCCCACATAGTACTGGAAAAGGAACTGAGAGTTCTACATCTTGATCCATAGGCAGCAGGAGACTGTGAGCCACATTGGGCATAGCTTGAGTGTAGAAGACCCCAAAGCCCATCCCCACAAGGCCACACTTTTTCCAACAAGGCCATATCTTCTAATAGTCTCACTCCCTATGGGCCAAACATTCTAACACTTGGGTCTATGGGGGGCCATGCCTATTCAAACCATCACAGTTGTCCCCTACCCCCTTCTGTCCAGGTGCTGACAGCCAATAATCTCAACAGCTGTTTTCTAACAACCCTAACCCTTCCCCATAAATGAGACCTCAAAAGCCAGCGAGGGGGCTGTTCTCTGAAACCCCAACTTAGGGGGAGGTAGTTGTTTGGTCAGCCCCTTGTGCACCTCTAAATAAAGATTGCTTTGATCAGATAGTCAGGAAATGATGTTTGTTTGTTTGTATCTATTCTACCACAAGCCAGTTGAAAGCCAGAAGTATCTAGGAAATATCTAAACCAGAGACATCCAGGGCAAAAGAAGGAGCCTTGTGGAGAGAGCTAATTTCCTCTGTCTAAGAGTCAGTAGGAAGCCAAGGCTGTGGTGGCTCATGCCTTAAATTCCGAATTTGGGAGGCAAAGTCAGGCAGATCTCAGTTAGGTCAAGGCCAGCCTGGTCTATAGAGTGAGTTCCAGGACAGCCAGGGCTACACAGAGAAACCCTGTCTTGAAAAACTTGTGCTAGAAGGAGAGAGAGAGAGAGAGAGAGAGAGAGAGAGAGAGAGAGAGAGAGAGAGAAACAGAGGCAGGATGTTGGTATAAAGAAATCCCCAAAATGATATAGTATAGTAACCAGCTGGGTGATAACCCCACCCATCTCACATAAGAACTTGAGTGTTTATCTCTCAACTCCCTGTGTTAGGCCAACTTTTGGCCTCTTGGCCATGGCCATGAACAAGTGGGTTACCAATGGAATACCTTGACTGTTTCCTCCTAGTGAAAGCAGTTTGGGAAATCTTGTATGTTTGCAGGCCTCTGAGCAAGTATTGCACACTTACCTAGGGGAATAATCAAAGCTGTTCCCATAATTCTGGACAATTAGTAAGATTTGCTCAGAATATAGCATATAATACCCAAACAATATGACCCCTCTGTTTGATTCCCTGTTTGGCATGTGATATTGAAATCATCAAGGGCTGGTGAGATGGCTCAGTGGGTAAGAGCACCCGACTGCTCTTCCGAAGGTCCGGAGTTCAAATCCCAGCAACCACATGGTGGCTCATAACCATCCGTAACAAGATCTTGCACCCTCTTCTGGGGTGTCTGAAGACAGCTACAGTATACTTACATATAATAAATAAATAAATCTTTAAAAAAAAAAAAAAAAAAAAAAGAAATCATCAAGAGAGGGACAAGTTTCCTGTCCTTGGAGAAAGCCTGGAGCAGCTACTGAACTCTATTTTAAAGACAAAGCGGAAGGGCATTGATGTTGAAATGACATTTGTACCACATAGTCCACACAGAAAGGTCGGAGGACCTGCCTTCTTGTACCTCACACTGCCTGTGTTGCCAGGAGGAGGAACATGGTTGCCCCTTTGGCAGGCAGGCTTGGCTGGTCTGAGGACTAAACCCTGGCAAGACTGAGTTGTACAAGACCCTGAGAGGGTATCTAATGTGTGTGGCTTTCTTCCTGCCTCCATAGAAAGTACAGGCAACCCAAATGTCCTGTGAACAGTGTGCTAGTGAGTCTCTAAGCTAGAGTCATAAGGGACAAGGGAACCAAAAATGAGAAACATGCCCTCATTGGAATGGCCTCTGGTGGATTTCCCAACCCCCGACCCCATGGGCATTTTATTGATTAATAACTGATGTGAGAGGGCCCAGCCCATTGTGGTGGTGCCATCCTTGGGCAGGTTGTGTAAGGAAGCAGGCTGAGCAAGCCTTACGGAGCGAGCCAGTAAGCAGCATTTCTCCATGACCCCTGCTTCAGTTGCTGATACCGTTTCTCTCAGTGAGAGATTAAAGTGTAAGTGGAAATAAACTGTGTTCTTTCCAAGTTGCCTTGGTGTGGGTATTTATCACAGCAATAGAAAGTAAATTAGGACAGACATATTAGCCAGTAAATAAGCTGGCCATTGCCGTTGCTGAAGGACAGCTAGACACTGAACCCAGGTGAGACCAATATGATGTGACCATACCTCCCAAAGTGCAATACAAAACACATTTAACTCTCAAAATGTCCTTGTGAGGACAAATCATAAAGCATCTGGCATTCACACACACTTGGAGTCCCTATCTTTGAGATCTTAAGGTCTCACTCTGTAAGCCAGGCTACTCTTGAGCTCAACAGCCATCCTTCTGGCTCCCTTCCCAAGTGCTAGGATTAAAGGGCAAGCCACCACTCTCAGCTTCCATCCCCAGTTCTAGTGCCTGGGTTTATGTCTCTGTCAGTTCTCACTTGAACCGTTGGGGTAATACTATTGGTCAGACTCTAGTATTGCCATAACAGTAATGGGTAACACGATCAGATCCTAGGCTCTATGTAAATACGCCACTATATTTTTACAAAGGTATTTCACTCAGTCCACACCACAGCCCACCTGGAGGCAGATACTCATTAGCATGTTTTGTTAAGGATGAAGCCACAGAGAGGTCATTTGAGGTCACATAGGGGGTAAGTAGCCAGTATTTTAACTCAGTCTGTCTGATTCCAAAGCTTACAACATTTATATGTATTTGGTTTTGACAGGGTCTCTCTGTATAGCCTTGATTTTCTCGAAACTTGCTATATAGACAGATCCAGCTTCATTTCTGGGATCACAGGCACATGCCGGGTGCCTGGCTAGAGCCCACCCTTTGGATGAGCCTGTGATCTTTCCCAGTCCCCCCTTCTTCCACACGTCCAATAGAGCAACCTTTTTTGAAGCGTTATATACCTGCCAGAGATTCCTTCTTCATAAAAACAACTCCTTTGACATGAAATGACTGGAACCTCAATGATCACCACATGCTCTCTATCTGCCGCGGTCCCCTAGAACCTTATGTATCCATCATGCCAAGTTCCTTGCGGGTTCCTAAATTTGCATTGCCTTTAGATACTGCTAAGACACTCCATACATGTTCACTCTATCCAGTATACACTTGCTTTTTCTATAACCTACACCCCCCCCCCCATACTGGCCCTTGCTGATGGAATTCCCTGAGACTAGTGTCATCTATACTTTCACTGGCTTGTTCTGTTCCTAAGCATATTATAGTTATTTCTTTCATAACAATCTCCTTAGTGGAACAACCAACTCTAAGAACAGATGCCATTTTGGAATCAATCAGAATACTTGAAGGAGACGCTAGCTCTCACTCAAACCCAAAGGAACTCATCGGAAGGATGTGGGTTGCCTTGTGAAACTGTTACGTCATTTGTGGAAATGACCATAGATGCAGTTCAATTATAATGAAGAGATTCATTGATTAACTTCTAGCAGGATGGACAATCCCTGAATCAAATTTGAAACTGCCGTGAGAAGAGGGTTGAGGGAAGGAGTTTTAAGGGGGAAACACCACAAAAAGACCTTCAGTATCTAGGCAAGCAAGCAAAAACTAGTCTCTTCAGCTTTAAACTTCTCTCTTTAATCACTCTTAAGTGATTAAAGCAACTCAAAACAACCTTTGGTTATCTGTGTAAGCAAGTTACTGAAGCAAAAAAGCAGTTAGTCATATGACAAGTAGACAAAAACAGCTGTATATGTCTGGCTGAGGATCACCAAGTCAGTAATTGGGAACTTACCTTCCAGGGATTGGAGTCAGACACAAACAGCTAGTGGGTACCAAGATGGAAGCCTAGCATAAATGGAGTGTCTTTAGCCAGCACTAAAGGTTTTTCAGAGTGTGACACCAGTGCAGGACTGGGGTCTCAGGGAGTCTCACAGTGTGACACCAGGACATCCCTGAGGAGCCAGGGAAGAGAAGCTAATTGGCCATCTGGTCTGAGGCTGTGTGGGCTGGATGGTTCTCCTCAGGGGAACTGAAATTGTTATAAAAGAACAGAGGCATTCTGGTGGCTGATGTCAAATGTCCAGCGCAGTTTGATCCTGTTATCTGGTGGAAAGGCAAGTGGAATTTTATTTACTTAACTCTTGCTTTTTTTGTTTATATCCATATTATTTATTTTATTTATAATCTATTGACTTACCCTTTTCTGAGTCGGTCTCTTAATGTAGCTCTGTTTGGCCTGAGTAGACCAGGCTGACCTCAACTTTGTCAATAGAGATACCCCCACCTCTGTCGCCCAACTGCTGGGGTTAAACGTGCACGACACCACATCTAACCGTACTTTTTTATTTTTTTATTTTTTGAGACAAGGTCTCACCCTGGAGCCTGGGCTAGACTTGAACATGTGCTAATGAGCCTCATTCCTAAACCTCCCAAGTTCTGGGATCCATCACTTCCATGGGCTTTGAGAATCTGTACTCTCTGCCAAGTTTCAGATTTCAAGTTCTCCAGTGACAAGCTGTCCTCATAGTCAGATGACGATTAAGGAGGTCAAGTGACATAGGATAACTACCTCGTGACTTTTTTCTCTTCTTGGAAAGGACAAGTTTGGGTTTTGTTTGGGGTAAGACAAAACCCAACAGAACTCGGAGAGCCCTTAGCTCTCAGCCACAGGGCAACCTATGAGGTCTGGTCTCAGTTTCAGTCCCATTTTGTAACCCGGGGCAGGTCAAATGATAATTAATGCTGATATTTCTTCATTTGCTGTGCTGATGAAATAAACTTTCTTCGACTGATCGAACCCCTTTGTGTATTTTGGGTGCAGTGATGGTTTTAGTCTGATCCATCTCCAGTGTGAGAGGTGCAGATGTATGTGTGGGAGCCAGAGGGTAACATCGGGTGTCTTCTTTAATACCCTTTCCATTCTTTTTATTTACTTAAGTCTCATTTAATATTGCTGTGTGCAAGACATGAGCACACACGTGCCATGGCAGCCATGTGGGGACCATAGGACACCTTTCAGGAGTTAGTTTTTTCCTTCCCTCCTGACAGCCAAGGATTGAACCTGGGTCATCAGGTCAGGTTTATGCAGCAACAGTTCTTACCCTCTAATTCATCTTCCCCATCCTCCATCTTTTTGGTTTGTTAGGGGTTTTTTTTGTTTGTTTGGTTGGTTGGTTGGGTTTTTTTTTTTTTTTTGTAATTATTTTTTTTCCAAGACAAATTCTCTTCACTAACCTTGGAGATCACCAACTGACTAGACTAACGAGCCAGCAAGTCTCAGAGACTGCTGTTCTAGGGCCGTTTCTGCCTCCCCAGCCCTAGGATTACAGGCACATTGCTTCCTGGCTTTGTATGTAGTTGTACCATAGGTCCTATAATCTTAAGAGGGTGCTGGGGGTCTACCCAGGTCTTTATGCGCATGCACTGAACAAGTTACTGACAGAATCTCCTCAGCCTAGAGATGTATTTTGGGAGGACACAGAAACTTTTGGATTTGGGGCTTAGTTGGCATAGTAGGTCTACAGAGGATAGGTCTATGAAGATTATACCAGGCCCTGGTTCCAGTACCCTTCCTGCCTCCTTATGGGCGGTGATGGGCAAAGCTTCACCACACACTCCTGCCTCCTCTTACTCCAACCACACCCTCCCCTATGAAGAAATGAGATTCTAAAATAGCCCTTCTTTCTTCTCATAAACTGTTTCTGTCACAGTGTCATGGAAGTAACTGACAGAGGTACCAAGGGAATTGTGGGAAGTCCGCCTGCTTCTCTGTTAAATCACCTTTTTCAAGTGTTGCTACTCTGTGCCATCCCCTGCCTACCTATATTTTACAACATCCAAAGCCATAGACACTCTTTATTCACCATTTACAACTGTGAAATATACCTGCATTTCAAAATGTTACACTGTTGTCGTTTTAAGATAAGGTCTCTGAAAACCAGGCTGACCTAGAACTTACGATGTAACTTTGAATTCACAGCAATCTTTCTGCTTCATCTTCCCAAGTGTTGGGGTTTCAGGAATGAGCCACCATACCATTTATGCTGGGGTAGGGATTAAACCTGGGGCTTTGTGCATTCCAAGAAATTAACAACTGAGCTGTACCCCCATCCAAGAGTGTTCCAGAATCTGTAACACTTCTGATATCATGAATTTCAGATAATATTCAATCTGTATTCATTTTTATGCACATAATTTAAAATGATTAAGGGAGGGTGTGGTGGTTTAAATATATATGCCCCACATAGATCCCTGTGTTTGATTACTTGGCCCATAGGAAATGGCACTATTAGGAAGTGTGACCCTGTTGAAGTAGGTATGGCTTTGTTGGAGGAACTGTGGGTATGGACTTTGAGGGTCTCCTATGCTCAAGCTCCACCCAGTGTGGAACACAGTCTCCTTCTGCTATCTTTGGATCAAGATGTAGAACTGTTAACTCCTCCAACACCATGTCTGCATGGATGCTGCCATATTCTCTCTATGATGATAATGGACCTCTGGAAGTATAAGCTAGCCTCAATTAAGTGAGTTGCATTGGTCATGGTGTCTCCTCACAGGGATGAAACCTAAACTCAGTCAGAGAGCCTGGAGAGATGGTTCAACCTTTAACCACACCTGAGGATCAGGGTTCATTCCCAGCATCTACACAGTGGCTCACAACTCCTGTAACCCAGTTCAAGGGCATCTGAACTTCTTAGGTACTGGCTCATATGTGGTGCACATACATCCATTCAGGCAGAACATTCAAACACATAAAACAAAACAAATCTTTTAAAATATTGCAAGGAGGCCAGTGCCTTGTTAGAGTTTTCTAGTGGGGAGGCCTTTCCACCGAATTCCAAATCCCTGGTGTTTTTGCCTGTGTGGTATATGCCCTCTTCTGTTGGTTGAGCAAGGTCTCCAGTTCATCTGGGCACCACTGCTTCCTGCTCTTACTATGTGGAAGACATCCTTACCGGCAAAGGTGGTCCACTCCAAAAACCTGGCCAGAAGTACTGCATTTCTCTAGAGCAGAGGTTCTCAACCTTCATAATTGGGTAGCACTGTTTAACATAATTTCCCAAGTTGTGGTGGACCCCAACCATAATACTATTTTTGTTGTTACTTCATAGCTATAATTTTGCTACTGTTATGAATTGTAATGTAAATGTCTGTGTTTACCCAGAGTCTAAGATGACCCTTGTAAAAGGGTCGTTTGAGACCCCTAGAACCACTGCTCTAGAGTAAGAAGCACCAAAACTAACATCTGCCTCAGGTCTCTGGCTTTGCTTTTTGTTTGTTCGTTTGTTGTAGTTGCTTTGAGACAGGCTCTATATACAAGACTGGCCTTAAACTAATGATGTTCCAGTGGATTCCCACACCCTTCAGGTGAATAATCACTACCACCCATACTTCTCAACTTCAGATCTGCAAGTAATAGAAAATTTTCATATAACATGTGGCTGTCTGCTTCCTTTACAGGAGTTTTAATCCAGCAACATGGCTGCTTGGGCAAGCAATCATGTCCCTTCTAGGTCTATATGATCCTTTCCAGAATGAAGATACACCCTGAATTATAATATGCTCTGGCTGGAATGCAGACACACCTTTAGAACATACTTCTAATCCCTAACAATAAAGCTAAGGTTAATATGTTTGTAGAAGGAAAAAAGTCATGTTTGAAAATGATGTCTAATTGTGGGGCAGACAAAATTATGAGTCAGAGAAAGGTTTGACAGAATGAGTCAGAGATAGGATATGTCCAACTCTCAAGAGAACAGCACAGGAAGGAGAGGCTACATTAGATCAGTGCAGGGAGAGAGATGTATGGTGGTGGTGGTGGTGGTGGTGGTGGTGGTGTGTGTGTGTGTGTGTGTGTTTTAGTTTTAGCAGGGTAGTTTTACAGAGACTGGTTGCAAAAAGAACAAGCTAGACACAGATGGAGACAGAATGAGCCAGAGAATGAGAAAAGACAGATGTTTAAAACATATTGCCAGTTAGTATGAGGCCAAGCAGAGTGATTCAGTCAGAAAATGAGAGTAGCTGGGTTGAATCAGTCAGCTTGGAAGATTAGATTTTATGGTGGCTAGAAGCTTCCAAGCCTAGGCTTAGAGAGAGAACAGAGAAAGAAATGCTCTGGGCTCAGCCCCAGCCATGTATTTTCACAGCTTGGTCACAGCTTCTCATCCCTCCATCAAATAAAAGTGGCTTTCTGTTGTGACAAAAGATCTGAGATTTAAATTGAAGAAAGGAGACTGAGGACACCCTGACCACGTGCACAGACTACTCCTCAATCACCTGAGACAGAGCCTGCCTCCTGCCTCTGAACCTTACAGGAAAGGGCTTCCACTCTGCCTCATGGGCTGGAATTCGCCTCAGAAACAGGCTATGTGTAAATACCTCCCCTAACAAACCTCCTACTCAGCATCCCCGTTTCCACACCTGGAACCTTCCAGAACCCAGCCCTCTCCTGAGTCTGTCTGCTCTTTCCCGCCTCCTCTTTCACTTCCTCCCCAACCCCTCTTCTTCCTTCTATGTGATACTTGGGATGGACACGTGTGCACACATCTAGACAAATTCTCTATCACTGCTCTTTCACATTTTGTTTGTTTAGTGATGCTGTGTCTTGAACACATGACCTCACACATACATGATAAACAAGTGCTGTGCCACTGAGCTATGTCCTCAGTCTCCTTTCTTCAATTTAAATCTCAGAAGCTCTAAAAACCAAATTACTGTGATTTTGGTAATTGTCACTGTTAGGCCTAAATGGAGGAGCTTTACAAAATGGTGTGGTTGTGTCTGAGGAGTTCTGTGTCAGAACTGTGTGAAGGCACATCCCAGATGCTGGAGAGAGGATGACTCAGACGCCATCAGGCAGCACGCAGCAGAAGGCTCTTGACTGATGGGGCTGTGTGCTTGAGGGGAGCTTTGTACCTCCAGTGAAGCTCAGGGATCTGTCAAAAATGAGGATTAAAAACAAGCAAACGAAAAACCAGAAGGAGGAAAAAAAAAAAGGAAGAAAGAGAAAGTATAATTCATGGATGTGCTGTATCTGCAACTATTTGTAAAATACTGCAAATAATGCATAAAGATTTAACCAAGGGTACCAAGATCTGCTTGGAGGGTTAGTGAAGGACAAGCATGTGGGGAAGGGAAGAAGGAGAAGATTAAAACCCCTTCCCATAGATGGAAGAGCTGGACTCCACAACTGTCTCCCTGTCCCCTGGCAGATCTGTGTAGACGACACGGGAGAGCTCCTTACCTCTAGTTTCCATCTAGCTTGGCCAGCAGTAAAGCCAGGTAGGTGACCAGCGGGGTAGTGGAGAGGGAGTCACTCTGTCCTCGTGTTCCTCTAGGGTGTTCCCACCCACCCCAGCCCTCCTCCAGTAACCACTTGGCTACCCGAATTACATCCTCACAGTCATCTTTTCTGTTCAGCTTATTGCCCCCCCCCCAGTCTCTTTTCTTAGTTTCCTTAACCTCCAGTGTGGAGAGCCCCCAAGTCACTTTCCAACAAACCCCCTCTAACTTAGGCCTTGTCCCTTCCTGTGCCTATAGCTGAATAGTCTAACTGAAGGTATTCTGTTTCCAGGCAAGGAATGCTGTGCAGGCATTCATATGCCAGCCATCTGAGGCTTATTCATTTGTGGTGTCCTCTTGTTCCTACCAGAAACCCAATTAAAGGTGGTTAGGCAAGTGCGTTTCTGTCATTACCAGCCCTGGCTGTTCCCAACACTGTCTTCCTGAGAACAAGGAAAAGCTTTAGTCCTGGCTTCTCCTAGAAATTGGTTTCCCAGAAACTGTTTCTTGGAAGAAAAGAACACCACGCAAGGGATTAGTAAAGCGTTTAAAGGCCATTAAACACAGCGTCAGAAAGAGAAAATGTAGCAAAGCATTGTCACCTCAAAGCCGATTAACGGCCCCCAGGATGTGGCATCCGCGCAGCATCAGTCTCCAAAACAAAGTAAAGATGTCTTGTAAGGTTCCGCAGAGGTAGAAAGAATTCAGAGCTGGAGCAATGCCCTGAAGGGTGACATCAAGATAAACCCTCTTCAACTCCGTGACAGAAATTAGATTAAAGCTTCCCAGTTGTCCTTAAAAATCTCTAGAAAAATAGAAGAGAGTTAAGGAAGACTCCCCTGGTGCCTGTGAGACAAACAGCGTGTGATGCCGAATGCAGAGAAATAAAAACAGTCTTGATCCATACCTTCCACTGCCCATGACTCTCAAGTGACCACTTGGGCCACTGACTTGCAGAAATAAACCATGAGGGGGAGGGCTGGAAAAATCCAAAACCAGGATTTACAAAGACAGAGACAGCAACATTGAGTGGTAAAGTTCCATCGTTTAATGCAAATGGAGAGATGGTTCAGGGGGTAAAGGTACTTGCCTGACAAACGAAATGTAATCCCTGGGACTCACGTGGTGGAAGGAGAGAACTGACAAGGGCAAGTTGTCCTCTGACTTGTACATGCGTGCCTTGAAACACACACACACGTAATAAAATACAAATAAAATGGGCATTTAGGATTATTAAGGCTAAGACCACTAATTTATGTGTGGTTACTTGAATGAAAATAACCACAAACCCAGAAATCCAGCGGAAACCTCAGAGAGGGCTTTCCTAGTTTCCACCCCGTTTTGATTCCGAGCTAACTGAGAATAAATAAATCCACTTCTTTGTCTTGTCACAGATACTGGATTTTTGTTAAATGTCACTAAAATTAAATTTCCAACTATGCTCAAACAAAATATGGCTCTGGGATGCTAATAAAGGCTGGAATATCTGAATTCGCCCTATCTTCTAATGAGATACCGAGGGTGACACAGTTTATTCTAAACGGGGCTTGATTCCCTCCTATAAGTGTCCATGCACATCACCCTGGACTAAGAATAAAAGGAACTTCCATCACACCCATCCTGGCTGCTGTTCAAGGACCAGATGCAATAAGAATGTCATACTTAGTGTCATGGGATTCTTGCACACACATGCTCATGACATTGCAATTGCAAATGCTTGCCATTCTTTTTAAATGTGCATTTATTGTGTACGTTTGGTTTTCATTTGTAGCTCTGGGTAACCTGGAACTTGCCATGTAGGCTAAGCTGACGTTGAATTCACAGATACTTGCCTGCCTCTGCCTCCCAAGTGCTAGGATGAAAGGCATGTGCCATCACCCAGTGTGAGTACAAGTGTGTATATGTGTGTGTGTGTGTGTACACGGATGTCCCAGTGCATGTGTTGGAATTCAGAGGCCAACTTGAAAGAATCAGTTGTCTCCTTCTACTTTGTGAGTTTGGGGGATGAAACTCAGGTTGTCAAGTGTCTTATCAGGGTTTCTATTCCTGCACAAAACATCATGACCAAGAAGCAAGTTGGGGAGGAAAGGGTTTATTCGGCTTACACTTTCATATTCCTGTTCATCACCAAAGGAAGTCAGGACTGGAACTCAAGCAGGTCAGGAAGCAGGAGCTGATGCAGAGGCCATGGGGCCATGTAACTTACTGGCTTGCTTCCCCTGCCTTGCTCAGCTTTCTTATAGAACCCAGGACCACCAGCCCAGGGATGGCACCACTCACAAGGGGCCCTCCCCCCTTGATCACTAATTGAGAAAATGCCTTACAGCTGGATCTCATGGAGGCATTTCCCCAACTGAAGCTCCTTTCTCTATGATAACTCCAGCCTGTGTCAAGTTGACACACAAAGCCAGCCAGTACCTCAAGCTTGGGTGGCAAGTACTTTTGCCTGCTGAGTCATTTCACCAGCCCCACACTTGGCATCATTGGCATCTATCAACAAGAGTCTTATAGTGGCATGCTATCTCTATTATTAATAACTTTACACATGCAACAAGCGAGAAGCGCAAAGCCCAGTACAGTGTGGGCAATTACTAATTACAGAGCCCAGTGAAGACTGAGCAGTGGGCACTGATCCAAGTGGGCAGCTGGTGACTCTCCAAGACCAGCAGACAATAGGGACAGTGGCCTCTGCTGGGTTAATGCACTCAAGAGAAAGTCATACCATGGGCATCAGGTACAGCAGGTACAGACTGAGCTGGGCCAGTACAGGGATCCTGAGCATCTCTACCCTTAACCTGGTGACTCAGTTTCTGCCTGTGTTTCAGCCAGCCTCTTACTCTAGCACAGACAGCCCTGACGTTGTCGTCCATCCTCCCCTCCACCCCCGACACACACACACAAACCTCCCTGAACAGCTGCGCCCGTGGAAGAAGGCGGAAGCCCGCCCTCCCCCTGAGGTCCTCCTCTCCCTGCTCATCTTCCCACAGACCCAGGAAACAGGAAACATGCAGGAGATTGCTGGGATCGCTAACTCTTCCTGTACACTGCCGACCCATCCTACATGTTTTCACAAGCTCATCTAAAGCAGACCAAAGACTCCACTAGGTGGCATAACAAAGCCTGCCACCCCCAAATAGCTTATCAATTTAACAATAATAACTGTACTGCCTAATTGTGTGTCAACTTGACACCAGCTAGAGTCAGCAATGAAGAGAGAGCCCCAATTAAGAAAATGCTTCTATTAAATAGGACTCTAGGCAAGCCTTTAGGGCATTTTTTGTTTGTTTGTTTGTTTTTGTTTTTGTTTTTGTTTTGAGATAGGGTTTCTCTGTATAGCCCTGGCTGTCCTGGAACTCACTCTGTAGACCAGGCTGGCCTTGAACTCAGAAATCTGCTGCCTCTGCCTCCCAAGTGCTGGGATTAAAGGCGTGCGCCACCACCGCCCGGCCTTTAGGGCATTTTTTAACTTAGTGATTTATGGGGAAGGGCTCAGCCCACTGTGGGTGGTTCCATCCCTGGGTCCATGGTCCTGGGTTCTATAAGAAAGCAGGCTGAGCAAACCATGAGGATCATGCCAGTAAGTAGTACCCCTCCGTGGCCTCTGCATCAGCTCCTGCCTCCAGGTTCTTGCCCTGCTTGAGTTCCTGTCCTGACATCTTTTGATGATGAGCTGTTTTATTGAACTGTAAGTGAAATAAACCCTTTCCTCCCTGAGTTGCTTTGGTTATGGTGTTTCATCACAGCAATAGTAACAACCAAGTAAGACAGTGACACTCCATTATGACTATTTTGAGTTATCAATCTGTTGTGGAATTTCATTGGTTTTGGATAGCACATTTGACCAATCAAGCAAAACAAAAAAGGGTCTCTTATAGCGCGGGCTAATGTCAAATTCACTATGTATCAGAGAATGACCTTGAACTTCTCATTCACGTGCTCTACCTCATGAATTCTGGGATTCCAGTACACGGTGCACCACTATACCTAGTCTACATAGCATGGGGCTTTGTGCATGCTAAGCAAGCATTCCATCAGCTGAGCCATGTAGCTAACCTCAATCCCACCTTGTGAGTCTGCCTTTGCAATTTCTACCTTCTGGGTTTGTTTCCAATTCTATTTCATGACTTCTAATCGAGTAACTTGGAACATTTACATATTGACATACATTGTCTTACAGGTTTCCTTTTATATTACAGTTGGAACAGAGTTCTTTATTTATACATAGATTCTGATCATTGTGAAAGGGAATGCCAAAGTGATTGTTATGAACAGAAGATTTTGTGGAACAAGACTGAAAGCCACCGGTAGGTGACTGACCTCCTCTTTATTGGTTCTCTGCTCGCTTGATTACGAATTGTAATCCTTTTAAATTTTATATTAAGTTATGTCCACTTCCCAATACCCCTCCCTCCTTCCCACTGGAGCTGTGCCTCAGGCTCCTTAGCTCAACTCTTCCCAGACATTGCTCTTCTGGGATCTCGGGCTGACAAGACTCTAATTTGGCTTCATTTTCTCCTAACAGCAAGCCCAGTCATTCTGTACGGTTTCCTCAGAGTCACTCAGGTTATGTTCTGACCTACTCACTCCAGCTTGGTCTCAATCTGAAGTCTCTTCTGGGCTGTCACTGCAGATTGAAGATGCTCCTCTGTTGCAGGTGAGGGTGCTCCCCTGTTGCCAGTGGAGTCAGAGTCCAATGCTTCTTTGTTATGCAGCCGCAGCTCCCTTCAACTGAGCTCTTGGAACTGCTTAGGGCCAGCCTGTCGTCTACATGACCTGTGTCTTCTTCACACCTTCGACAGTTTATTCCCTTATAGCAAGGCATAATGAAGGTTGTCTTCTACAATGATAGACATCCTTTAGAGGATGCTGCTACCAAAGTCTTTGTTTCTGTAGTTCCTACTGCCATACTCCAAGGCAACCAGGTCAAGTTCTCCTGGGCATCCTTCACTCCACTCTGCTACTGACAATGCCAATGGAGTTAAACCAAAAAATTTTCTAATTTTTTGTGATTTCTTTTTTAAATTGTAATCCTTTTAAATTTTATGTTAACGGGTGTTTTGCCTGTGCTATGTTCACCATGTGTTGTGCAGTGCCCAGGGAGGCCAGAAGAGGGCAGTTGATTCTTTGGAGCTGGAATTGCAGAGCGCTGTGAACTGCCACAGGTACTGGGAATTGAACTGGAGTACTCTACAGGATCAGCCCGTGCTCTAACCACTAAGCAATCTTTCTAGCCCTCTGCTTTTTGTCAAAAATTTAACATTGTGTTAGTCAGCCTTTCACCACTGTTACAAAGTATTCAAACGAAAAGCAGACCGAGAGAACAAGAGGGTGACTGGGAACAAAGTATACCAAAGCAGGAGGGATGCTCTTTCAGGGTACTCTCCCTCCCCTCCCCATACTATGACCTACTTCCTCTAATAGGCCCCACCTCCTAGTTTCTACTACTTTCCAATTCAAATTATGAATCCAACAATGAAATAATCTTTTTATTAGTAAAACCCTCTTGGTCCAACCACTTGTTAATAACACAAGTTTCAAGAACAGCTCTCTTTGATTTCTGTCTTCTTTCACTTCATGTATTGCTCAAATCAACAACCATGTTCCTGTTTGTTTCAGAACGGGATTCACTGTGGATGAAACAGTCTGTTTATTACCTCATCTGTCCAAAGACATCTGGGCTGTTTCCAGTTTGGGTGATAAGTTGCTGTGAACACTTCCATTCATAAATATTCATGGAAGTTTGTAACATTTTAAAATTCTACGTTAAATGATGGTTCTTAAACACTTTAACCTCCCTTAGAGCCCAACACCCACCAGAGGTAGTGGAAAAGAAAAGGATATGGGGAAAGTAGATCTGTTTAGAAAGGTTCTTTGGAGCAGCTCCTGTCTGTGTTGTCAGGAAATGGGTAGTTTAGTTCACAGGTTAGCAGTGGCAGTTCGATTCACTCATAAACCTTTCATGGATTCACCAGCAGTTCCGTTCGGTAGAGTTGGAATAGCAAACACGAATTGCAGTGGTGACACTACCTAGCAGAAACAGCCAGGCCTCTGCCTTCGTACAAGTCAGCAGGAGGGACCAAGGTCAACAGGAACTCCAGGAGAAGTTCTGGGCTGTGCCTCTACAGTTAGTTCTATAAGCAAACTTAGCTCAGCCTCCTCCGTCACTGTCGACTGAGTCTTTGTTATATTCCCTTCAAACATCATGTGTCCTCCACATGTCTTACCTCAGCCTGTTGTCTTGTCTCAGCTGACGGCACTCTGCCAATCAGCCTCAGTTCACAGAAGCAGCAAGAAACTGCAGCGCACCACCAGAAACTTTTTGGTGTCTTTCTATGGAGTCCTGACAAATGCAGCTCAACTATGCAATGTAAGGTGGACCAATACATGTGTGTTGTTAGTGAAGTATCCTTTATCTCGCGTCCTTTCACATGCTTGCTTTAGCAGAACATCCTCTCTCCTGTGTCTGCTTCAGCCAAGTCTGTCAGAGCCTTTCACCTGTGTCCACCTCAGCTAAATGTTCCTTCACATGTTTGCCCCAGCAAACCACCACCCAGGTGACTTTCCAGAGAACCCTTAAGTTTCCACTTCAGAAGCTGTTTTTCACATTCTCCCTCTCATCCTGCCCTAGGTGCCACCAGCTTGGAGCCATGTTTTGGTTTTTCCTTGGCTTCCCCATTTTCAGCAGGGTTAGACAGCCTAGGCCTTACATTACCCATGGCCCTGTCTGATTTTTCTTCAGGATGGGGTCATGTTTTCTGGGAAGGAATACCCTGGAAATGGTACTGTTCACAGAGCCTCACATCTGGAGATCTGAGTCTATTGTCTGCCAGAGTTTTCTATCATAGTATTCGTTTTCCTTTTGAAAGTCAGTAAAAATGTCTGGAAGATATTCCTGGTTGCATGGATACCAGCTCTTCAGCAAATTTCCTCTACTCACTAGTCTCAGGTATAGTGAACACTTGCTCCCTGGACCAACCAGCACTCAGTTGGCAATGTATTAATTCTATTAATACATTTTTATTAATACAATATTATGTAATTATATTAATACAATATTAATACGATTAATTATATTAATACAATATACGATGTAATATTATATTAATACAATGTACATTTCTATTTCTGTTACCCCTTTTACTACTAGCTGGAAGCTTGTCACGAGAAGTTTTGTAGTCTTATCTATCACCTACCCATCTAACCATTCATCATCAGGTCTGGCTCACAGGTTCCAGTTTGAGACTGGGTTTGCAACTCATTCTTTAAAAAGAAAAAAAAAGATTTATCTATTTCATTTATATAACTACACTATCGCTGTCTTCAGACCCACCAGAAGAGGGCATCAGATTCCATTACAGATGGTTGTGAGCCACCATGTGTTTGCTGGGAGTTGAACCCAGGACCTCTGGAAGAGCAGTCAGTGTTCTTAACCGCTGAGCCATCTCTCCAGCCCCACAGCTCAGTCTTATTACTTGCTTTGGTGCTCAAACTGTCCCAGACCTGGCCAGTGGCAGCACCTCCAGGGTGGCCTCTATATTCTGTTCTTTTGGCTTGTTCCCCGCACACACACACACACACACACACACACACACACACACACCCCTTTTTTGAGATTAGGTCTCACTATGTCCCTCTGACAAGCTTGAAACTCACTCTGTAGACCACACTCGTGCTGGGATTAAAGGTGTAAACCCCCACACCTGTCCCCTTTCCCTTTCTGTCATTCAAAACATTCTAGTCTTCCCTTGTACTTTTTCTGCCCTTCTCTGGAATCTTCCATTTCTTCAATGAAAGCTGGTTCCCCATAGGGAAATAACGATCGTGCGGAAGGCAGCCTGAGTTGGGAATGTTGATAGAGTGCTTGTCTAGTTGGAAGGGTGTTTGAGTAGCCTGCACAAAGCCATGGGGTTGATTCCTAGCACCTCATGAGCCAGGTGTAGTTCAGGGCCATCCTCAGCTTCCGTATTGGCTGCTGTTCTGTTGCAGTGAGAAGACATCATTGCTGAGGTAATTTGTGGAAGAAACATTTTATTTTGACTTGTGGTTGCAGGGACATAAGATTCCATCATGACAGCAGGCATGCAGGGCGCATGGTGAGACAGGCAGAGGCTGGGAGTACATAACCTCGGTCACAAACAGGAAGTAGAGAGGACACACTAAAAATGGCGGGACTCCTTAAGTTCTCAAAATCCTCTCCAAGGACAGACTTCCTCCCACAAGGCCAATCTTCCCTAAGCCATCAACTGAGAACCCAGAGTTCAGATACTTGAGCCCATGAAGGGCATTCTCGGTTAAACTACCGCAGCGACATTTCCAGTATGGAGCCAGCCTTGGCTATATAAAAACCTGTCTCAAACAATACCCAATGGATAATAAGTTTGTGAAGTATGGGTCTGCTTATTTCTTCTTCTGGAAAGCAGATCCTTTTATTTAAAGTCAAGTTTATGAAACATATATCCTGTTTTGTAACTTAGAATATAGTGGCTATCCATGTGCGTGGGGCTTGGTATTGGTCACAGACATAAACAGTTCTGCCAAAGAAGAGCTTTGTGTTTTCTGCTAATTTGTTTAATGATGCAGGCATCAAGAAAACCACAATTCTGGGATGAAGAGACGGCTCAGACGTTAAGAGCACTGACTGCTCTTCTACGGGACCAGGATTCAATTCTCAACACCCTATGGTGGCTCACAACTGTCTATAATTCCAATTCAAGGGACCAGACACCCTCACACAGACATACATGATAGATAGATAGATAGATAGATAGATAGATAGATAGATAGATAGATAGATAGATATAAAGAAAAACACAATTCACTGGTTGATGTCTTGTCCCTAACAGTGAAATTTCTTGATATGAGCAGTTGTACTAAGAAAACACTTCACATTTGCAGAGTATCCATAGTTTCAGTTTCAGATTTTACATTTAAATTGTTTGGCTTATGTATCCAATGGTGCAGATTTTAAAGTTCTTTGGGATCTTACGTACTTTTAAAATGAAAAAAACCAAAAACAAAAACAAAAACAAAAACCTAGGAGTGGGAAACGAGCCAAACACTAAACCAAATAAACCAGGGGCTGAGGAGAGCTCGAGCAGAAGACCTGGGTCTGTTCTAGCACCCATAGCAAGCAGCTCAAAACTGCCTGTAACTCAGTACCAAGGGATCCAGTGCTTTCTGTCTCCATGAACATCTGTCTGCACACACATGATGCACATAAATTCACACAGGTTAACACAGGCACACACATACGAATAATAATGCATCTTTGAAAAACTTATTAGCCAAACATAGTGATGTGCATCTATAATCCTAACACTGGTGAGATTGTCGCAAGCAGATCTCAGGTTCAAGGCCAGCTGAGGCTACATAGTGAGACCCTGTCTCAAGTAAACAAAACTAAACATTATTATGTTCTTAATGTATGTGTCAGGTGTCATCTAGTGACAGGTCTGCTTCACAAAAGCTAATTGCCCACAGCTACTCTTTATCCTTAATTACATCCCCAGTCCTAGGTGGGCTCCTAGTCACTTGGCTAACAACTCCATTTCCAGACTTCCTTGTACATGTGTGTGGGTGTGGGTATGTGTCTGAATTCTGACCAATAGAATGTGAGTAAAAGTGATTATGTCATTTCTAGGCCATCCTTGTAAAAGGAATGTGTGTGTGTGTGTGTGTGTGTGTGTGTGTGTGATACCATTAATGACCAGAATGCAAGTGTGATACCAGAAGCCAGTGCAGCCACCTTGGGGCTCAGAGGTGAAAACTGCATGACAGAGATAATGGGACAGCTTTGGACTACCTATCCTTGTGAGAGAAAACTTAAAATTGTGTTTTGTTTAATCACAAGATAGGGAATGCTTAGGCTATAACCTAAATAATATTTTGTCATTACCTTATTCCTCTTTATTGGAACTTATTTATATCTTTATAATTTTATATTTTATATCCATATTTTGTTTATTGAGACAGGGTTTCTCTGTGTAGCCCTGGCTGTCCTGGAACTCACTCTGTACACCAGGCTGGCCTTGAATTTAGAAATCTGCCTGCCTCTCTGAGTACTGGGATTAAAAGCGAGCACATCATTGCCTGGCTTATATCCACATTGCAAACCATACTGTTAGCAAGCTGATCAAGGAATTTTTTTCTATTAACTAATATGTTCATTTGCTTTACTGTGCTCAATGTTTTAAGATTAGTTTTGCTACCATTACAATTGAATGAACCTCAGACTGTCCATAGAATTCTGCAGACACATTCTTTTCTCCTCTACATTCTTTCTACACTGTTCCATCATTTTGTGACATCTAAAAGTTCTGGGAAGTCTGAGGCCACCCTGCCTTCTTTGCTCACTATTCTGTGACCTTCATTTCTCTGGATCTTTTCAGTAGAATGCTTCTCTTTTTATTCCAGTAACGTAGGAGTTTCTTAAGAGCCATTCCTGCCTCTCTCATACACTTACCTCGGGACATGGTGAGTCCTGTTGAGTTGCCATTTTGGGGTGGGTTTTTGTTTTATTTCAGATATAGCCTTTTCCCCATTTTTGTGTGCTTTTTGTTCAGTTCCATTCATTTTTCTCTTCAAATGGAGCTCTAGCCATGCTGGGTCGACATGTCACACTGGTTGATGTCCCTTCAGTCACTGTGTCTTTTTGCCCCCCTCTGTGACCTTCCACAGGATGTCCCCAAATCTGTCACCCACATCACTGACACTTTTTTTTTTTCCATCATGCCAACTGTAGCCCCTCATGTGACTAAGAATTTAGGAGTTTTCCTTCTGTTTCTTCATTTTTTTCCTCTTGTCTTATTCTGGTTCCATTATTTTTTCCATATTATATTTAATTTCTACCAAAAGACAGGGCAGACACTTGTCAAATATTTTCTCCTGGTTTCTGGAATCACTTCTCTTGCGATATACAGTCATTTGTGTATTTTCCTTGAGGGGAGAGAGCAGTTCCTGGTACAGATCCCATGGTAGAGCTTTACTAAAAATAATAACTAATTTAATTTTAAAAGAAATATTTGTCTTGAATTTAAAGTTTTTAGCTATAACTTCTACTTCATAACAAGTTAATGGCTGGAGAGCTGACCTAAATAGTAAGGAACAGGGCAAACTCAGCAACCTGCAGGACAGCTCACTAATGCTTTTACCACAGTATCCCAAGGAAGAGACTTTACTGGATAAAAATAAACTAAGGGGAAGATGAGCTGTCGGGATGGATGCTGATTTCGATAAGCCAGAGGAAACAATAATTTTAGTTACCTAGGGAAATTGTAATGTATCCTTAGGTGAGATGAGAATACATGAACACAAACATAGTACTGACTAAACAAAACAAGTGGTTACGAAAGTTTGTGAAGCAATACAGCATGAGGTCCAGTGGCTGTGGATGGCCCTGTTAATCCCAATATGCAACAACTAGAAGCAGAGTCAAAAGTTCAAAGTCATCGGTCATCCTCAACTACACTGAGTTCAAGCTAGCCTGGATACCTGAGACTTCAAAACCAAATCAAAATTAAAACCCCTACACAGTATTTTGGTTTTACACACACCTATACTCACACATACATACAATACATTGTTGTTACAATGTTCTCCAAAAAAATAGGAGTATGCAGGACTTTTAAAAAAAATTGTCTAAGGGCTGGAGAGGTTAATGCTAAAGCACTTACCCAGTACTTGCAAGGCCCTGAATTCAACCCCAAGTACCACGCACATACATGTACACATGCACATGCACACATGCACAGGCACATGCATACAAGCATATACACATGAACAAACACACACACACACACACACACACA
>NC_034591.1:48802975-48814852 GCF_900095145.1 Mus pahari
AGGGAGGGAGAGAGGGAGGGAGGGAGAGAGGGAGGAAGGAAGGAAGGAAGGAAGGAAGGAAGGAAGGAAGGAAGGAAGGAAGGAAGGAAGGAAGTTTAAAAATAACATTTCTTAAGTGGCACAAAGCCTGGACCCAGAACCAACTGGACACCCAGATATTCTGGTTACTTTGAGCAAGTGTCAGAATGTGTCAGAAGTCACCACAGCAATCATCAGATGTGCAAAGAGTGATGATCATGGTAATACTAGTGCCACGTAACACAGGAGGAGCACAAGGCAGCATTTTCTAGTGTTGGAGTACACAACTACATTCTCCAGAAGCCATACCTTTGCCATGCTGAGGCTCAGATAGCCTGTAAATTAACTTTACTTCCTTATCATCTAGAACTATTGGGAAATAGTGCTGCCATTTGCTATAAAATCATTCCTGAAGAGTGAGCAGGAATTTTATTATTAGTAACACTATCCTGACTCCATCTAATTTTAAATATCCAAATTTGGGTTGTGGGGATGGTTCAGCAGGTGAAGAAATGTGCTTGCTTCCCCATGGTGGCAGAAGAGAGCACCTTGCCCTCTACTTGCACACTACAGCAGCACCCCATGTTTATACCTACATACAAACTAATAAATACATTCAAAAATATTCCTAATTTTTTTCATAAAAATTCACAGCTCAGCATTGGAATGAAAGATTTATTCTGGGAGGGGGAGGGTAGAGTTAGGGAGGGAGGTGGTTATGTAAGAGGGTGTGCCTTCTCCTTACAATGGTTCCTCACAAAAAGTTCACTTGAGTTTATGTCTGTAATAGACTAGTCACATGGCTTTACCTAGCTGCAAGGGAAGCCACACAATGTACTCTATTCCAGATGGCCTATGCCCAAGTAAATGTAAGTAATTCTACACTAAAAAAATGGATATCAAATGGATATACTGTGTATGTCTAGAAGAATTTTTGTTGTTTTTTGTTTTGTTTTGTTTTGTTTTGTTTTTTCAAGACATGATTTGGTTTCTCTGTGTACTCCTGGCTATCCTAGAACTTGCTCTGGAGCCCAAGCTGGTCTTGAACTTACAGAGATTCTCTCCCGCCTCTGCCTCCCAAGTGCTGGGATTAAAAGCATGTGCCACCACTGCCCTGCCAAGAAAAGTGTTTAATATTGAGGTTATTTTTCAGTCTTTCTGTTTTCCTCCTTCTTTTCATAATTGTAGACAATATTGTGCTTAACAGAAAAAAATTGGAGAAGTATTAAGATTTGCAAGCATCTGTTAAATAGTTATTAAGATGATTCAAAGCGCTGAGGTTGGAAGGCTAGTGAGAACATGGAGCAAAAGTGCTTCAGTGCTAACTGAAAAGGGAGCACCGCTTTTCAATGGCTATTACTTTTGTACCACAGTTTTTCAATTCCTAGGGGAATGCAAACCACGGGGTATGGTTTATGACCCTATCCTTAAAGAATCTTACCATGGGGGGGGACATTTTCCCCCACATAGTAAGCAAAAGAAAATGAGGAATGTGAGTTAGACATTTCACTGCTACTCTGGGGGTTGTGACGGGGGGGTTGGATAGGTGTAGCCTTGTGGCTATGGAAGAGGGCTGGCGGAACAAGGCTGGGAAAACCTTGGGTCCCTCTGCCCCTCTCTGACTTTATGATGAAATACAGGAATAACATCCAGTTCTGTCCTTTGCATAGTTTTTTCTAAACCATCTTTCTAGATTTCTTGCATTTGACCTTGATGGTGACACATTAACAAATTCTAGAATTGTCTGTAAGTTAGAATACCATTTTCCCTCACGTTGACTCTGAATGGTGATCAGTCTGCTTGGTTCTTTGACCCACTCCACACCCAGGAATTTAGATTTTTTTTTTTTTTTAATTCTTCTGGCTCTTGGGGAGATCCACGATCACTGAGATGGGTTTGTAACGCTGTCCCTCCTAGCTGGAACCTTCCCATAGTCAGCCTCGTAGTCAGGAACTAATTATTGCTCCTGCTCCTTCAGTTTTGACCTCCGAAGGGAGACAACTGCAGCTGCAACCAGCCAGCCATAGCAGCCAAAGAGCAGGCGCTAGTAGCTCTCCTGGAAGTGGAAATGGTTCTTGCACGTAAGCCAGGGTGTGGGAGGTGGGGATGAGGCTCACATGCTAAGCCAGGGGGGAGGGAGTGGGGGTGATCACATCACGTGAGGCTCTGGAAATTAGTTTTGAATAGACATCAGCTCTTCTTACTGTTTAGAATAGTTTACACTAAGAGTAAGGGAGGAGGCCAGCAAGATGGCTCAGTGGGGAGATGTCTGAGCAGATAAAGGCGTGTACTTACTGCCAAGCCTGATGGTCTGATAGAAGGGAATTAAGTTTCATAAGTTGTCCTCTGATTTTCACATGTGCTGTGACACACTTGCACCCATTAGTACACACACACACACACACACACACACACACGAGAGGACTGAGAGACAGGAAGGGCTTGCTTCTGGGCAGTGGAGGAAGCATCCTAGCAGGTCCCTGCTTCCTGCCTGCCTCAGGATTTCCCAGCAAGTTCCGAGTGAACGCTCCCAGGGGGCCCCTGAGAAGGACTTGGGATGTCAGTAAGTGCAGCCATGAGCATCACTGGCCCAGGAGGAAATGGGAGGCTCTTCCTCATTTCTCTTTCTTGCAGGCCTGCTGTGGTTTTTCATGATGTCATCCATTCATCATTGTGAGCTGACTGGCTGCCCCTCAGGCCTTGGCCAGCTGCCCATGATCAGAAGGGAAGAGACAGATCCCAGGACAAGAGTGCAGAGGGCCCCTGAGCATGTGCAGACATGATGACATCAGCTCCACCTAGAAAGTCTTGGTGGACATCGAAGAAGACAGTAAAAGTGATAAGATCGTATCCAACCTTCCCTTCCTTGAATGCCTGGGAGAAGTTCAGGGGCCTCTTGCCTGTGGATGGGGAAACCAACCCTGGAGTGGGCCTGGGAGTGGAGGAAGGACTACTCTGCCAGATGCTTCATTCTCCAGAATTCAATCTGTTTCCTAACTCCGTGGTGTTCGAAAGCAACTTTGTTCAGGTACACTTGTGTGTGATTCAGAACAGCGCTGCTTGATTCTTCTAAACCTGTTTCCAAGATGTGAGCAGAAGAGTTACCCCTAGAACTGCAGTGGAGGGTAAACTGAGGCAGGAGAGCTAGCGGGCCTGAGACACAAGGCTGACCAGGGTTTCTCCTGTCTCAGTGAGAGAGGTCCGGCATTAGGGAATTAGGCATTGAAGCTCCTAATTTATGTCATTCTCAGGTCTGTCACCTGAGGCCAACTTAAGGCAGTCGGTATTGGTTGGCAAAGAATAGGACCTAGGGGCCCAGAGAAACCTGAGCTTAAAGTGCAGGCTGTGCTCACTGGTGGGGAGGTACCATTGTGCATGGAACCTGCACAAATCTGTTTAAACACAGCAAGCCAAGTGCATGGTCTAGTGGGTGCTTGGTGTGTTTTCAATCCCCCTTTATCTCCTGACCTCCCCTTGGGCCAGATAGAACCTAGAATAAATAGAAGGGCGATGAGGATGGGTGTTTTCTAAAGTGGATGCTAAGGAATTTCTGGATTGCTGTTCTTGCTCTTGTGTTAATAGTGGGCCCTTTAAGTCCTATTGGAGAAATGCACATTGGTGGCTCAAGTCTGTAATGCCAGCAGCACTCAGGAGGCTGAGGCAGGAGGATGCCCTTGAGAATGAGACTAATCTGGGCTATAGAGTAAGACCCTTTTTTGTTTAAATATAATAATAAAATGATGATGATGATAGCAATAATAATAATAAACACTCAGAAGCCCTACTAAAGTTTTTAGACCAATACAGATTAAAACACATGTCAAAACACAGCAATATCCTTCATTTCCAAGGGATACTTGGCATTGTCTGAAGACAGTTTCAGTTGTCAAAATTTGGGTGGGAGTTTGCTATAAGCATCTCTGGAGAGAGAGGCTAAGGACACTGCCAAACACTCCACAATACAGCATAGCCCGTCTCCCACAAAGAAGCTAAGTGGCTACCACAGTACGCCCTTAATCCCAACACTTGGGAGGCAGAAACAGGCAGATCTCTCTGGTCCTAGTGAGTTCTAGACCAGGCAGAGCCATCAAAAACAAAATTAGTGCTGAGTGAAGAAATCCAGCTAAAACATCTTGCTGCTTTTGCCAAATGTTCAGGCTGGGCCTGGGGGCTGCATTGCAGGTCAGAAGGAGCAGAAACTGGAAAGAAATCTATAAGGCTTCCAACACAATGGCCCTTGGGGTGACCTCCTCCGTACCTTGCCTTCCCCTTCCGAACATCCTCCTTATGGCCAGAGTCAAATGGCGTCAGGGGCAGAGCCAGACATGGAACAAACCATCCAGAGCGCCAAGCATCAACCTGAAGAGGTAAACAACACAGAGGGGAATGAAGGACCAGACGGGTAAAGGGCAGATCCGAGGGGAGGCTACCCGTTAACTAAAATTCAAGATGGGGTGAAACTGGGACATCTTTGCAATGATGTTGATTGGGATTTGGGGTTTGTTGGTTTTTGTTTTGCTTTGTTTTGACAAGAACACAATCTCTTATTGCTCAGGCTAGCCATGAACCCATTATGCAGTAAAGGCTGGCCTTGAACTCTTGATCCACCTGCCTCCCCATTCTGAGTGCTTGGATTACACATATGCACTCTCATGTCCAGCTACTAACTGCTCTAGTCTGCAGTAATAGGTGGGGTCCGGGGAGAGAGTTCAATCAGTAAAGAGCACACTATGCAAACATGAGCTCTATCTCTAGAACCCACATTAAAAAAAAAATAAATAAAGATGGGTGTAGTGGTGCACATGTGTAATCCTAGCACTGGGGAGGGGGAGATGGGAGGAGATGAGCGTTCGCAGCCCACCCAGCCTAACTTAACTAATACAATAAGCTCTGCAGGCAAGTGCATGCACATCTCCTCAAACACAGATACACGCAGACAGGTTGGGAGTGGGGAGATGCCTGAGTGGGAAAATGGCATGATGCACATAAGCACCTGAGTTTGTGTCCTCAGAGGCCATGCAAAAACCAGAGTACAGTGTGTGTGTGTAACCCCAGGGTTAAGGGGTAGAGGAAGAGAGGTGAATTCTAGGGACTGGAAAGTGACAGCCCGTCTAGACAGAAGAAACACTGTGGGCTCCAGGTTCAGTGAGAAATGTCTCAGACATTTTTGGTGGAGGTTTTTGAGTGACTTGTCCCCCCAGCTCTCTAGCCTACCTGCTTCCTTGGGGGTACCTTTCTCTTTATTTTTTAATATTCTTAAATGATTTAGTAATTTTATTTTATGCATGCGACTGTTTTGCCTGCATGAACATCTGAATACCATGTGTGTGCCCATGGCCTGTGGAGGTTGGAAGAAGGTGTCAAATCTTCTGGTACCGGAGTTACAGATGGTTATGAATCACCATGTGATTTCCCAGTCCTCTGCAAGAGCAACAAGTGCTCTTTTTCTTTCTTAAGAAACTGTCCCTATACCCATACAGGGGAAGGCCAGGGCCAAGAAGTGGGAGTGGGTGGGCAGGGGAGCAGGGTGGGGGGAGGGTATAGGGGACATTCAGGATAGCATTTGAAATGTAAATGAAGAAATATCTAATAAAATAATAATAAAAAAAAGAAAAGATTTTTAAAAAAAAGAAACTGTCCCTACAAAATACGGTGGGGGCTGGAGAGATGGCTCAATGGTTAAAGTCATGGCTTCCTCTTGGTGGCAGTTAATAACTGTCTGTAATTCCAGTCTCAGGGGATCAGACATTCTTTTCTGGATTCTGTGGGTACTGTATACATATGGTTCACAGACATACACGCACACAGAATCCCCATGCACATGCCCACAATGTACACAGACTCCACATAAAATTTTAAACTAGACATGGTGGCACAAGCCTTTAGACCCAGCACTCAGGAGGCAGAGGCGGGTGAATCGCTATGCGTTCAAAGCCAGCCTGGTCTACAGAGTGAGTTCCAGGTCCCTCAGAGCTCTCTAGAGAGAGGCACTGTCTCAAAAATAAAGATAAAAACATTTTTTTAAAGATGATGGCCATCAATAGAGGAAGACAGAGACACTGACACTCAACTTCCACACATAAGCACATGCATGGGCAAACACTGTGAGCATGCATGCATGTAACCCACACAGAAGTCAGGTGAGACATGCTAGGTCTTTCGCTAGAAGCACAGCTGATTTGGAGCAAAGGGAAGTTTTCCATGGACAGGGGTGGAGGCCTGTCTCCAAGGACATTTACCTCCTTGCCTCACTCTTTTGATTTAGCAGGAAACCTCTGGGCCTCTGGGTAAGCGGTAATGAGGCAGTGAGACCTGGTAGGTGGAGCTGCTTGGAAGAGGCGAGCTCTCTTCAGTCCTGGGTGTACAACTAACTAGACTCGATTTCTGTGTCACAAGTCACTGGCTGCAATTTTCCTCTATAAAACCATGGACTAAGTCCTACATAAGGCTGTAGCATAGTAGGATGTTTGTGATAGAATTGCCCTGCTCGATTTGGGGACTTTGTTTCATTCTCCTTTCTGTTGCTGTGATCAAACGCCCCAGCCAAAAAGCAGGTGAGGGGAGAAAAGGTTTATTTGGATTTACAGGGGGGTGGGGGGTGGGGGCTACAGTTCACCACGATGGGGAAGGGGAGACACAGTGGTAAGAACAGGAAGCTGACCAATCACATTGCATCTAAACAGGAAACAGAACAGGAAGTGAAGCCTGGCTATGAAACCTCAAAGCTCTCCCCCCAGGGAAGTCCTTTCTCCAGCGAGGCTTTGCCTTCTAAAGGTTCCATAGCCTTCCCTAATAGCACCACTAGCCGGGGGTCATGCATTCAGACAAACAAGCCTCTGGGAGCATTTGATAGTCAACACCAAAGGCCTCCTTACACAATCTGCAAACCATCTCAAGAATCTCTAGAGGATGCCAGAGGTTTAGAAAACCCCTTATTCCTCCAAGCTACCTCCTGCTGGAGCTCCCCATTGTGATGCTTGTATACCTGTAACAAGTACCGCCCCCTGCAGGTGGTTAATACTAGATCTAAGCCAGGTCCTTGAGCCAGCTCTTTTGGGCAGTCTAGGATTCATGGAGGTTAATGAATGAACAAGCTACACGGGTGGGATTATCAAGAAGGAAATGACAAAACCCCATGTCTCCAACCACCTTATTCTTGAGCTGCATCTGTGGCACGGGATCCCTGGATGCTGGCCTGAAAATCATGGCCAGGTAAGAGAAGCAGATGCTGGGGCTGCAGCCCACATCTAGGGAATCTAAATCTTTGGGATTAACTTGGAGATCCTGCATCTTAATTATGCACCCCAAGGAAATCCCCTTTCCTCAGAGTTTGAGCACCACTAGCCAAGAACTCTCTTTCCTACCCCTAAAAGTTCCCCATCCTTGAAGAGACACACCAGAAGCGATGGGGTGATCCACGTATCGTCTTCTATGCCTTTAGCATTCTCCCTTTGAAGTTTGTGGAGCTCCAGATCTGGGACGACCAGGAACGCATCTTGCGGTTGAGGACAGTCACCGAGAAAATCTACTACCTGAAGCTCCACCCCGACCATCCTGAGACTGTCTTCCGCTTTTGGACCCGCCTGGTTCAAATTCTGCAGAAGGGTCTGTCCATCACCACCAAGGACCCTACCATCCTTGTCACTCACTGCCTGGTACCCAAGAGCCTTTGCAGTCCAGGTGGAAAGACTGAGGTAAGAAGGCCCCATTGCTAGTCTTCTGCCAAGATCAGATTCAGAGAAGGGTGACCTTTGAACAGCTGCTGCCGAGTGTCCTGTGTAGGTGCCCTCAGCTTTAACTCGGTTCCAGACCCGGTAGCTCTTATCAGCACGGAACAACCCTTGCTAAGTATATATGCTTTAGTAAATATACACATTCATGCCACCATCAGCTTTGACCACAATTCAGTGAAAATGGACAAGAGACAAGAGGTCTATTTTTGTATGTTTGACTTTTTGAAATAGGGTTTCCTATAGTCCAAGCTGGCCTTGAACTCATTATGTAGCCAAAGTTGACCTTGAAATCTTGAGCCTCCTTTCTCCAGCTCCCAAGTACAGACAGGTATGTTCTACCAAGTCAGACCAAAAGAGGCTTTTCAGGGGGGAGGTGTTGTATGCACTGTGAGGAGCATGCAGAGGCCAGAGGAAGACTTCCTGTATATTCCTCTATTGCTCTTTGCCTTATTCCTCTGAGATAGAGTATTTCGCTGAACCTGGAGCTTTGGGGATTTTTGCTAGGCCAGCAAACCCCAGCAATCCTCTGGTCCGCTGGCCTACATCCACCCCAGAGCTAGGGTTAGCAGTATGCCCGGCAGTAATGGCTCTCTTCATGGATGCTAGGGATCTGAACTCGGATCCTTATTCTTTAACAAGCACTTTTAATGGCCGAGCCATCTCCTCACCCATGAGAGAGTGTTTTGGTTTTTTCATTTGCTATTCTTACCTCTTTTCCATCTTTACAAAGACATTTTAGACATTCCATTGTTTGTTTATTGTTGTTTTTGTAAGAATGGGGTCTTAGGTAGCCAAAACTGCTTTTAAATTCCCTGCCTCAGGTGGTCTTAGTGTTGGAATCATAGGACACCCCCCATGTGTGTGTGTGTGTCTCTGTGTGTGTATGTCTGTGTGTGTATGTTGTGTGTCCTTGTGTGTGTGTCTGTGTGTGTCCTTGTGTGTGTGTGTGTATGTATGTGTGTGTCGGTGTCTATGTGTATATGTGTGTGTGTCTTTGTGTGTATGTGTGTGTCTGTGTGCCTGCACATGTGTGTGTCTGTGTGTGTGGATGGGTGCATAAGTGCACACATGCTTTGGCACACATGTAGCAGTCAGAGCACAGCCTCAAGCATTCCTCATCTTCTACCTTGTTTGAGACAGCATCCCTTGTTATTCTTTGTGCACCCCAGGCTTTTTGTGCACCCTTAACTTTTGGAGAATTCTCTTGTCTCTGCTTCCCATCTCACCATAGGAGCTCTGGGATTTCATCCATGAGCTACTGCATCTGATTTTACCTGACTTCTGGGGCATCGAGCTCCTTACTCATTAATATCCTTTTGTTTAATGTATTTCTACATAATCCATTGTTGTTGGTAATTGTAGGAGTTTTGTTGTGAAACATGATCTTACTCTAAAATCCAGAATGGCCAACAACTCCAGGTCCTCCGGCATTAGCTTCCAATGATTAGATTGCAGACACATACTACCATGCATGGCTTTAGAACTGTGGAGGTGTTTTGTTTCAGACACCAAGAAATCAGGTGTGTTCAACAATGGAGATTGGCAAACAGCTTAAGAAAGGTTTTGGGTTGTTTTTTTTTTTTGGGGGGGGGGTGGAGTCTTCAGAGAAAACATGAGAAAACCCAGAGTGTTGGGCCTTGTACATAGACTTCTGGTATACAAAAAACAAACAAAACAAAACAACAGCAAACAGATAAATAAAAAAAGAAAAGGTTATACTTTCTGAGGTAGAATTTGGAAAAGTGAGTGTGTTCAACAGTGACGTTCTGCAAGCAACTATGTCAGGAGGGGTGCTTCTAGGAAGTAAAGGTACATTATTTATTAGTGGGATAATTATTCTCCCAATCTCCTTTATATGGCTTCAGGTGAATCCAATTTCCTGACAGGTGGATTCCTGGTCAGGGCATCTATAGGCCCCATTGGGGAAGATCCCTGGGACTTGCTGCCCAGCAGAGTTACTGAGAACCAGGTTCAGTGGGCAAGCCTGTCTTAGAGTTGAGAGTCAGGTTCAGTGGGCAAGCCTGTCATAGAGTATGGAGTAGAAAACGATAGAGGAAAACACTCATGTGTTCTCATGTGCACCTATGCACACATACACATAAACAGCTACAAATGTACTTCATATCCACAAAGCAACTGCATATAGGGCTTTTCTTAAAGGAATTGGTGTTTTAAACATTAGCTTCTCATAAGGTATACATTTAAGTATAAAAACAAGTAGCACTCGCTGTTAAAATTCATATGAACAAGGTAAGCATTCTAAATGTACATTGGCAAGTATACAATGAGGGCCTTACCTCCAACACACCAAAGAATATTTGTACGAAATACTGACAAAGAAAACTGCTTCCTTGATAGACTCATATGGCTGCCTATTGGGAGAGTTTGGGTCTTGATGTTTTAGAGTCTAGATAAAGCTTGGTGTTAAGAAAATGCAGAGAGCCCAAGGCTTCACCTCCTGTTGTGTTTGTTTGTTCTTTTCCATTTAGTTAGTGCAGAAGAAATCAGAAGGCCTCCAGCCCAGTGAGAGCCTCACGCACCTGATGGCCCAGGGGGAGAGCGAGGCTCTCTCCCAGATCTTTTCCGACTTGCATCAGCAGAAACAGTACAGGTACATGATTTAACTCAGGTTAGCCCATACCACCCTTTTCTGTAGCCCAGGAGGTCCCAGAGGTAAGACCCTCAGTGAAGGAGCATGGTTAGGGATGTGATATACTGTCACACAGTACCTGGTGTCATTGCCACAGTCTCTGTCTCCACCCAGGACTCCAGAAGAGTTATATAGAAAGGAAAATACTTCTTCAGCAATGAAAATGAGTAACAGACATGGATGAATGAAAGCTAAATACTAATCCAGTAACTGATTCTATAGAGGCAAAACCACATAACCACGTAACCACATAACCACATAGCCACATAGTCTCATAACCACATAACCACATAACCACAGAGCCACATAGCCACATAGCCACATAACCACATAACCACATAGTCACATAGTCACATAGCCACATAACCATGACTTTAAACCCTGCTGCATACTGGTTTCATTTCCTCTGACTAGGCCTCTGTCTGGACTTTATAGAGATCCTAAGGTTGATCCTAAGGTTGTTCCTCCTAGGATGCTCAAGGGTTCAAGCCTGTCTTCTCCATTTCTGAAGAAACATCCTGTGCATTTGATGATGCTCTATGATATGAGAGACAGGAAGCCAGGTGTGGTGACTCACATCTGTCATTCTAGCACTGAAGAGTCCGAGACAAGCAGATTGTTTCAAAGTTGAGTGTAGCCCAGGCTGCAGAATGAGTTCCAGACTAGCTTGGGCTACAAACAGAGAAGGAAAACCTAAAATAGATTAGTAAATATCACCAGGAGAGAAAAACAAAGTGATAAAAAGAAGTGTCTCTGTTCGGTCTCACGTAGCCCAGGCTGGCCTCAAAGTCCCTATGTGGTTAAGAATGATCTTGAACTCCTGAGCCTCCTGCCTCCACCTCCCAAGTGCTGGAAATATAAGAAAACTTGTGCCACCATTCCAGGCTATGGAAGGGATATATCCCCCTCACCTCCACCCCGACTCCAGTTTACTAAGGATTGAATGTAGGGCTCAAGCTCCCTAGGTTTTGCCACTCAGCTATAGCTCAACCCAAGAAGAGTGGTTTTTGTCCTAACTGGCACCAGTTAGAGCAGCGCGGGGGCAAACTGACTGGTGCTGGGGTAGTACGCTGAGAACCAAGAGAGCTTAGAGGCACTCCGGGTGGGTGAAGGCTCAGAGACCAGTGCCTCGGCTTTCAGTTCTATAATACTTAAAAGATAATAGTACCAGCCTCACCCAGGTACTGTCGGGATTAAACATGGGCTTAGCATGCATTTCATCAGGGTGGGAATGAGATGTGAATGGGATCTCAACAGATCTTAGTGTGCATTACTGACTGTCTCAGGAAAGATTTAACAGCTTTCGCCAAAGATTGTATCGTCAATGTGTAATAACATACAGAAAACTGCAATTAAGAAAGATTTACATGAGCCGGGCGTGGTGGCGCAGGCCTTTAATCCCAGCACTCGGGAGGCAGAGGCAGGCGGATTTCTGAGTTCGAGGCCAGCCTGGTCTACAAAGTGAGTTCCAGGACA
>NC_034591.1:48814896-48820367 GCF_900095145.1 Mus pahari
AAAAAAAAAAAAAAAAAAAAAAAAAAAAAAAAAAAGTTTACGTAGAATGTCACATCCTCGACTGGTGCTGAGTTCTAACAGAACAAGGGTATATTGAAGGTATATTGAAAAAAGTTTTTTAACTGTTTCAAACAAATCACTGGCTCTGTAGTGCAAGCTGGTCTGAAACTTAAGTAACTAGAGAGATGACCTTGAACTCTAGATCCCCTTAAATGCTAGAATAAAGGCACGTGGTACAGTACCTGGCTTCTCTGTTTTGTTTTTGAAACAGGGTCTCACTATGTTGGCAATGCTGGCTCAGAATTCAGGATTTCCCTGCCTGAGATGTAACCACAATCCACAGCTAACTTCCTATGTAAATAAAGAACACTGTATTAGCTACGTTATCGTTATGATAAAATGCTGTAACCAAGTCAGTTCATATAAAATCAGGTTTATTTGAGCTCATGGCTACAGAGGGATAGGAGCCCATCATAGCTGGGAGACACAGGTAGCAGCTCGTGGCCGGAACTGAAAGCTGAGAGCTCACATTTCCAAACATAAATACAGAGCAGAATCTAACTGAAGTAGCACAGGGCTTTTAATCCCAAAGCCTGCCCCTTTGACAAACGTCCTCCTACAGGGTTGTACCATTTAAACCTCTCCAAACAGAGCCACCAACTAGGGACTGAGTGTTCAGACACTCATCTGTAGGTGTGTGCGCGCACACACACGTATATTTCTCATTCAAAACACCACAGACACTTTCGGATACATCTCATGCTGAGTTACTGGCTGTAATTCAGTCCCATGGCCCCAAACAGCTGAGAACCACACTCAACTTAAAACACAAGCCCAGACAAAATTAAGTGTTCTCAGTCTGAGACGCAGGTACGTGCCTGTACCCAGCACTCGGGTGGCTGGGGCAGGAGGATTCCTGTGAGTTTGAGGCCAACCTAGGCTCACCTACCTCAACACAATACCCTGACAAAATTAGGTGCTGTATTCCCAGAGTAAATGGGTAGCAGGGTTACTGGGGGGTCGCCACTGATAGCTGACTTTTATTCTGGAAGATTAGAGGGAGCTAAACCCCATTAGAGAAATGAGATCTAGCCAGAAAGAAGGGGAAGGGGTGCAAAGCCAGGCAGTTTGAAAAAAACAAATGACTGAGACTTTGCCCAGAGGAGGAAACTTAGGAAAGGAACAAGAAGGCCATGCCATAGAGTAAGAGAAAATGTAGAAGCAGGCAGAGGCCAGGCAGAGCAGAGCGGAAGAAGCCACCTGGAGGGTTTTAGAATTCCAGTGGCAGGGAGCCTTATTTGCGTTTTACACATGAAGGTGCTGTGATCCGATTAACATCTGGAAGAGTCACTCCAGCTGTGGCCATGCCTGTACCTTAGAAGGGTTAGCAGCAGAGACTCAGAAAGACCAGATGAGCAGCTTAACTGGTCTGGACTGGCCTGCGCACCACGCAATGGGTCAGGGAGGTTGGAATGAGAGAGCGCATCCCTTCTGCTTCCCTGTCCCTCCAGGGGGCTGCTTGGCTTGGTTTCCCACACAAACCCCCATGTGACGGTGTTCTCATCCAGGCCCTTGCCAGGCTGTGGTTGCAGTTATCAGGGTTCACTCGTTAGCAGCTTCACGGCTCTGAATAGTAGACTGAACACATGGCTGAGATTCAAGATGCAAGACAGGGCCACACCCCTCCTCAGACAAATCAGCACCATGGGCTCTGTTCTCTACCCATCTCCATCACTTCCTCTTTCCCTTTTCTCTTCTGGAAACATAATGTGCACCACACCCAACCAGCGCAGCCGCAGCTGGCCTAGTTATATCTGTCTCTAAATCTTCTGCATTAGTAAAAGTCTCTTTTTTAAAAAAAATAATTATTTTATGTATATGAGTACACTGTATCTGTCTTCAGGCACACCATAAGAGGGCATCGGATCCCATTACAGTTGTGAGCTACCATGTGGTTGCTGGGAATTGAACTCAGGACTTCCAGAAGAACATCCAGTGCTCTTAACGACTGAGCCATCTCTCCAGTCCTCAGGGGAGGTCTTAACTAGGAATAAGCTTTGAAAAATGACTTCAGAGCTGAGCATGTAGCTCAGCGGGTAGAACCCTTGTCCTAACACACACAAAGCCTGGAGTTGATCTCCAGCACTGCATAAACCAGGCATGGTAGTGCATGCTATAATTCCAGCACTCAGGAGGCAGGAGGGTCAGGAGTTCAGAGTCATCCACAGCTACATAGTGAGTTTGAGGCCAGCCTCAGATCCAAAAGACCATAGCTCCAAAAGTCAAGATATAAAAATTATCAACAACAGCAAACTGAGTTCAATGTTTTTCTCCTTAACTTTTGATCTTTGTTTCCTTGACCCTGAAATGACTGGAGTTCCAGCAGGAGCAAAAAGGTGCAGATCAACAAGACCAGCTCGGGTAAGGAAGGATGCAGGGTGCATGCTGGGAGACATAGTTGCTGTGTCATAGGACGCAGATTCCCCACAATGCATCCTCTGGCCTTCTGGATGCCACCAGGAATACCATAGTATCTCCATGCCATTTTTGGCCACCACAGGCAATTTGGTACCAAGTCCCAACCATTTATTTGAGATGTTTCTATACTCTTCATTTCTAGTTCCACAGAATGACCCAGCCAGGCCTTTTCCTTACATCTGCAGTATCCATTTGTGGATTTACAGACTTAGTCAAAGGTGATCACTGGAGGCTCTTTAAGTGCCAGTCATACATACCACCTTCTCTCAAAGGGATAATCACGTGGGCACAGAGCAAAAGCTCCTTTCTAGCCCACATTCAAAGTTCATGCTGGGGTGACAGAGGCATATGAAGGTCCTTCACTCATTCTAGGGCATTGGCTCAAGAAGGTTGGTGACTAAGCAGAGCCATCTATGATCAGGGCATCTAGGATCAGGGCAGATGAAGCAGATGAGGCCATGTGAGAAAAATGAGACATTCTAGAAGGAGCAGCTGGTTCTCTGTTGCCAAATTCTAGCATAGCCCAGGTCCTGTGGATGCGGTCCTTCATCAGCTTCCCTATCTCTGTCGCCTCACCTGACCACATGCTCTCTGCCACGTATCTACTCCGGCCACATCTGCTGCAGTCAGATTCCAGCCATGCTTCCTCATACCTTAGCCATCCCTCACTCACTTCCTTCCCCCGAGGAGCCCCTCTAAGCCCCCTCTACATCCTAGACCGCACGTTCCTGCCAAGACTTAACTGTCCCCATGACCTTTCACACTATATACTCTGGTTCTCTTATAGGTTTAAGGCTTATTTCTTAATGAATGCTAAATTGTCTCCAAATTCATCGAAAGAAGCAAACACAGTACTGGGACACCATGGGAGTTCAATAGATATCTAGATCTAAGATCATTGATGAGTTAACTCTCCATTCTGGCCCAGGAGATAGTCAGTAATATATATATTACACATTCCTACATTTATAGGAGGAATAAACAGATAAAGGTCTGAGGGAACATGGGCAAGAGGAGTGGTTGACTCTTACTTTATAGAAATTAAAACAACTGCTAGCAGGGTTGGAGAGATGGTTCACCAGTTAGGAATACTCACTGTTCTTGCAGAGGACCAGGGTTCAATTCCCAACTCCTATGACAGCTGACAAATGAATGTTGGCTCCAGTCCTGGGGGATCTGATGCCCTCTTCTGGCCTCCGGGAACACCGGACAAGCATATGGTGCCCAGACACACATGTAGCCAAAATAGTTATCACATAAAATATAATAAGAAGATCTAAAAAGCTTCTGGCAACTGACCCCATTTTTAACATTCAAAAGACAACCAAGAGTGGCGGAGACAGCGGCAGCAAAAACAGTGACTATTTTAGTTAAGGCTTTGGTTAATTGCTGCCATGTAGGCACAAAGCCTGGTATTGTTAGTCTTGATTTTTTTTCAAGAGTCATCCCAAATCTGAATTTTTAAATCCACACTGCTCACTTCCTCCCGATCTGTGACTGTTTTCTCACAGGTCTTGATCTTTGACACGATGTCAACAACATTTTCTGGTTTTATGTAACATTTGAGCACATTCACAAATGCACACGCTTTACACTGTTCTGTGAGGTTAGGAGTAAAGAGAGCAGAATACTTAGGAATATTTCTAATGATTGCTGGGACTGGAGAGAAAAGCTTTAGAATTTCAGGATAGCCACCCAGGAGTGCATACCTGTCATTCTTAGTACTCAGAGAGCTGAGTTGGGAGAAAGGCCTCAAGTTTGAGACTGTCTTGGTCTATATAGCAAGTTACAGGATAGCCTGGGCTACATAGTAAGATCTTTAACACAAAAAAAGAATTTCAGGGTATCTGATGTTGGGATGTTCTTAGGTTGATTTTAATGAGCCACACTGGGATGTTCTCTGAATCCTGTTTTTTTCCTGGGTCAAGCACTGACCTGCAAAGGGAAGTGACATGCCAGGCTCTTGTGACTCTTGCTATCTTCTACTGAACTTCATTAGAATTTCTTGATGGAAAAGGGGGTGGGGAGAATCTGTGAAGATAGCTCAGTAAAGTACTTGTCTTGGAAGAATGAGGAGCCGAGTTTGACCTCCAGAACCAATGGACCGAAGAGATTGTCTCAGTGGTTAAGAATCATATTCCAGAGAGTCTGTCTGGTCCCAGCATCCACTTGGGGTAGCTCACAACTACCTGTAACCCCAGCTCCAGAGTGAACAGGGGAGATCTGATGCCTCTGGTTTCTGAGAGAACCTTCATTCACACAGGCACAGACACATACGTATATACTCAGACACTCACAGCTAGACATTGTAGTTGCATGCCTGTAATCCCAGCTCCTGAGAGGCAAAGACAGGAGGAACTGGGAGCTCAAGATTGACTGGGCTGTGCAAGAGCTCAGCGCCAGCCTGGGGATGTGGATGTGGATGTGGATGGGGATGGGGATGGGGATGGGGATGGGGATGGGGATGGGGATGGGGATGGGGATGGGGATGGGGTGTGTGTGTGTGTGTGTGTGTGTGTGTGTGTCTATCCAGTCTAGACAACCAGAGGCCCAAAGCTCACCCATGTGCCCCCATTATCAGGTACACAAGCTGACCCTTGGTCTTGTTAAGATCTTGCTTCTAATTCATTAGACCTGGGCACAGGGCCTTGAGCACATACATTTCTAATTTGATCCCCAATTAATGCCAAGGTTTTGGTTCCATTCTGAAAATCAAGGGGCAAAGAGTCTAAGAACAGGCTCTGGCTTTGCTCCTCTGGCTTCAAGGCCATTGTCAGTTTAGTTGACTGAGTATCCTTAGGGAGACTTATTCAGGGAACCCGCCCCAACTATGTCGTTTCTCCACTTACTGAGGCTATTTTGTCCAACGTGATGTTGTGTTGTGATCAAGAACTTGGGCTCGGGCTGGTGAGATGGCTCAGTGGGTAAGAGCACCCGACTGCTCTTCCGAAGGTCCGGAGTTCAAATCCCAGCAACCACATGGTGGCTCATAA
>NC_034591.1:48820465-48830536 GCF_900095145.1 Mus pahari
AAATAATTAAAAAAAAAAAAAAAAAAAAAGAACTTGGGCTCGGGAGCCAGGCTGGTTGGCTTTGCATGTTGACTCTGTCTGCCTCTCCATAATGTGGCCACTGGTAAGTTAGCCAGCCTCTGTGGACCTCAGAGTCCTTATCTGTAAAATGGAGATTGTGGGACAGTTGCCTTTACACTGTTGTTAGCAACGATAAAAGGAGCCTGGCATATAACGGCTTTCTCTGCCAAAACTGTTGGCTATTAGCTTCCAGAGTGTGGTGTGAGGGAGAGTGCAAATCCATTCCTTTTCTTAACTAGAGAAAGCTACTCCCTGCGAAGACAGTATCCCCTGTACCTGCGATCTCAACTGGAGGGATGCATTCATGTTTGGAGAGTGGGAGAGAGAGAACCCTTCTGGACCACAGACCCTCTCACTCCTCAGTACTCTGGCTGCCTCCAGCAGGCCACGGCTGTCCCTCACTGGAGGTATGGTGGTGATGGGGTTCATCTGGTGGCCTTCCTGGAACAGGCTGGCATTCAAGTTCAGAGTCAGGACCCTGTCCTAGGGTCCTCAGAGTGATTCCAAATGCCATGGGCAGGGGATAGGTCACTGGCCACAATGACCTTAGCTCTAGTTGTCTCCCTTGTCTTCTTTGCCTCCAATGATACTGAGTGAAACTCTGTGGTGTGATATCTCTAAAAACCCGAGTTCCCACAAGTGGCACCGAAGGACAGACTGTTAAACTGGTGATCTTGGAACTAGAGCCTTCTCTTCCTGCTGTGTGGGGAGGCATAGAGGGATCCTCCTGGAGTTCTGGAGTTCCCATGATCCTTCCCACCTGCCTCCTTCCCTATAGCTCTTGGTGTCTTTCTAACTGATGGTGGTGGAGTACCAAGAGGTAAAGGAGTTAGCTGGCAGGGCTGGGTAAGGGCAAACTTCCTGGCCTTTCTCTTTCCACGCTCCAAGACTCCCCATCCCGCATTCATTCATCAAGCATTGTGAAGTACCTTCCATGCACTGTGTCTAACAGAGTCCTAAGGAAGGTGGGATAATGTGTGTTTTTCTAACTCATAAAAATAAAAAGATATATTTAATGTATTTATTTTTTAAAAAGCTTTATTTTTAAAGTAATTTTTAAATGAACGAACAAACCAATGGTTTCGTTGTGGCATTTTTCTGGTTTTCAGTAACTGTGCAAGCAGTCGCTAGGCCACTTCACAGGTAAATGTCATCACACTTTGTTCTCCTGTACCCCACCCCCCTGCTCTATTCCCACTGCCCCCTTCTTGCTGGTCCCCTTCTCTTTCCCAAATAGGCACTGTTCTGCTTTTCTGTCCCCTGCATTCCATTGCTCTGTCCTCTCTCCCCTCAGGATGTCTTCCTGCCTTCCCACGATCTCTTTTATTCTACTTTCACGATCTACATTCACCACACACATGAACCAATCCACATGCACATACACCCCCACACAACTAAATAAATTAAATGTTAACATATAAATAAGCACAAGCACCCCCACCTGTGGTTTCTCTAAGGTGTCAGTTAGTCACAGCCAAATACAGACCAAAAATTAAATGGAGATTCACTATTGGAGAGAGGAATCCCAGCCACATAACTTCTGGTAGAACACAATACTTTGCTTTAATATGTAGGCATGTTGATAATATCATATCACGCCTATGAATTAAACTTTAGCTGACTCATATATATCAGAAGACATGACATCTATACAGCTTGGAGTTGTCTGCAGTTTCTAAAAGCCCCTGGTCGGGAGACAAAGCCCTACAGACAAAAGCGCCATTATTGTGTCTATGCATTCACAGAAGAGGTTTTCAGGTAACCTGTGTGATATTGACCACTTTTCTCTCTGGCACTCACAGGAAACTCTATATGATGCTTCCTTTCCCATTGGGGAGAGTTTATGCGGCCCACACCAGCACTTCTCTTCAGCATTCAGTTTGGGGGGGCTCTATCTGGACAAAGGGGAGCAGGAAGTTGCCACTAGGAGCAAACCAGAGTTACCTCAGCAGCACTGATGAGAGCGCCTCCTCATCCTGTCAGCCTCTCCGCGTGTTCTCACCACCGCCTCAGAATACAGCAACCTGCACCCGTGGATCAGGACGATTGCGATGCACTGTCCAGAAGTCTGGAGCCTGGAGAAGAGCGATGAGGCGAGGGAAAGCAAGCCCGGAGAAGCAGGGACACGGAAGCTGGTGGGAGGGAGCTGGAGAAGACAGGCAGAAAGAAAAGAAGTAACACAAGGAAACAGAAGAGACCTGGGAGAAAAGCTAAAGAGACCTAGACAGGAAGTACATCTCTGAGAGATGCCCCGCCAAGCGTCTATTTATCTAATTTAAAAAGTAAAGCCGTAAACCAAGGACAGAAGTGTGGTTTCCTCTCTGCTCACATCGCTCTGGTACAATTTCAACCTTCCTCTGCCTGGCTCCCAGTTCAGGGCTCCCAGTTCAGGCTGTTCAACCTCGCCCTGGGCTGGAAGTGGAGGAACAATCTCTTGTTTGGGTTTTGAGATAGGGGCTCACATATCCTACCTCATGGATGCTGGGATTACAGGCATTTTCTTTTCTTTTCTTTTCTTTTTTTTTTTATTTTTTTTTTTTTATTTTTTTTTTTGGTTTTTTTTCGAGACAGGGTTTTTCTGTATAGCTCTGGCTGTCCTGGAACTCACTTTGTAGACCAGGCTGACCTCGAACTCAGAAATCCACCTGCCTCTGCCTCCCAAGTGCTGGGATTAAAGGCCTGCGCCACCACACCCGGCAGGCATTTTCAACCACTTCCGGTTTCTGTGGCGTTGGGGACCAAATGCAGGGCCTCATGCATGCTAGGCAAACACTCTACAGGCTGAGTTACATCACCAGCCCCCCTTAGGAACAATTACAGGAACCCGGAAGATGAAGAATTAAGGTAGGGTGACTTTTCCTTTTGTTATTCAAACTAACTAGGTTTGCTACTGTCTCCATCGTACAAACACTCAGGCAACCTTTTGGGTTGACAGTCCCTGAAACATGAACATACGCGGTTGATGAGTTGCTCATTAAATTAGCCAGTCAAACCCATGGTCATCTCAACATCCCTTGCTACAGTAAAATACTGAATTTTACTTCTCCTCGCTTTTAAAATCTTGTCTGTCTAACCTGCTCCTACAGATCCAAATGTAAGCACTGTGACAGAATTTAAACCCCCTTGCTAACGGCCGCATTAACAGTGCCCAGAGCAGTGCCTGGCACACAGGAAACACTTCATCTATTTGTGGAGGGGGTAATCGTACCGCAGAATAAGGATGCGTCAGCCTTTGCAGTTCAGAGCGCCATGCCTGCCCACAGCGGACCCGAAGCTCTGTTTTCAGTAGTAGAATGGACTGGTATGCCCTGGGTGTAGTTGGTGCTGTCATTGCTTAAGTGTGTCACCCCTAACTCCTACTTTCTGATTCTGGGCTTCTGGTTGTCCCCACTTTGCTTCGCTCTCAGAATGCACTTCTGTTCTCCATCAGCTGCCTCCTGGACCAAGACTCCTAAGTGTCTTCTCCAGTCTATGAATTCTTTCTGCCGCCTTTACTCAGACACCGTGCTCTCCTCCTCTCTCTCCTCCTCACGCATCAGGACTATTGGAGATTTTTTTGTTGCTGTACTGAATAGTGAGCTCGGGGCCTTGTGTGTGCTAGGTGAGCACTCTACCATTGAGCTACACACAGCCACAGCCCAGACATTTGAGTGTCGCCTTAATTTTTTTCATCACTAACTCTAAAACATTTTAATTTTTTAATTTGCTCTGTGTGTGTGTGTGTGTGTGTGTGTGTACTTGTGCATGTCACAGCACATAAGCATTTGCAAACAATGTTTTTCTTCTTCCTTATGTGAATTCCAGGGACTGAACTCCAGTCGTCAGGCTTGGCAGAAAATACCTCTACCCATTGAACCATCTTGCCAACCCTCTATTTTTTTTTTTAATTACATATGAAATTGTATATATGTATATAGTTTTAAGTGACATATACAGGTTGAGTAATACCCTTTTATTATTTTTGAGAAAGGGTGTTATGTATCTCAGTTTGGCTTCAGACTTGCTATATAGCAGAGAAGGATCTTGATTTCTGAGCCTCCTGTCTCTGCACCCAGGCATGTGCCTTCACACCTGATTTGTATGGGGCTAGGGCTTGAACCCAGAGTTTTGTGAGAGTCCTACATCTTCCTCTGAAGACTGCTAACAGAAAACTTGCTCCCAGGTAGCTGAGACAAGGGCATTAAAGCCCACACTCACAAGACCACACCCACCCCAACAAGGCCACACCTCCCAACAGTGCCGCTTCCTGCGCCAAGCATATACAAACCACCACACTGGCGTGTTGGAACATGAGCCCTTCCTTTTGCAAGGGAATGTGAGTGGACCCAACATGGGAGGGTCTTCCAGGAGTAACAGCGGCTTTTCTGGCTTCTGGTATCGCGTCCAGAAGACACGGCATATCTGGGCTGCAGATCCTTGAGATAGAGGTGATGTCCTACTCGTTATGGGTTTACCTGTGCCTCTCCTCAGGAAGGCGTCCTTTAGGATTTTGAAATAACACTTCCTGTGGTAGCCTGCTTGCAGTTGGCCTTTATGTGAAAACGTGTTCTTCTCAGTTTCACTCTGCCCTTCGCGTAAGCACACTTCCCGCTAACCTCAGCTCGGATTCTTCAGGTGAAGACTTTCCAATCCTCTTCCAAACTTGTCAGCCATGCTTTTCCCGAGTGTCTGCCATCTTGTCCTTCGATCCCTACTTGGCCTCAACATGTACCTTCTGCTTTCCCCCACACAGCATCCCCTGTTCCTGAATAGGAAGGAAGAAATGTACTCAGAAAGACACGCGTAAGGGTTCCATTACCCAGTGTCTTGAGCACAGACCCATTTCGGTAAACCCTGAGAAAATCTGGGGTAACCCTGAGCTACAGAGGGAAAAGATAGTCTCAGGATAAAATCTGAGAAAATTAATCCCCAATGCAGAACATAAACCTAATCCAAAACACACATCCCTGAGCTAGCACACCAAGGTTTGGTACTTTGCAGGAGAAACAATGTTTCCAATAAGAAGGAAGCGCTGGACGCTCACCTGCCATTCAACACTGCAGGAAGCTCTATGTGCTATAATTAGAAACTTTCAACTACGGAATGTTAGGAAAACTAGGGAGAGCTAACCAACAATAATTAGTTTTACAGTTCTCTCCATGAGAAACATTTAATACTATAAATGTGTGTTTGCATAAAAAACCAAAGACGACAACAGATATAACAAGATATAGTCAACAAGAGATAAAGAATGGGAAGCCTGCTTTAATTGGATCAATTTCTATCCTAGATTACCTGTTGCTATGATAAACACCAAACCAACTTGGGGGAGAAAGGAGCTTATTTGACTAGAGGTTACAGTCTGTCATGGCATGAAGACAAGGCAGGAACCTGGGGACAGGAACTGAAGCAGAGACACAGAGGGACACTGCTCACAAAGCTTGCCCACCTACTTCCTTAAACTGCACAGGCTCACCTGCCTTGGGGAGACTTGGGCTTTCCTACATCAATTACCAACTTAAAAAATCCTACATACATCCCCAAAGGCCAGTTTGATGGAGGCAATATCTCACGTTCCTTGCTCCCAAGAGACTCTGGATTGTGTCAAGTTGATAGCTGAAGCTAACTCTGACATCATACATATGCTCTCTGTATTTTAGATACAGCCTCCTGTGTTTTTACTGAAAATTATCTGATTTTAAATTGTTCTCTAAATTTAATTAAAATACCAAAATAATAGGATGAGAACAAATATATTAAGAGAGAAAGAAAGAGATATAACGGTTATAGGTAAGAGGTGATGCACTTTTGAGCCAACAGTTTTTAAAAATGCTTTGGTTGAGAATGAACTTTGTATGGTAAGATAAAGATTGTTCCAAAATGGAAATGGAGGAGAGTAATTTTAGATGGTTGAATTATATTGTAGAAATATTGTGAAAATAAAACTTTAAGTGGATATGACTATAACTAAGTTGAGTACAATATAAAGTTTATTAAAATTTTAAGGTCAAAATTCAATGACCTGAGATAAATTAATGCTGGATTCTGTTTGCAACAGCAGGTTTCTTTAGTATTGATGCACTCTTACTAATGGTTTGTTTGTTTGTTTTGTTTGTTTGTTTGTTTTTGGTTTTTTGAGACAGGGTTTCTCTGTATAGCCCTGGCTGTCCTGGAACTCACTTTGTAGACCAGGCTGGCCTCGAACTCAGAAATCCGCCTGTCTCTGCCTCCCAAGTGCTGGGATTAAAGGCGTGCACCACCACTGCCTGGCTTACTAATGTTTTTAAAAAATGAAAAGCAAGGACTGTGTTTTTATTGTTTTACTAAATGAGGCATTCAAAACCTGTGATTATATCTTACTTTTATGTGTTTTGCTTTCCTACTGGACCAAGCCTTTGCTAGTTAGATAACCATAACCTTAACAGTTACTTCGGGCATTTCCACTAAACTATGTCATAAACGTAGAAGTCATTTTAAGGCAAGATAGCTGGCAAGATGGCTCAGTGGGTAAGAGCACTGACTGCTCTTTCGAAGGGCCAGAGTTCAAATCCCAGCAACCACATGGTAGCTCACAACCACCGGTAATGAGATCTGACACCCTCTTCTGGTGCATCTGAAGACAGCTACAGTGTACTTATTTATAATAATAAATAAATCTTTGGGCCTGAGGGAGCAGGGCCGACTGGAGTGAGCAGAAGTCCTAAATTCAATTCCCAACAACTACATGACGACTCACAACCATCTGTACAGCTACTCATATACATAAAATAAATAATAAATCTTTTTTAAAAAGTAATTTTAATGAACAAATATTTAAATTTATTTATAATACCTGGCTCATTAGATTAAAACTATCACCAGAAAATTATCAAAAATTAAAGATTTGACTTTCTCTTAAGATTTACCCATTTAAAAAAACATTTCTTATAAAATAAGTACTTGGTTTCAACAAAATGGCTGACTAGGTAAGACCTAAGCTGTGACACCAGTTTACATGCCAACACAGGGCTCCACCCCTAGATGAAGAACTACCAGCGAGTGGCAATTGCCTTTAGAGGGAGGAATAGTCTTCCCCAGAAATTAGCTACCAAAATGGTAATCCAATGCTAAGTGGCAATCCCTAAAAATACACATACAAGCAACATCGAACACCCTTAGGATGTGTTCTTAGGGAATAGCTGTGTCTTAAAACTTTGTGATTTATACCAAAGGAGTCTTAAAGATCAAGACAATGTCATGTGTCTTTTTCTAATTGTGAATGTCAGTCTTGGATTTTCAGATACGTGTGTTTCATTTGAAATACCCTTAGAAATCAGTGCATCTTTTTTTTTAATAAAGACTTATTTATTATTATACATAAGTACACTGTAGCTGTCTTCAGATGCGCCAGAAGAGGGCATCGGATCTCATTACGGGATTATGGGTGGTTATGAGCCACCATGTGGTTTCTGGGATTTGAACTCAGGACCTTCAGAAAAGCAGTCAGTGCTCTTACCCACTAAGCCATCTCGCCAGCCCTCAGGGCATCTTTTAACACTCATCTGAGAGGCTTCTATTTGCAATAGATGCAGATAATAGAGACCCACAGCTGGCCAGGGTGCTAAGAATAAGAGACCTAGGAATTCTCAGCCCTAAAGCGAATATATATATATATATATATATATATATATATATATATATATATATCCTCCACCCACTTCCATAGTTCAGGAATCATTTCAGAACAGGGTGGATGGAGTGTGAGAGCTACAGGCAGTGGACAACTACAGAGAAACAGTGTCGCACCAGGGAAGCTGCAGTTGTGAGCTCACCAAGGTTGCAATCACAGGCATACAACCTGTGCAGACCCAATCCAGGCCAACTGTCAGCATGGAGACAGTTTTCTCTAAGAGCATAGCCCCTGATAAGTTGACCATGAGCCAGTGGAGACTGCACAGTCAAGATATTTAGGCAGCACAAGTGGGTCTTGAGAGGGTCTAAAAGAACTCAAATTCCAGTGAGAAGGGAAGGAGGAGGTTCAGGAAGAGTTAAAGGTGGCAGTTAAACATGATTAAAACATACAGAACTCTCAAAGGACTAATGAAAAGTGTTTAAAGTACTTGACATTCTATTAAAAAAAATAAGTAAAAAGTATTTGAACCACCTCTATTAAAGAAAAGCATAGGGCTGGTGAGATGGCTCAGCGAGTAAGATCACCCGATTGCTCTTCCGAAGGTCCTGAGTTCAAATCCCAGCAACCACATGGTGGCTCACAACCATCTGTAACGAGATCTGACTCCCTCTTCTGGAATGTCTGAAGACAGCTACAGTGTACTTACATATAATAAATAAATAAATATTTAAAAAAAAAAAAGAAAAGAAAAGCATATGCTTTTCTTTAATAAAGAACCTTTAACCATGGTAACCAAAAATTCAAAATTAGTTACAGAGTTTTCCTCGGAGAATAAGGTAACAAGATGATTCATCAACTGAAAGAAAGAAAAAAAAATCACAGCAAAGACTACATTCTGATGGGCGAAGGAAACATGTACCCAGGCCTCTCTACAACCTCAACAGCTAGACCAGAAGGCATGAATTTTTGGTCACATTTCTAAGGTGAAACGTGTTAAACTTCATCTGAGAACACGTCTGTATGGGCTTCAGAAACGCTGGATAACCCTCCTCTTCAAGTCCGTTGACAACTGAGTATCTATCCTAAGTAACTTTTCTCTTTTTGTTTCTTAGATCATTTTATAATTTGGTATTTTCAGAAATTGTCTGTGATACTTAGTGCTTTGCTTGGTATACAACTAAATAATGAATAGTGTTAATTTTGGTTTTAGTGAACTTACAAAGTCATTATTGATCTTTTTATATTTGTTTGTTTGAATTCCCACCTTACTCAAAACTAGTTTTCATGTTTAAAAAAAAAAAAAAATCAAGTGTGGGCTGGAGAGCTGGCTTGGTGGTTAAGAGCATTTCTTCTTGCAGAAAATTAACTGAGTCCAACCAATTAAACGCTGTAAAAGGCTATAATATGCTCAGATGTTGAACAAAGTAACTTTACCTCCGTTTACTTTAGCTAGAGGCAATTGAAGATGTGGTTAACTCTTTCCATTCATTTATACAGAAGACATCCACCTCTAATAACTACAGCATCCTTGAAGTTTATACTTTAAGTGCGGAAGTCTCTTCATCAAATGAGTGTCTAAAGTATTCTACATTACAATAATCTGGGCTTTTAAAATTAAATGATATTTATATTTTGCTAATAAAAAGGAAATAGACAAAACTACAGAGACTTCTTATAGAGTCTCATTTCCATTTCTGCCATTAAAATAAAAAGTAAGATTTAGTTATGCCTACAAGGACTTTAACATTCTGACTTCTTTTGGGGGAATGGGAGTAAGCTTAACATTGAACTCAGCACCTTCATTTTACTATTGTGCTACACCCGCTGGTTAAAATTGTGATTTCTAACAAGTTTAGTCTCTTCTATCATTGTTGTCAATATTTTGTACATAAAACACATAATCTTGTTAAGAGAAAATTTATAGGAATATTATATTGTTATCTAATTTATTTTACAATGTGTCTTTCTATTTACCTTCCCCAACTAAATCTGGTTTAATACCAATATAATACAACAGATCTGGCCAATAGCCAGATAAGAGCTATGATAAATTAAATGTTGATGATCAGTCTTTCCTAGAGTTAGAGTTAGCCACTATATATGACTGAAATTATAGTTATGAAATCAAGCTGGCCAGAACCAAAACAAACAATTAAAAAAATAATAGATTTGTTTTAAAACTCCAATTATAAATAAGATGGTTCACAGAGTACAAGTAACTGTAAACACAGAGGTAAATATACAGTCAATCTAGGGTTGGTTTTTGTTTTTGTTTTTGTTTTTTGTTTTTAATTTTTGGTTGTTTAAATGCCCATTTCCTTCACTAGCTTCTTTTATGCCACTGGGCCAGACAATGTTCTTGATTATTCTCTCTCTCTCTCTCTCTCTCTCTCTCTCTCTCTCTCTCTCTCTCTCTCTCT